>NW_025813469.1:10793546-11154008 GCF_021976095.1 Xenia sp. Carnegie-2017
AGAGATTTTCAACAATCAGCAATCGCCTTCCGCTCAATAAATCGAAGAGCCGCAAAAACTCCTCGTGGATCAATCTTTGATTCTGTGATAAGTGGCGAGTCAGCAAGTTTGGTCCTGTTATGAACATTTGAGATGATTCTTTATTTCTATAGAAATCTTGTGCTTTTGCAGTCAGTAAACACAGAAATATTTACACTGCACGACCATCTTTAAGAACTGACCACGGAACTTCGTGAGTGTTTAGCTTTAAGAACTGACCACGGAACTTCGTGAGTGTTTAGCTTTAAGAACTGACCACGGAACTTCGTGGGTGTTTAACTTTAGAACTGACCACGGAACTTCGTGAGTGTTTAACTTTAAGAACTGACCACGGAACTTCGTGAGTGTTTAGCTTTAAATTGACCACGGAACTTCGTGAGTGTTTAGCTTTAAGAACAGACCACGGAACTTCGTGAGTGTTTAGCTTTAAGAACTGACCACGGAACTTCGTGTGTTTTAATCTTTAAGAACTGACCACGGAACTTTGTGAGTGTTTACATAAATGCTTGAAGCACGAGAAAAGACGAAAGTAAGATCGGCGAAAGAAATGCCAAACTTTGCTGGCAATTTTTATGTCGGAATGTTTGGTTGCAAACTTAACCTAAAATATCGCATTTGTACAGAACCAACCATCCATAAGTCGAGTTAACACCCAAGTTACCAAGTTAGAACCCGGAAAAATATGCAAAAAATATTCTAATGTCAATTCTCGGTCACAAAATTTTTGATAACATTTTGATAACAATTTTGATAATTTGCAAACTTAATGAAAACGAAACGAATGTCCGAACTTCCACCATAGCAGTTTGCCTTCATAATTGACGAGCTTTTGATTAGCCTGAGTGCTTAGAACGCGCAATGTCTAACTCAATTTTCAAACAGTTAGAAAGGTTTTACAGTACACGATGAACAAAAATATCGCGGATTTTACTGCAATAAAATGAAAGGTCAGCATAAATTTGCCGACTTTGAAGACTGAAAGTCAGCAATCAGGCCGACTCGTTTTCAAGGCTGACATTAAGTCAAGCTTAAGATCCCTTTCGTTTCATTAAAAAGGATACATGGCAAAAAATATGCCCAAGAAATTCCATAATGGCGTCACACTGATGTCGTTACGTAAAAGAGCGGGAAATAAACACGAAATCCCCTCGATGATGATATTGAATATCACGGCAGACACAGCAAAATCAACGAGCCACTTGTATTCTGTATAATAACATTGAAATATCAAATCTGTTTCATCAACCTAATGGGAAAGTGTTTTATGTTAGTTTTACAATATAATTTTATAGTGTATTTATTGAGGGGGGAGGGGGGGAGTTTCCAACTTTCAATACTTCGAAAGAAAGGGGGCATGGTGCAAAGTTTCAGTACATATCGACAATAATGAAAGCTTGAGGTTATAACGTTATGGCATATTTACAGGGGGGTAGTCATCTTCAAATACATGAAAAGAAAGGGGGGCGTTACAAAATTTCATTACACATCTACTTACTATGCCGAAAGATTGAAGTTATGATGTAATGGGGTATATACTGGGGGTAGTCATCTTTCAATAACTCGAATGAAAGAGGGATGGTGCAAGAGTTTTATTACATATAGACAATGTTGAAAGTTGTGGAATGTAGCTATTTTTTGACTATTGTCATTGGAGCTTGTGGGAGAAAAGTTAGATAGTGTTTTCCACCATATAAGAAAACCACGTTTGTTTTAAATTTCTCTTTAAAAGCAGAAAAACTACTATTTAAAGACGACAATCAATACAATAAACCATTTAACACTTATAACATGAAAACATAGTTTTATTTTGTGAAACAATAACAACCCTATTTTAAAACACTTAAAATAGCCAATATGCAGTGGATAGTGCTTTCGAAGCTAAGTACAACCTCCCCCCCCTCCAGTAAATGAATGAAGATATTCTTGGTTGTCTGCAAGCAACAAGACATGCAAGACGCCTATCGGGCGTTCACTCGTCCTGCTTGAGACCAGAGTTTGGTCATATTTGAGTATTATAATATAGTTGTCAAATTGCACAACAAAATTCACAGCAATGTAATCTCACATATGGCAATGTATTATGTAGGTAAATAATGTTTCATTATACGTTTTATTACTTACACGTGAAACTACCAAGACAGATTTCTTTAGTACAAGGACTTCATGTTAGCATGTAATCTTGTGATTGACAGCACAACAAAATCCGAATTTTTTTCAAATTCGGGCAAGCAATTTCTGATTGAACAGTTTATCAATCACAGTCGCATTCATAATTTACGTCAATGAAACAAAACCTCATCCCCTGCCTCAAAATCATATGCTCAATGAACAAGAAAGACTTTACCCCGATTCTTACAATAATACAACCCCTGTATATACACGCAAAGACTGAATAAACCACTGATACAAGAGACACTGCTTATGACCACATTTTGGGGCTATTGATTCTAACAGTCCTCAAAAAGTTAGTTGACAACTTCTACAATACTTTCTACATACAAAAAAAATATCAAAAATAATATAACTCAGGTACAGGATCAGAAAACGACGGCGCACCCAAAGTCCTGGATCCCAGAAATGCACTTTCAACAACAATGTAGAAATTATGTTGTAAATTATGCGTTGTAATAGATTTTTTGCAAAGTATGTTTTGTTTATAACTTTTTAAACAGTGCATAGGTACAAGAAAAGTATATTGTATTATAAGTTCAACGCATATTTATATATTCTTGTGTTCCATTCCAAAAAGGTTCACCCATTTTTTTCAAAATATGTCTTTGAACCACGAGAGCTTTGGAAATGCACATTTTCTTAAAGTTGTCAAATCACTATTTGAGATGTGTCGGAATTAATAAAACCCCATGATGAGGTCATATGCACTTTAAAATGAGACAAATTTGAAATATACTTCAGGTATTGAAAAGCAATCTTACATTCACTGTTCTCAGTTGAATGTTCATGTTGCAAGGTATGGATAACGGCTCAGAAGATATAAATTGAATTGATGCTCCATTATTTTCTTCCTTTTTCCTACAGAACAAAAAGAGAAACATTAACGGTGTTTATGAATAACAACTGTTTAGTTTATGCTGATTTTAGCCTGGACAAGATGACAAGAGAATAACAGATCAATTGTAAGAGCCTGTTCATATAAGAAAGGCAAACCCAGTTTGGCTGCGCTGGCCAGTTTGCCAGAGGCTAATATGTATTTGAAGTTGTATAAGACAGGCTGGTTCTTCTAAAATGCTGTCAATCCCCCTTCTAAAATGTTGTCAATACTTGTTCCATTTTGTGCTAAAGTTCAAATGTGTTTAGACTTGCACATTCCAACATTTTCAAATATTAATTTGTTGCATTTTGTGCCAATATTTGAATGTGTTTAAACTTGAACATTCCACGATTTTTTTGATTTGAAACCACAATCATGATGCTACTAGCTACAATGCAGCATAATTAGATAAAACTTTTAAACTTATTTTTCAAATGATCATTGTCGCTTTTGAATTAGCCGCCATATTAGAATAAACATGTGAAACAACAGCATGCACAGTCTCCTCACTTCCAGCCCAGTTAAGCCAGGCAAGCCCATTTTATGCTTTCAAATAAGACCTTTAATGAGGAGAAACTGCTTCATTTGGGGGAAATCTTGCCAAGCCAGACTGGACCATTCTTCACATGAAGATAATTTTTAAAACAAAGTGAAATAATATACAAGGTAAGATATATTGAAAAAGCTATATCATACTGTACAGGCCCTTATAAAATGTCAAAAATATATCGCAAAATGTGTACCGAAAGTGTAGCAATAGTAACAATGTAAAAAAGAAACAATGAAATGCAACGACAAAATGTGAAAACAAATCTTTATAAATAATACCTTGCATCAGAACGCTTAGCTTTATTTGACTTTGTTCTTTGTGTTTTACCAAGGAGTTTTCTCAACTCTGTGTCAGAGGGTGGTACATGACGTACCAATCTAAGGAAAGACATATGTGAAAATTACAACAGAAAATGTCAAAGACAAACACCTGAGACAACATACCCACTGCATAATAACCAAGTGGCCAGCAACATATGGTGAAAATTTGTGAAGAAACAATGCTACCATCAAGTTAGGACAACTTTTATACCAAACAGTGCCTAAAAGTAAAAAGCCAAATCCAGATGAATTTTCTATGATGTATAGTATTATTTCTAAGGGAGGGATTGGGAAATGGTTTAGATTATAAGAGCAGTTAACTGAGTGCAAAGTTCCAAACATGACAAAGTATTCCCATATGCATGTTAGGTGGGAGCAAGCACCTAAAACCTTGGGCAGACAAAGCAAGAAGGGAGGGGATTAAGAAATGGTTAAGTTTATAAGACCAGTTGACTGAGTGCAAAGCTCCAAACATGACTAAAATATTCCCATATGCATATTAGGTGGAGTAGGCACCTAAAACCTTGGGCAGACAAAGCTAGAAAGGCATTATTTGCAGGAAAGTTTGGTGAATTAAGCCATTTCAGATTAAAAATGTTTAAATTGCTCCCCTTAAAATGTTAGCCCGTACATGTAGGAGTACACCACAAAAACAAACCATCGTAAAGGCTTTGTTCAATCAGAAGCAACTTCTAGCAACAAGTTTGGCTGACAATTTCTTCAGATATTTTTTGGTTTGCTGCACCAATTTATTGTGCCATGAAAAGTTTTTCTTGCAAGTTATATAGCTTTTCTGTTAAACACATCTACTAATTTTCAACCAACAAGATAAAATTAACAATGCAACATCCTTGGCGTCAGGCGAGTCAAAGATGATCTGTAATACCCAGAAATTCATGTTATTGAATATGCTCGAGGATTCCAAATAGTTTATGAAAACTGAAATTGCAGCTTTCCTTCTACTATGATGAACTTTATAAAAATTTATAACCTGTTGATCAACGTACGTTAACAAATCCAACAATTTATGAATAACAAAAAACGAATCGGTTACAAATTAAAAACTAAAGTTAGCAGAAGAACATCCTGGAAAATTTGTTTTAGACTCATGATTTCTCTGGTCTTGTCAATGTTGTGATGACAAATATCGTCTGCTAATACAAAACTTCCCACTACTGACATTGTATTGCCTTGTTTACACATATTTTCAAAGGAGGATAAATCTTTTGCTGGGCCATTTAGAGGTTCAAAATCTACCTAGCCTTTAATCCGTTTGAAAGTGTTTTGAAGTTTACATTGCTAAAATGAATAATAAAGCGGCAACAATGAATTTGCAATATTGACATGCAACATGAATCGATAAATTTAGAAAGAAAATGTTGCAAAATCGCTGATTAACCACTGAGTTACGTAAAACTTGCTGAAAAAACAAACACAAGCATTAAGACCGCTTAAAGGGAGATTGTTGTTTTTGCAGCAGCATAAGGTGTCCATTCTAAGAAAAATTTCGGAAGATATTTGCCATTGTACATGATCTATAATTTATTGTTTAAAATGCTGTGTTTAATAACACATCTTGAATTTATTCTCCACAGAAACCAACGACGCTCTACCCTTTTTTGTCTTTCACGAGAACTACTTCAAAATAAAAATCCCAGCAAACTTATATAAAGACTCGAATTAAATCACAAAGCCAGCATTTATGATTTTCTTTGATCCACAGTGCTGTATGCAAGATTTGTCTAGATAAATTTCCTTATAAGGTTGCTTCTTATATGGTAAGCTGTGTGAGCCGTGTCTAAGTATGCCGAAACATGTTTGCTATAAAAAAATTTGTCGTCTATTTTAAATGTCTTATAACCATTCTATTTATTCACTTCGCATAGAAGATGGCATGAAGTATGCCGAAACAACAAAGCTTTTGAGATAAAAACAGTCAAAAATTCTAATGTTATAGTGCTGCAACAACAGGCAGAAAGGCGAAGCCAGAGAATAGATAAAATAGCAAATAAATTTGCCGGACTTTCAAACGGATGCTTTCCTCAACCCTCTAAACTTTACTGAGAAGATGGTCATAAATTTAGCGACCATAATACAGCTGTTATTTGTTTCTTTGAAACGTATTCCGAATGCAGCCTTAATTATCATATCCTTTATACTAATCTCGAAGGAACCTTAATAGATCAAGTAGAGTTCCTATAGAAAGGAACGCAATGTTTTGGTCCTACAGGCTCACAGATTCATAAGACACGGTTGAATAACAAATGCAGAAATTCACTGCATTGATCATAGATTTACTTATATCTATATCGATATATGGCAGCTGGTTTAACTATTTAATTTTCCACGTACGGTAATTTTCCTTTTAAGGTGGGCCACCTGTCATTGCACGTTTAATATTTAATGAAGATTTGTGTGTTGTCGTGTTTTAGAAATTGTTGTGTTTAATTTATAGTTCTCTTACAGCTACATTTACAAACTTCGTAATGAAAAACTTTAGGCATATGCAACAGAATGTCGGCACTATTGCTTTTCAAACAATCCAAATGTTAAAGCGATCATAAGAAAGCATAATTCCATTTTGACACATTTCATTGTTTTTAGCGCATGCGTGAAAAATCACCAGCAATTATTTTATTGGTTCATATATTGGCGTTGCCTATGCACGTGATTTCTAGCAGGCAAAAAGAAAGGCGAGTCTGTTTGTTATCTTTCAATCCTTTTGGTTGGAGAGAGAGATTACACGAAGCTTGTGTTTGGTGAAGAAATATAAACGTCAGTGATCTTTATATAAAACTATAAGACATAGTTAAGTAGAAGGTGGGTGAAGTTATTTCTTATTCTTTATATAATGAAAGTGTCGTGATGAGTATTTAGCATTTACCAGATGAAAAGGATTCATTGCCTCAAAGAAACTAAATAAAAGCAAAATGCAATAAACGATAAAACAGGCAAAAGATATTTCAGTGAAAAATTCTCACTGGAGCTTGTCTTGTTTTGAACACAGTCTAAATATTTCATTTGATTTTGTAAGCGCCAACTCTCGCTTCTCGTCGCGACGCACTTTTATTGAGAGTACTTTATCATGCCATTGTTTTATTGACATTTTACTTGAGACATAACAAAATAAATATTATTGAAACCTTCGTCTTCTGAATTCTATCTTAAATAGTTGCATTGCAAACAGAAACCTTCATTCCCATCGTTCATTCAAAATAAATTTTAAGTTTTGTAGTACGACAAAATTATTTTGAAACTGGAACAGCTGCTACAAAAAAATTTCGTGATCCTTTTAATAGTTTATGATCACAAACAAAAATATGGAGAACAAAAAAATTGTAGTTGATATGAACGAGCATCGATAAATTCGTTAAATGTACTTATTTTATTGGAAGAAAATGCATACGGAAGAAAATAATTTTTTCAAGTATTGTTGAACTCATGATATTAGTTCTCCTTTATGTTGGGAAGACAGCATGTATGGTCGGTTCAATACGAGACTGCCACCTGTATATGTACATTACAAATAAGACACTTGTATCAAGTGTTTTCTCGAAAAGATTAACTTCATAACACCTCGTCGCAACGCAAATACCTTGTTCACCAGCTACAAAAGAAGGTTTGTTGACGCTACGTTAAATAAACTACTAGAAAAGTCTTTGAAATCGGAACAGCTGCTAGGAAAAAATTTCCGCGATAAATTTGTTCTTCCATTCTCACACACAAAAGAAATTTACTTAAAATGTGAGCACAGGAAGTTGCCATGGATATAAATCCATAATTTTATCAGATGTACTACCTTTTATTGGAAGAAAATGCCGACAACAATATAATTTTCTTCAAGTTAGAAACTATTACTAAACTCATAAACTCTACGTTATTTTATGTTTTAAAAAGTCGGTTGAATGCAAAACTTCCGGCTTCCGTATTACCCCGCACTAAAATATTTTTAAATTTGCATGTTTTTTATGAACTTTAGCCATTGCAAGACTACATAGTTCTTAAAATCAACATAGCTAACGTGAATAAGAACATAAATCTCCAAAATTGTAAAGAAAGTTCTGCAAAAAGACTAAATTTTGTAAAAGATTATCGTGACTGAAGAAATGTTTCATTGATTCGTGGCTATGTGTCATTTCTACCATTTTTACCAACATTGGAGATTTAGCGGTCAGAAAAATAAACAAATGTGTATTGATTGGTTAGATTTTACTAAATGAATATTTATCACCAATGACATTGTAAAGGAGGTACTTTTAATTTAAAATTAACAGCTATTATTTATTTTGCTAAAACCTAGACACAATTAAAAAATATTGTTCATCGTTACTTCGATCTATATAGGTTAAAAGCTGACAATTAAGTAATTCAACAATATTCTTTTCGAAGGTGTAAGTTACCTTATCAGTGACGTATTCAAAATAACTTTTTGGAAACCTTTCAATGCCGATAACAAAAAAATGATGATTAGATCGTTAAGATGTGATCATTTCGGGTAGAATTAAAACTTCATCTTCACAAAAGTTACACTTTCTCTTCTTTTTGCACATTGAACAAAATTGAGCATTCTACGTCTGATGACTTTGACATTTCTTATAGAAGCCAAACTGTTTACTATGTCAAAATTAGTATGAAAAATGCAAATTAAGAAGTCATCTGCATATATAGAATAAATATAAACTAAAATTTACGTTTTCAAATCGGAACGGAAACTGCGAAAAAAACTTTGTACTTTTGTGCTCAGAGACAAAAGAAATTTGCAGAAAAATTTTAAAACGCGGAGCTCACATGAACTTTGGCTGTAATAAAATTTGTCAGAGTTATCATTTTTACATCGAAAGAGAAATGCCGGCAAGAAAACAATTTTCGTCAAGGATTCAATTGGGTGTTCTCATCCATTTTGTGGTGAATACCAACAACATCGATTCAACAAAAAAGAACTTCCTGAAACTGACTATTGTAGTGGCCGATTTACAATTATTTTGAATACGAATATAGTTTTGAACTTCAGTACAGTATAAGGCTTTGTTTACATGAGACCGGAAAGAAGTGAAACCGGAATGAAAAGTGGAATTTGTTGCATGTTTTCATGGACCGGCACAAAATCACGAAAAATCTTCATTCGTGCAATGTCTCTTTTGCAGCTAATTTACACTTGCTAGCCACTTTGCTTTTGTAACTTGCTTTTGTGCGCATGTGTTGATGCCATTTCAGAGCGGTCTATTACAGGAAAGCATAGTTCTCTTTTCTTACATTTCATTGTTTTTATAGCGCATGAGTGAAAAATCACCAAAGCAAGTAATTTATTGGTTAACAGATTCGCTTTGTGTATGCACGTGATCTCTACCAGGCAAATAAAGAAAGGGCGAGTCTGTTTGTTATCTTTCAATCGTTTTAGTTGCAGAGAGAAGATTACACGGAGCTTGTGTTTGGTGAACAAATATAAACGTCAGTGATCTTCATATAAAAACGATAAGACATAGTTAAGTAGAAGGTGTGTGAAATTATTTCTTATTCTTTATATAATGAAAGTGTCGTGATGAGAATTTAGCATTTACCAGATGAAAAGGATTCATTGCCTCAAAAAAAACAAAATAAAAGCAAAATGCAATAAACGATAAAACTGGCAAAAGATATTTCAGTGAAAAATTCTGACAGGAGCTTGTCTTGTTTTGAACACAGTCTAAATATTTCATTTGATTTTGCCGGCGCCAGCTCTCGCTTCTCGTCGCGAAGCGTTTTTGTTGAGAATATTTTATCATACCTTTGTTTTACTTCAGACATAACAAAATATGTAGAAACCTTCGTCTTTTGAATTCTATCTTAAATAGTTGAACTGCAATCAGAAACCTTCATTCCCATCGCTCATTCAAAATAAATTTTAAATTTTTGAAATACGACAAAATGTTCTGATATTGGAACAGCTGCTACAAAAATAGTTCGTGATCATTTTAGTAGTTTATGATTACAGACAAAATATGGAGAACAAAAATTGTTGTTGATTTGAACGAACACCGATAAATTCGTTAAATGTACTTATTTCTATGGAAGAAAATGCATACGGAAGAAAATGATTTCGTTCAAGTATTGTTGAACTCATGATATTAGTTCTCCTTTATGTTGGGAAGACAACATGTATGGTCGGTTCAATACGAGAGTGCTACCTGTATATGTACATTACAAGTAAGACAATTGTATCATGTGAGTGTTTTCTCGAAAAGATTAACTTGATAACACCGCCTCGCAAAGAAAAACCTGTTTCATCAGCTACAAAGAAGGTTCGTTGACGCTACGTTGAGTAAACAACTAGAAAAGTATTTGAAATCGGAACAGCTGCTAGGAGAAAAACTTCCGCGATAAGTTTGTTCTTTCATGCTCACGCACAAAAGAAATTTACTTTAAAATGTGAGCACAGGGAGTTGCCATAGATATAAATCCATAATTTTATCAGATGTACTATCTTTTATTGGAAGAAAATGCCGACGACAAAATAATTTTCTTCAAGCTAGCAACTATTACTGAACTCATTAACTCTACGTTATTTTATGTTTTTAAAACGTCGTTTGAATGCAAAAATTCCGGCTTTCGTATTACCCCGCACTAAAAGATTTAAAAATTTGAAAGAACACATATACACCTATACACCAGACACATTTGAACAACAAATACAGAAATTCACTGCATTGATCTACAACTTTTTTAGATCTACATTGATATATGGCAGCAGATTTATCTATTTAATTTTCAATATAAACAGAAATTTTCGTTTTAAGGTAGGCTACCTGCCACTGCACGTTTAATATTTAATTAAGATATATGTAAGATTTAGATTTGAATTGTTGTGTTTAATTTATATTTCTTTTATAGCTACCTTAGAAAACTTTGTAATGAAAAATTTTAGGCATATGCAACAGAATCTCGGCAATCGGCAATACTGGTTTTGAAACAATCCAAAATGTTTTAGCAATTATAATAAAGCGTAGTTCTATTTTCCTACATTTCATTGTTTTTATGGCGCACGCGTGAAAAATCCTCCCAGCAAATAATTTATTGGTTCAATCTCATCGAGAACGCTTCAAGATGAGAAACAAGAATTTTCAAAGACGAAACCATAGGAAGGCTTTGTCCAATAGGAGGCAACTTCCAGCAACAAGTTTGGCTGAAAATTTCTTCAGATATTTTTTGGTTTGCTGCATATATGCAGTAACATAATTTATCTCAAGTCATAATGTGAAATTCTCGTACAGAAAAGACGATACCTGTTATCACCAGAACATATAAACGATTAAAACGAGAAGATAAAGTTATTATGATGTACCATGAAAATTTTTCACGTATATAACTGTTCTGTTAAACACACAGAAAGTTCCGCAACATCTAAAATGCATGATATTGAATATGCTTGATGATTCCAAATCGTTAATGAAAAGTGAAATTGCAGTCTTCGGTTTTACTATGCTAAACTTTATAAAAAATTAAACCCGTTCATCAACGTGCCTTAACAATTCCAACAATTTATGAATAACAAAAAACTAATCGATTACAAATTAAAACTAAGATTAGTAGAAGAACATATTGGAAAATTTTGTTCTAGACTCATAAACTCTTTGGTCTTGTCAATGTTGTGATGACAAATATCGTCTGCTAATACAAAACTTTCCACTACTGACATTGTATTGCCTTGTTTACACATATTTTCAAATGAGGATAAATCTTTTGCTGCGCTATTAGAGGTTCAAAATCTACCTAATCCCTAAGTCGTTTGAAAGTGTTTTGAAATTTACATGGCTAAAATGAATAATAACTGCGGCAACAATCAATATGCAATATTGACATGCAACATGAATCGATAGATTTAGAAAGAAAATATTGCAAAATTCGCTGATTAATCATTGGGTTACGTAAAATTTGCTAAAAAAACAAACACGCGCATTAAGACCGCTTAAAGGAACATTGTTATTTTTGCATCAGAATAAGGTGTTCATTCTATGAAATATGTCGAAAGATATTTGTCAGTGTACATGATATATAATTTATTGTTTAAAATGCTGTGTTTAATAACACATATTGAAATTATTCTACTCAGAAACCAACGCCGCCCACCCTTTTCTTCTCTACCACAAGAACTACTTCAAAATAAAAATCCAAGCAAATTTATATAAAGACTCGGAATTAAATCCCAAAGCCAACATTTATGACTTTCTTTCATTCACATTGCTGTCTGTAAGATTTGTCTAGATAATCTTCCTTATAAGGTTGCTTCCTTATAAGGTAAGCTACATGTCAGTGCACATTTTATAATTAATTGTTTAAAAATACACATTTAAGTTATGGGTTTGAACATGTTGTGTTTAAAGCCAAAGATCACGAGAAGGTAGGAGAACAGAAACGACGGAAGCCAAGGTTTATTACTTTAAATGAAACTAAAGCCATCTAAGTAATTTGCTTTATTTTAAATTTTCAATAAATGTAGGATATGGGAGATCGTGCAACAGCAACGAATGAAACAAGCCAGTTGGAAAAACGATATTCAACGATCCAATTCATGGCTTCATCGAGCTTCATCCTTTGTTGGTCAAAATTATCAACACACCACAATTCCAGCGTTTGAAAGATATCAAGCAGTTGGGAATCTGTGACTTCGTTTACCCTGGAGCAACTCACACTAGGTATAGTTATTGATACTAAAATGTCATGCGATCTCATTCATGATCGATGTAATCGAGGATGTTCAAACCAGAATAAATATTCACCTTAAAATTTTGATTTCACACAGGTTTGAACATTCTCTTGGAACCTCTTATTTGTGTGGCATATTGATTGATAAACTACAAGAGCTTCATCGTGGAGAGGTTGAGATCACAGATGAAGAATGCATTTGTATCAAAATAGCCGGACTTTGTCATGATCTTGGCCATGGACCTTTCTCTCATTTCTTTGATGGTGTATACATCAAAAGGCTAAGACCTGATTTGGAGTGGGAACATGAGGATGCGTCTTGCAAACTTTTGATTTCATGCTCGAGAAAACTCAGAACTTAGGCAGAGTTTTAAAGATTTTCGACTTGGAGAGGATGAGAAAAAATTCAAGGAACTTATCAAAGGTATTGCCAAACGCAGGGATCGTTACCTACATAGTCCACAAAGCTTTTTCATTTGAAATGTATAAAATAAGAAACACCTAATATTACAGACACAAATATTATTTGATTTTGATACGCTTTGATTCTGAATTCCCATTTGAATCTTAATGTCTGAAGCCTGTCACTGCTGTCTGTTCATTTTCTAAAGTAGCTATCAAAATGATGGCGCACTCTCTCTAAGAAAAATGAAACTTTATCCTCATTGAGTTGAGATTTTGTTCCATCAAATTTCTCCTTTCTTGTCTGATATAATTCTGAAATAACAAAAAATTGACATCCCGTTGATAAGGCTTTCAGGTTTCTTATTACTGACTACTTTCATTATTTATTATTCCTCCCAAATTATTATTCCAGTAACACAACTCCACATTTATATTACAGTCGCCCGAGACTTTATAAATTCTCGTTGTATGCAGGTAAAGACCCCAACAAAGAAGACGAAAAGGTAGAAAGGATATGTCCATTTACAGGTCAACCAAAATGGTTTCTTTATGAAATCGTGTCAAACAAACGAAATGGTATCGACTGTGACAAGTTTGATTATTTTGCCCGTGACTGCGCTAATGTTGGAGTGAAATGTACTTTTGACCATCGACGCTACTTTCAAAATGTTCGCATCATGTCTAACCCTAATAACCAACAACTTCAGATCTGTGTACGCGACAAAGAGGTGTTTAACTTGTATGAATTATTCCACACCCGTTGGTCCCTCCATCACAGAGTTTACAAGCACAAAACTCAGGCACCAATAGAAGACCTGCTATATAAGGCGTTCAAGAAAGTTGACAAAGTCATGAAAATTTCCGAATCAGTGGAAAAAGCCAAAAAAGAAAAAAATATGAAGCAATATTCTGTTTTAACAGATAGCATTCTCTACGATATACTGCGAAACAGGGACCCTGATTTCGCAGACGCAAAGAAGAAGATAAGACGCATACAAAAACGAAAGCTGTACAAATTTTGCGGCCAAAGCTCTCTAAAATCAAATGACGACAAAAAAAGTAAACTACAATCGAAGTTCGAATCTCTCTGCGAAATAAAAATTGCCGAAGACTTGGTTAACTTATCGGAAGGAGAGTTGAAAAGAGAAAATATATTTGTTTCAAAAGTAACGATCAATTTTGGAATGAAGGGTAAAAATCCAGTTGAGGCTGTGATGTTTTTCGATAAATCTCAACGCAAACCATTTGAAATAAAGAGAGAACAAGTAAGTGAAATGTTGCCACGAAGTTTCCAGGACAGATATATCAGAGTTTACGCAAAAGAATCCGAAAGCGAAGAGGAATCCGAAAGCGAAGAGGAATCCGAAAGCGAAGAGGAATACGAAAGCAAAGAGGAATCCGAAAGAGAAGAGGAATCCGAAGGAGAAGAGGAATCCAAAAGCGCAGAAAAAAACCAAAACGCAGAACGAATGGAAAAGCTGATCGAACATATCAAAGATTCCTTCGAGAATTGGTGCCAAGAAAATGGCTTTGAAAAACCTTTTGGAGGATAAAGAAAGACATTTTGATGTCATTATCACAGAATAATGATTGTCACAGAATAAGGGTCACTCAGGTGTACATAGCGCGTCCTCATTTCGGCCATTATTCCAGCCAGATGATTAGGGTTTATAACTTGTTTTCAACCATCATAATTACATTACTTCATTATTGAATAATGAATTTGAGATTAAGAAAAGACTTTCGGATAATTGCAAAGGTTGAGAGCGAGTAAAAAACCCTTATCAACCGGCTGGACAAAAACATCAAGGTTCCAACACGAGTGACCCTTCTGTATATTTCTATTCTGTGTCGTTGTTAAGTAGCTCTGATTTAAAATTGTACTTAATATAATTTTTCCATAACTTAATCACAAGAACGTATCCAGAATTCAAAACACCAATCATCATGTATTTAATGCAAACATTGCACTTAAAACAGTAAAAGTATAAAAAAATGTAAAAGATCGAAGCACAAGTGAAACATAGGGACGAACGACATCTCAACGTTTGTCATTTGTAGTTTATGTTAAATAAGCACAAATCGTATTAAATTCAATAAAATGATTCAACAAGTACGATAATGAAATTTCAACTTTCATTTAAAATGCATGCGAATCTCACCCGCCGCTTACTTTAAAAAAACAACAAAAGATTTTATAGTCAGTCCTCACCTGTCTTCTTTGAGAAGAAAAATAACATACAATCTCAAAGAATCTTCTGGACCTTATTACTTTGGGATTAAAGCTGGTAAAAACTTTACAAAATTCATGATTAAAGTAAGTTTTGAGTCTTTAAGCAAACGTTTATTACAGCTACTTAATTTCTTTCAGTGAAACGTCATCAATCTCCCCTTGTTCTTTTATCAGACTATATATATAACCAGTCTCTTTATGAGATAAATTGTTGTACACTACTACTGACTAGTGTATAGTCTAGTCCTCTAAATCAGGGGTCTCCAAACTACGGCCCGTTGGGACTCTCAATCCGGCCCGCAGAGACACTTAAGAAGCCAATTTCACCACTCACATTGAGAAAACTGAACAGACTAATTGTGATTTTGTTATGATATTACACTTGGTTGAAATTTAACCTTTAAATTTTGAATAAATATTTTCTTAGCTAATGAAGCTTGTGTGATGTGCTTCGTTTTGCGCATTTAATATACGTGACAAGTTTTTTTAAAATAGACATGTTTAGACATCTCATGATGCCATCTTCAGTATAAGTGAAATAATAAATGATACAAGGTTTATATAAAAGCAATATGATACATAAATTACAACAATAAAAGGAATTAAGATAAAATTAAGGGGAGCGTCGAGCGTATTATAAACTAAACATTGTATTGAATTTAAAAACTTGAACATTGAGGTCAGGTTTATTTTTGTTGATGTGGAGTGCATCTTTGATTTTAAGGGAGAATGAGGTGACGGTAGTGTCGATGATTTTGAGGCAAGGGGGTGAATAGGCATTTTGAGGCAAGAAGGTGTGGGTTAGATATGAGAGTTTTGTCTGTTGTAGTATGTTCCCTGATTCTGGTGGATAAATGGCGCGAAGAGTCGCAAATGTATCTTCTGTTCCTTTTTATTGTTGTCATTTATGTATCATATTACTTTTATATAAACCTTGTATCATTTATTATTTCACTTATACTGAGGATGGCATCATGAGATGTCGAAACATGTCTATTTTAAAAAGTACTTCGTTTTATTAAAATATTCGCTCTTTGACCAGCGGTATACGGTTCGTCGGCCCTCAACATGCTTGATGAAAGTTCATGTGGCCCTCTGGCTGTAAAGTTTGGAGACCCCCTGCTCTAAATGAAAATATGTTTTTGAATTTGACTGTATTTTTGAACGTCGAGTACAAAAGCTTTTAAAAATACGTATATTGAGAGCCTCACGTCATCAGTGATGTGAATTACAGGACAATTTTTCGTGCCAATGTCTGTTAAATGAGAACTTTGAAATCATGCGATACTCATAAAGTTAGGAAAAAGTTAACGTCTTCACAAAATTGAGAGATGAAGCTTCAAACAGAGAAATTAAACATGTAATCCTTCTGTCGGCAGAGGGGAGATTAGTAACTTAATTAAAGAACGCCTAACAAATAACGAGCGACATTTTTTTCCTAACTCTAACATTATGGTCGGAATATGAATAGGCAAAGTGAGGATAATAAAACTCGCTTTCTGATTGCTCACCTCCGACTCGCATTTTGCATGTTTCATAGTTTCGCTTTTAGCGTTTTCATTATGTAAAATTTGGCAGTTTACATAATGTAATATGTTCAATTTCTTTTCAAATGACGTTTAGAAAAGTAATAGCCACCAAAAATTTTTCTGAGCCAATCAAAGAGCATTATTTCACCGGCAGGTGACGCTTGCTATATATTTATTCACAATTTACGATTTGAAATTATGTACGTATAGGATACGTTGTACGACTATGATTATACATACATGTGTAAATGGCTATAGTCATAGTCATGTAACGTATCGTACAAATATTTCAACTAACTGCAGATAGAAAGTTCAAAACTTTCAATAAGTAATGCTCCAGACTTTGATTGTTTTATTTGCTTAACTATTTATCTTTGTTGTAAAATTGTACCTGACACTTTCTGAATGTAATAACTAACAACAATACATAAAAAAAACATATTTAGTCGATTCATATTAATATTCTATTGCAAATGCTTTGATTTCATTGGCTACTCTACTCACTATATATTTTTACATAGATAGCAAGCAGCAAAGCAAGAGATAACGGGTAGCAAAAAAACATGGCTGCTGTCTCGCGTTTTACTAAGGTTTCTGACGATATATTTTATTGTTTAGATGAAAGACAATACAAGAGAAGAGTAAAGTTGCCACTAAATTCGAATTAAAGATATTTAAATATAAAATAAAAAAGTTCCTTTAAAATAACTTTATATGTATCGAGTAACATTCGTTCGCTTTTAATAGCGATGTCAACAACATATGCACAAAACAATAAATTAATGAAAATTATACTAGCAACCTTTTTCTTCATGAATATTAAGATGATTCTACTAATAAACCATTGGATTGCTTGTAATTTTGGTAATTACAAGAATCCTACTCTTATTCTATAGCAAATGCTGTAATTTGATTGGCTATTATACTTCCTATTGAATTCTCATTAGATAGCAAGTAGCAGAAAATTATGGTTTCTGTCTAGCGTTTTACTTAGTGTCATACGATGAATTTGATTGTTTACTTGAAAAGAGATTCGAGAGGAGTTCGTTCACGAATTTGTTCTCGATTTCTACCGACGTAGAGTTGATTGAGGCTTCGCCATTATTAACTATCACCTCATAATATCTCGAGCTAGTAATCTAATTGTTAAATATCTCAAATGTACAAAATAATAAAAGGAAGTTGCAAAAAAGACAGCAAACTCTGCAGCAGAAACAAATAGACAACAATTGACATTCAAATTTTGTTGTAGATGAACACAATCAAAAGTAATATTGATTGTGATAGTCATCAATATTCATTGATAAAATATAACTATAGCATGGCGATTCGTCATATAGTATTCAATATCTATAAAATCTAATTTGCCAAAAATCGTCAAAATTGGCCAGTCGGACATTACAGAGCATTACTGTATTACCCAGACTATGATTGATAAAATTTGAGGTAAGCTATGATAAAATTTGCCAACAAGTCGGTTACCTACTAATTCTGCCGAGAGCTTCCGACAACATAATCCATCCCAATCCAATACAAATAACCATATTTCTTACCGTCACTGTACACATCTATACATAAAACACCTGATGATAGACAACACCAAAGCAGACGTCATAAACATCGCCAGGCATATCCACCACGTGAAATATGACGTCACAGCTCTGACAAGTTCCGACACGAACACGTGACGTAGATTTTGAACAGCGTTCACCGTGACATTTGAAACGAGCATTGATTTCTGAAGACGTTTCATTAAAGCATTGGTCGACTCCCAGTCGGTAGTACCTGTGAAGAAAATGCATTTATAACACTAGTTCTAACTGTCTTCGACAATATAACGGAAACTTTATTTGCAACAAAGTACGTACAACCAAGGGACATAGGAAGATCTTTATTGAAGGGAAAGGAGGCCCATCCTTTTACAATCTCAAAACAAACGCATTCGCAATGTTTACAAGTGAAGGTAGAAATTATTGTGGGGAAAGGGGCGGCTGTAGCTCTTGTCCTAACTGGTCAGCGGTCCCTTTAATCTACAGTTGGAAATTGACTACATGAGACCAGGTAGCTGGAATTCGACGAATTGTTAATGATTTGGGTACTATAAACTAACAAGCTTCTCCAATAAATTCAATATTGCTAGTTATTTTTAAAAACCAATAAAAATTACTCACAACATCAATAAACCTCAATATGTACCTGCTGTTCTTAACGAAACTAAAGACTACCAGTATACTCAATAAGAATATGTACCTGCACCTCTTAAAGAATGACTAAAGACTACCCAGTATACCCAATAATCCCAATATGTACCTGCAGCTCTTAAAGAATGACTAAGAAACCCAGTACACCCAATAATCCCGATATGTACATGCAGCTCTTAAAGAATGACTAAAGACTACCCAGTACACCAAATAATCACAATATGTACCTGCAGCTCTTAAAGAATGACTAAAGACTACAGTATACCCAATAATCTCAATATGTACCTGCAGCTCTTAAAGAATGAATAAAGACTACCCAGTATACCCAATAATCTCAATATGTACCTGCAGTTCTTAAAGATATCGTCAGAAAGACCAAAAGGATAACTGGAGTCAAATATTGAAGAAAGCCACAGATAAATAATAAAACACTAAAATCTAAAAATACATAAAATACACCGATATTTGAAAGTGAACATTATAAAATGAAGGATATTGCGAAAATGTACATTAGCTCAAATTAATAATATTAACACAGAAATTTACCTAACAGTTTTCTGACTGTATGGCAACGATCATTTAAAAATACTTAACAACTAGTTCAGTTTCATTATGTTAATTTACTTCTCTTTAGAGATATTTACATTTCTTTATTGTGTAAATACTCTTACCACGACGCCATTTTGCATAGTTTTATATAGCTTTAAGAAATAATTGTTTTCTTTTATAGTTGAAAATAAAATTCTAACAGAGCAACTAAGCACGCATTCATCAACACATGCATGAGGAACATTGATGTTCTATTTACGAAATAGAAAACGTTTAACCTGTTTCTATAGAATTTTAGAAACACGCAGAGAATGTGGAGAAAAAAACTCACTTTCCAAATGTTTTTCTTCCGAGTATTCTTAAATGTTTTTGTTCTGCTTCTTGCATTGTACAAAATTTTTCTGTTCACTTTTGGAAATTCGTTTTAATTGTAAAGAAAAATTACACGTGTGGCCTTAAATAATTCAATAAAATGAAAACCAGCGTAGTAAAATGTCGAATCGTTAATTTCGTAACAAACTGTGAATTTCCATACAAATCCAAACATTTAATTTAAATTGAAGCGAACAAAATTAAATATGTTTCATCGCAGTCCATTCGTCGAAGAACAAATATTTCACAAAATGTGGCTTCCACAAAATCGTAAATTAAGTAGAAACAGTGTCAGGAAGAAAACAAAAAAAATTTTCTACCTTTTTTTGCAAAGCAGAACTATTCGTTCTGCCCGCTTCTTTCATTCTATTCACTTTAACTTTGCGATGTCTAAGAAAGCCTGTAGATGCATTTTGGTAAGGAAAACCGCATAAGACAACAAAGTAAGATGACTCCAATTCGAATGTTATCAAAGTTTGAGTCCGATACTCTATAAAATACACAAACGTTAGTTTAAGAAAGTAGCTTCAAAAACATGAGAAGAACGAGGGAAGTAATTTCTTCACTTACGAAAATGAATTATTTCTGCTCGTGAAGTATTCGCGAGCCAAAGGTTTGATCCACAATAAAACAAGACAAAGAGGAGCGAAGAAATTTACATAAAAAAGGACACTAAAAATTTAAAAAATGGTCAGCGGTCGTACATTAAACCCATTATCTCAATACATGACAACAAAGTGAAGCGGATTCATAAACACAATTTAATTATGATGAATATTTAATGTTATTAACGCTACACATAATATTTATAGAAGAAACTTGTCACACAAGTATTCTTACTTACAGAAGCAACCTGTTAGATTTGTATTGCTCTATCAAATCCAAGAACATTATTGATATTCTAATGCCAGGAAAGCCGAGAAAGGCTCCGATAATTCCCGAGATAACAGCGAGCGCGAGTTTGAAAATCCATATTGGAGCGGATCCACCTCTGTTGAAGACAATTAAGACAAAGTGTAAGAACACTAATGCTTCGTTATGGTTTTAATTTAAACGCCGCGTTCTTGAGACTCATGTCGTCAGGAATTGACTTACTCTCGTGTGAATCCTTGTTTCTTCAAAAATAATTCAGCTTCTTCAGAGAATATTTCATAACCTAAAGAGAAAGTCGACTCAAACATGAGACGAAAAAGATTCGGAGTAGATTGAAAGCTCATAAAACGGAGTAAATGAAAATGTTTCTTCATTAGAAAGACAAGATTTCGTCGGTATTTGGCAAAATACAGAATCTTGCTTCTAGGAGACACCTTTAAAAGTACAGTTATTTTAACTTTTTAGAAGAACTCCATTGTCCACGAAAGTCGTAAAACAACAAAGAGCTGTGTTATGCCATGTAAAAGAAACAAACAAAGTGAAAGTGATGAAGCCTGATTTGAAGGTAAGAAAGACCCGTGAGCAGGCTAACAGAGATTTACCAAGACCACAGTATAGAGAACATACAGTAGAGCCACTCCATTGAATCATTTGTGCCACACATATCTTATTAGGCATGTGACTACCATAGTGGCAGTCAGTAAATTACATTGTGTGACAAATAGGATTGACGATATGGCAAACGGCAGCTAGTAAACTATTTTCTTATATGCAGCCAATTGCAAAGAAGTGAAGCTACCGTATATTCTATACTGTGCCAAGACTTAAGGATTTGTTTCCAGCAAACAAACAAAGTCGAATTAACGTACTGTGAATGTTAGTTAAGTTAGTTTAGTTTAAATCCGAAGTATTGTAAATCAGGATCAATGTGAGATGATCCGAAGTGAATCTCAGAGAAAAGCAAATCAAATCTGACCCAAATGAACCTACACAAAATAATTTTCTTCCAATCCTTTATAATTCGCTGCACTTTCTCATCTAATAACGACATCTCATTTAAAGCAGTATAATGATTTCACAGTTTTCTGCTCATTTCAGTGATATTTATGTTAAAAAATATTTGAGAAAAGTTTACGAACTAAATTAAATGATTACCCGAGTCCAAATTGAACTCCAACATAGATTCATCGACTACCAAAATGGCCATCGCCAGAACAAAGAAAAAAACACCAAATGTCAAGCAGACAGATTTTTCTCCTGAATCATCACCCGACCAATAGGAAGCTGTGAGCAGAAACAAAACACGTCTGTATGTAGAGTAAAGGAAAGCATAACAACCTTACAGGAGGTGTGGTCACTGTCCCATGTGTAGTGTTTATTTACCTCTGGAAAGGCTGGACTCGAATTTAAAATACATAAATACCTTCGCAAGGGTCACAAAAAATACCAAGCATTTTCAATACACTAAATACATTTAGTAATGAGAAGAGATCGTACTTTGCTTGAGAGGGGGGTGGGCCCAACCATTAACAATCTTCGGCTCCGCATACCCTTAGTCCTTGCCCCCGTCTATATTTTTTTCAAAAATATAAATTCAGTCGTGAGTGTTTACATAAATGCTTGAAGCACGAGAAAAGACGAAAGTAAGATCGGCGAAAGAAATGCCAAACTTTGCTGGCAATTTTTATGTCGGAAGGTTTGGTTGCAAACTTAACCTAAAATATCGCATTTGTACAGAACCAACCATCCATAAGTCGAGTTAACACCCAAGTTACCAAGTTAGAGCCCGGAAAAATATGCAAAAAAATTCTAATGTCAATTCTCTGTCACAAAAAAATTTGATAACATTTTGATAACAATTTTGATAATTTGCAAACTTAATGAAAACGAAACGAATGTCCGGACTTCCACCATAGCAGTTTGCCTTCATAATTGACGAGCTTTTGATTAGCCTGAGTGCTTAGAATGCGCAATGTCTAACTCAATTTTCAAACAGTTAGAAAGGTTTTTTACAGTACACGATGAACAAAAATATCGCGGATTTTACTGCAATAAAATGAAAGGTCAGCATAAATTTGCCGACTTTGAAGACTGAAAGTCAGCAATCAGGCCGACCTCGTTTTCAAGGCTGACATAAAGTCAAGCTTAAGATCCCTTTCGTTTCATTAAAAAGGATACATGGCAAAAAATATGCCCAAGAAATTCCATAATGGCGTCACACTGATGTCGTTACGTAAAAGAGCGGGAAATAAACACGAAATCCCCTCGATGATGATATTGAATATGACGGCAGACACAGCAAAATCAACGAGCCACTTGTATTCTGTATAATAACATTGAAATATCAAATCTGTTTCATCAACCTAATGGGAAAGTGTTTTATGTTAGTTTTACAATATAATTTTATAGTGTATTTATTGAGTTTCAGAAACTTTCAATACTTATGGCATATTTACTGGGGTAGTCATCTTCAAATACATGAAAAGAAGGGGGCGTTACAAAGATTCATTACACATCGACTTACTATGCCAAAAGATTGAAGTTATGATGTAATGGGGTATTTACTGGGGGTAGTCATCTTTCAATAACTCGAGAAAGAGGGATGGTGCAAGAGTTTTATTACATATAGACAATGTTGAAAGTTGTGGAATGTAGCTATTTTTTGACTATTGTCATTGGAGCTTGTGGGAGAAAGGTTAGATAGTGTTTTCCACCATATAAGAAAACCACGTTTGTTTTAAATGTCTCTTTAAAAAGCAGAAAAACTACTATTTAAAGACGACAATCAATACAATAAACCCTTTAACACTTATAACAATGAAAACATAGTTTTATTTTGTGAAACAATAACAACCCTATTTTAAAACACTTAAAATAGCCATTATGCAGTGGATAGTGCTTTCGAAGCTAAGTACAACCCCTCCAGTAAATGAATGAAGATATTCTTGGTTGTCTGCAAGCAACAAGACATGCAAGACGTCTATCGGGCGTTCACTCGTCCTGCTTGAGACCAGAGTTTGGTCATATTTGAGTATTATAATATAGTTGTCAAATTGCACAACAAAATTCACAGCAATGTAATCTCACATATGGCAATGTATTAAGTAGGTAAATCATGTTTCATTATACGTTTTATTACTTACACGTGAAACTACCCAAGACAGATTTCATTAGTACAAGGACTTCATGTTATGTAATCTCATGTTGACAGCACAGCAACAAAATCCGAATTTTTTCAAACTCCGGCAAGCAATTTCTGATTGAACAGTTTATCAATCACAGTCGCATTCATAATTTACGTCAATGAAACAAAACCTCATCCCCTGCCTCAAAATCATATGCTCAATGAACAAGAAAGACTTTACCCCTTGATTCTTACAATAATACAACCCCTCTGTATATACACGCAGTGACTGAATAAACCACTGATACAAGAGACACTGCTTATGACCACATTTTGGGGCTATTGATTCTAACAGTCCTCAAAAAGTTAGTTGACAACTTCTACAATACTTTCTACATACAAAAATATCAAAAAATATAACTCCAGGTACAGGATCAGAAAACGACGGCGCACCCAAAGTCCTGGATCCCAGAAATGCACTTTCAACAACAATGTAGAAATTATGTTGTAAGTTATGCGTTGTAATAGATTTTTTGCAAAGTATGTTTTGTTTATAACTTTTTAAACAGTGCATAGGTACAAGAAAAGTATATTGTATTATAAGTTCAACGCATATTTATATATTCTTGTCCATTCCGAAAAGGTTCACCCATTTTTTTCAAAATATGTCTTTGAACCACTAGAGCTTTGGAAATGCACATTTTCTTAAAGTTGTCAAATCACTATTTGAGATGTGTCGGAATTAATAAACCCCATGATGAGGTCATATGCACTTTAAAATGTGACAAATTTGAAATATACTTCAGGTATTGAAAAGCAATCTTACATTCACTGTTCTCAGTTGAATGTTCATGTTACAAGGTATGGATAATCAGAAGATATAAATTGAATTGATGCTCCATTATTTTCTTCCTTTTCCTACAGAACAAAAAGAGAAACATTAACGGTGTTTATGAATAACAAGTGTTTAGTTTATGTTGATTTTAGCCTGGACAAGATGACAAGAGAATAACAGATCAATTGTAAGAGCCTGTTCATATAAGAAGAAAACCCAGTTTGGCTGAGCTGGCCAGTTTGCCAGAGGCTAATGTATTGAAGTTGTATAAGACAGGCTGGTTCTTCTAAAATGTTGTCAATCCCTTCTAAAATGTTGTCAATACTTGTTCCATTTTGTGCTAAAGTTCAAATGTGTTTAGACTTGCACATTCCAACATTTTCAAATATTAATTTGTTGCATTTTGTGCTAATATTTGTGTGTTTAAACTTGAACATTCCACGATTTTTGATTTGAAACCACAATCATGATGCTACTAGCTACAATGCAGCATAATTAGATAAAACTTTTAAACTTATCAAATGATCATTGTCGCTTTTGAATTACGCCATATTAGAATAAACATGTGAAACAACAGCATGCACAGTCTCCTCACTTCCAGCCCAGTTAAGCCAGGCAAGCCCATTTTATGCTTTCAAATAAGACCTTTAATGAGGAGAAACTGCTTCATTTGGGGAAATCTTGCCAAGCCAGACTGGACCATTCTTCACATGAAGATAATTTTAAAACAAAAGTGAAATAATATACAAGGTAAGATATATTGAAAAAGCTATATCATACTGTACAGGCCATATAAAATGTCAAAATATATCATAAAATGTACCAAAGTGTAGCAATATAACAATGTAAAAAAACAATGAAATGCAACGACAAAATGTGAAAACAAATCTTTATAATTAATACCTTGCATCAGAGCGCTTAGCTTTATTTGACTTTGTTCTTTGTGTTTTACCAAGGTTTTCTCAACTCTGTGTCAGAGGGTGGTACATGACGTACCAATCTAAGGAAAGACATATGTAAAATTACAACAAAAATGTCAAAGACAAACACCTGAGACAACATACCCACTGCATAATAACCAAGTGGCCAGACATATATGGTGAAAATTTGTGAAGAAACAATGCCACCATCAAGGTTAGGACAACTTGTATACCAAGTGCCTAAAAGAAAAAGGCCAATTCACAGATGAATTTTCTATGATAGATAGTATTCTTTTTTAAGGGAGGGAGATTGAGGAAATGGTTAAGTTTATAAGAGCAGTTGACTGAGTGCAAAGTTCAAACATGACTAAGTATTCCCATATGCATATTAGGTGGGAGCAGGCACCTAAAACATGGTAGGGCACATTGTGAGAGAAAGTTTAAGTAGAACAAGCCATTTCAAATTGAAAATGTTTTAGATTGCTCCCCGACTTAAAAATGTTAGCCCATTACATCCAGGAATTACACCCACAAAAGAAACATCATTAAGTAGCTTGGTCAACCAAGTTTATTACAGTTCAAATTTTGTTGTGATTAGAAATATTTGAGGAGATGTGAAATTTCTTAGAAGAATAAAAAATGATATTGAGACATGAGCCACTTTTAAAAAACAATAAAGTACTCAACATCTAAATACAACCATCCACTTGCTCCATTTAAAATTGCAATATAATAAAGTTACATCTCGACCGCCATAGACTGAAATTATCGGTTGCAAAGTCCGTTTGTAATAATCCATTTTTACGTCGTTCGTACCATGCACAAGTGTCATTCATTGATCTCAAACAATAATGAATTATGGGTGAAATTACATTAACCCGGCCTTTGATGAAATAAAGAGCTAAATATTGTTTCAAAATAAGTAGGTTTAACGTCCTTTACGTTTCTATGCAAAACGAAGTAAGAATTCCTCCAAGTTTGAGTTATTTTGATCTATCGCGGAGTGCAAGGGCCAGACTAGAGCGAAGTCAAGGTATTAAAATTGAAAAATATTACTTACAAATATCAACATTAAAATTTTTAAACACGGACACCGAGTCAATGG
Source organism: Xenia sp. Carnegie-2017 (assembly GCF_021976095.1). NCBI lineage: Eukaryota > Metazoa > Cnidaria > Anthozoa > Malacalcyonacea > Xeniidae > Xenia > Xenia sp. Carnegie-2017. The sequence goes on from NW_025813469.1 coordinate 10,820,330, forward strand.
TTAGCTTTTGGTAAGGTTGGGGTAATATCAAAGTTAATTCGATATTAAATCTGTCCATATTTGGAAGTACACATGCACGAAAATTAAAAATACTCTATAGGTCTTCTTTATTTAAATCCTGAGGATGATTCAATATATGTAATAATATGCAAAACTCACCATTGTACAAGTTTATTTAAAGAAAGATTACAGTGATTTCTTCCCAAAACAAATATTCACAACATTGCCATGCGTTTCTTACATTATTATTTTCCATAATCATAATGATACATAAAAATGCAATACAACGCGTCTGCTGATTGGTCTACAGCTGAGTTTTGGAGATTAATCATTAAGCAATTGTAAAGAGAACTTGCAAATTAATCTTCTATACAAGTTATGGAAGAAATTAAAGCATTTGTGTTCAGTTTATGTGTTATTTTAAAAAGAAACAAAAGATATTGTGGTCACTTCGTAGATGGTCGAATATCAAATCATTTTGGTGATTTAAATACCAATCCATTCAATACCAACACCAGTGATATCTATGAAACCTTAATGTTTCTCTTCCATCCTTTGTTTATTAAAATCCAGTCCTACACAATTCAAAAGTCAAACGATTAAAAACATCGTATGTATTCGACTGCTGAATGCATGCTTTGAAAATATTTTGAATGTCCTGAAACCGGAGAATGCCATTGACTTGTGTATATTTTATTCAAAAGGCTGCATCAATTGGATGGTGTTCATGAAATGTTCTCTGTTTTTATTGGTGGTGGCTTGAGAGCAATATTCAAAAAATCTCAAAGAATAGAAAAGATGCAGTCTCTCATTCTTTTCAACCATTATTATATCAGTTTATTGTGTGAAGATCAAGAACAATCACGATCATTTAGAGACTTGGTCAAGTATTGAACTTGGAGAGGAAAGGTGTTCAATCCAATATTAAAGTGGTCAAAATTCACTGCCAAATATTGGGATAACGTTTTGATTGAATCTTCCCATGAAATGGACAAATTGAAAGCAATGATATTTCAAATTTTGGAAAATATTAATGTAAAGCAATTTGCTCAACGTTGACATTACAAGTCAAATTAATTATGGACTTAATAAAAGATGACATTTTGGTTGCTGGAGGTTTTCGCCTACTCAAAGTGTGTTGAACTATTTTCATGGAAAAGAAAATTTGGTTTAAGAATGCAACAATGGAGAATAGGGACACCTTTGGGACATTTTTATAATGATAATTTATATGTTGTTGGAGGACTTGATTGCAAGTTAATAGAGACAGTGAATCTTAATCAGTTACCTATAACATAGACATTTCCTGAAGGGCTTCCTTATGCATATTATGGTCACCAAACTGTTGTTCATCAAAAAAGTTCTTCATATTGGAGGACGTAATAAAGACAAAAGACGTCATCTGATCTTATCTGTGAAATGATGATTACTGGTGACAAGGTTATGTTTTAAAGAGTTGTGTCAGTGCCTGAACCACGAGACAACCATGGGCTGAGGTTGTTAATGATAAACTTCTCATTTTAGGCGGAATCTGGTATGGAGAGATGGCAAAGTTCTGTCAAGTGTTTTAAAGAAGTTTGATCAAGGACTCTTATAATAACGGAAATATCTCCATTACCTTATCCATTATATGCAATGGCACCAGTTCAATGGAGAAATCAAGTTATTCTTCTAGGAGGTCGTAATGATAAAGAAGAAATATTGAACAGTGTTATAATGTATGAAAGCAAGACAGTTAAGATAACAGTCTTATCATGTATGAAAATAAGAAGGGTGAGATTACAGTCTTACCATTCATGTTGGAAAGACTAAGATTTCTGCAGTTATAATAGAAGATACAATTGTTGTCATGGGAGGAAAGATTGATGATGAAGATGAAGATTATCTTCAATCAGTTCAGTGTTTTAAAATGGGGAAGCAGTTCTTCATGGACACATCTTCCTTTAATGACTAAACCACGATATGGAGCCATTGCTGAAGTTTTACCCTTCTGAGCAAAATATGTTTAAGCTGAAATAAAAATAAAACATAAAAAGTAACTTTTGTTCATCTAAGCAAGATATCATTAGAGCAATGACAACAATTGAAGAGTTATAAATAAAAGTTAAAATTAAATTCGTTTTTACATCAAGACAGAGAGCATAAGTTTGTGCTAGTGATATCTGTGGTCCTTCGAGCATCAGGTTTGCTCTCTCAAAACAAAATCTGCCAACATAAAATTTTCTTAAAATCTTCAATAGAACACAATATCAACTCTGGTTTTCAATTAAACTTTCAATTTACTACTAGACTTTCGGGCTTGCTGATCTGCTCTCGTGTTCTCCAAAGGTCTCTTCGTTGTGCTAAGCCTGTGCAAACACAGTAAACATTTTTTATTTCTTAAATAAAACGTCATGTTAGTTGCAGTGTCGCCTACTGTAATTTTGTCTCAATCAAAAGCATTTGTAAGCTCCCAAAATAAACCGGGATTTTCAAAAATCACAATTCACCACTTTTGTTTCTAGGCTCCAGTAAGATATGACAGCGCTCTCCTTTCTAAGAGAAACTTCTTATATTTTCAAGATTCATCTATTCTTGTTTTAAATGATGCATGTTTTACGTATTTGGAGAAGAAAATTTGTGCAGAACAAGACGTTGCATTTGTGGGGTTAATATTTCTCATATTCAAAGGGAAACAAGTGATTTTGTATGAAGGAACTTTCACAAGCGAAAATTCAATCATTTTCAAACATACACATTTTAGCTCAATTTTCCTGATTTTTGTCGCATTTTATTTATTAACTTCTCGTCTGTTTTTTTTTTTAAAGAGACCAATTACTTCATAAATAAAAAACAATGTAATTTTGTTTTTAGGCTGTTTTGGCGTTAATTGATTATGGTATAATATAAACGTTTAATATAAAACAATTTTTTTGTTTGTCGAATCAAGTCAGTTATCATATTAAAATTATTTCTCACTAACAATGTATTTGTTTAGATAAACATAAGTTTCATTTCTACCGAGTTTAAGAGATCTGTTTCAATGCGTAAAAGTCCTTGAGAAAAAATGAGTCATTGTAATCTATAAAGAGGTTGTTTTCACTGCAATCCATTTCCCACACCGCTCTATACCAGTTAATCTTTTGCTCTAGCTGCTTTTTTAGAGGCGAGTGTCGTCAACATAACTAGTTATCAATAAACAATTTTGCCAAAAATTTATATCTGGAGCAACTTAACTCATGGAATGGCTTCTCAAAATCAAAATATCAAAAATTAGTTTCAAATTAAGTATCTTAAAAGGATCCAGTCTACTTAAATAAATTCCGAGATATCGGCATAAAATCTAAAGTTGGCAACACAGTTGCTAACAAAGGTTAAAAGTCACATGTACGGAGATCCGTATCTATTTTTGTTTGGGTGACATGACGTATTAATAATTTAAGCGGTAAACAAATAATTTTGCCAACTTTTGGTTGGTGTCCCAAACACACAGAATTCTATGGGAAAGCCTTTAAAATGGCTTGCCATCCTAATGATAACAAAAGTGGATATGAGGAATCGAGATTTAAGACTGCTGGATGAAAATTTTCGTTGTTCCATTTGTCTGAACGTTGTTAAAGATGCAAGAATGTGTCAGCATAACGAACACATTTTTTGTCGTTATTGCATCGAAGAACATCTACGAGTTAATGCGCAAAGATGTCCTCAATGTCAAGATAATTTGACTGTACCTACACTTCATCCAGCGCGGTTTGTTAATAACATGATTTCTAAGTTTAAGATCAATTGCAACTTCGCTAGTCGTGGTTGTCCTGAATTTATAAAAGTTGAAGACTTAGAAGACATGTTGAAAATTGTATTTCTCCAGTGTTGTGTTCTAATGAACGTTGTGGCTTGGAGATAAACAAACGAGACAAGATCAAGCACAGAAACTAAGTTATGTGAATACAGAAGATTCCTTCTCACGACTTTGAAGAGAGATTAGAGAAATGTTTCAACGAAATTTTGATCATGTTGACAAATAAAAGTGCACATGGATGGTGAAGTAGGTCGACAATATGCAGAAATACGTAAAAAGAAATGATGGAATCAAGAGAAATAAAGGAAGAAATAAAAGATGTTCAACAAAATCTTTCAGCAGTGACCAAAGAATAATGGAATCAAGGAAAGAAATAAAAGATGTTCAACAAATCTTTCTACGTGACCAAAGATATAATGGAATCAAGGAAAGAAATAAAAGATGTTCAACAAAATCTTTCTACAGTGACCGAAATGGAATCAAGAAGAAATAAAAATGTTCAACAAAATCTTTCAACAGTGACCAAAGAAATGATGGAATCAAAGGAAAAGAAATAAAAGATGTTCAACAAAATCTACAGTGACCAAAGTATATGGAATCAAGGAAAGAAATAAAGATGTTCAACAAAATCTTTCTACAGTGACAAAGGAAATGATGGAATCAGGAAAGTAGAGATGTTCAACAAAATCTTTCTTGGCTGACTAAAAAATGAAGACATGATAGTGTTTCCAAATGTTGGAAAAAGATAAATAAAATGAACAACATGTTCAAACATCAACATCACCAGTTAAATATTGATGAACTCAGTAAAAGGTGATATTTTAGTTTGCTGGAAGGTTATTCACATGGTTCCTAAAAGTGTTGAAATATTTTCATGGAAGGAGGAGAAATGGTTTGAAATTGCATCAATGAAAGTATACTCAGCTATGCTTCATCATTTATTCATAATGATGATTTATTTGTTGTTGGAGGGATATGACAGCAAGTCAATGGAGACATTAAATATAAAACAGTTTCCTTTGACATGGAAAATTTCTTGAACTTCTTTATCAATAATTTGGCAACATCAAACTGTTGTTCATAAATAACAAATCCTTTTCATTGGAGGATTTATTTATGGCAAGAGCATCAGATTTGATCAGTGAAGTAGAGATAACTGGTACAACATCTCATATTTTAAAGAAGTTGTGTCATGCCTGAACGTTGGTGCCATGGAGCTGTTGTTGTTGATGATAAAGTTCTTATTTTTGGAAGTGGGAAAAGGTAACAAATATTTGTCCAGTGTTTGGAATTTGATCCAAGGACTCTTACATTAAGAAATCCTTCATTACCTCATCATTGGGTGGAATAGCAACAGTTCAATGGAGAGATCAAGTTGTTCTTCTTGGAGGTTGTAATGGAAAAGAAGCATTGAACAGTGTTATCATGTATGACAGCAAAACAGGTAAGATTACAGTCTTACCATTCATGTTGGAAAAGAGACGTGAGTTTTGTGCAGTTATAACAGATGATACAATTGCTGTCATGGGAGGTCTGAATGATAAAGGTGAAAATCTTAAATCAGTGAGTGTTTCAATATGGGAAGTAGTTCTTCATGGACATATCTTCCTTCAATAAATAGAAACCAGGACATGGAGCTAGTGTACAGTTTTACCTTTTGGGCAAAAATTATGTCTAAATTGGAATGAAACAATGACATATATTTATGTTTAACTATTGTTGATATGTAGAAGTTGTAATGTAAAATTCATGTTTAATATCATTTTGAAATGTAAACAATTAATAACCTACTGGATTAGAGGAAACTGTGTTTAAAATATGTTTTAAAATCTTAAGTGTTAATATTACTTTTGGTCAATGATTTTTCATGGCAAAAAGAAACAAATATGCTGACAAATAAGTTTCAGCTTAGATATTTTACATTTTATTCAAAATATACTTATGGCTAAATATTTTCATTGAATTTTGATTTACACATTATGCATGACCAGTGTATCAAGGTACAGACTAACAATCAAAGTACTAACAACATTGACTATCATCATTGCTAATCCATGATTTTCAAAGAATATCCTTGGAAAGATTGCTTCATATAATGCTTCATATATTGCTTCATATAATTAAAATAAATGAAATTTTACATTATTGTGCACCCCCCACCTCTTGTCCCATATCTCATGTCAGTCATAAAATGAAAATGGAAATATCGAATTTGAGTCATTTATTGTGCCTCGTGTACCTATTTAAGCCATTTGAAATAAACTTGCTTTACAATGCATGTCATTAGTATCAAGGATTTTAAGCAATTCATGTTACTAATAACAAACTACAAATTTCTTTTTAACTTTTTGCCATTCACTTATCAAAAAAATTATTTCTTTATCACAATAACTTTATAATACAATGTATCACAATTGCTGTACATTTATACATTTGAAAAACTATCAAGCCGGGGAGAAAATTACAATGTTTCCCAAATTTCTTGACATTCCAATCTCCAACAGATTCATAAGTTTCCAAACACCTAAGGTTTGTTTGTTTGTTGTATATGATACAAAACTCACGAAATCTAAATGAATAATTCAATGAAGACGTACATCAAAAATGTTCTCTGCCAACCCACAAATGTTTTGCCAACCCACAAATCTTTCAAGCCAACCCACAAATCTTCAAGCCAACCCACAAATCTTTAGGCCAACCCACTAATCTTTGGTCCAACCCACAAATCTTCAGGTCAACCCACAAATCTTCAGGTCATCCTACAACCATGACCATTCAATCCAGCTCCCTACACAGTTTAAGCATTTAAGAACTTATTTAAGAACTCATTCATCACCTTTTCAAGTCCTTTTGACTTTTCTTTCCTTTCATTTTCTTCTCTCTGATCTTCTTTCTCCCAAACCAGTTTGGTTTGCAGATCAATAAACTGAATATTTGCATTTTCAATATCATCTTGCAACTTTTCCTTGGTCTAAAACGACAAATTTTTTATTTCAGATGCAAAAATAATGTAAAATAGAACAATCTCTGAACACGTGGAACCAAAGGAGGACTAAACTGACCAATTTTTTTAACAGATTTAAAATTGTAGCGAGACTTGCCGAGCGGAAATCGAATACGTGTGATAAAATCAATGCCTCAAACAAAGTTCAATTGAAACTCATTAATTAAATTATTGTCCTGTTATCTGGACAAATAAATATTAAATGAACCGTATAAATCAATGGTATATCGTGGAAAATGAATAAGTTAAGTGGAATGGAGTTTCCTTGCATTAAGTAAAGGCTTGTGTTTATTGATTAGAAGCTTTCATGGATGGAGATTCATAAGTATCGTTGGAAAGGAGATTATTTTAAAGTCGTCTAAGTTGGGGCGTGTCCAGTTGCGTTAATGTGAGCAAGGATGCTTGATGATGCAGAAGGGTGGGAAACTTGGTTTGCCTGTAAAGGGGGGATATTCCCAAAGTGCTCAAAATCTGGTGTGTAGATGACGTGTGGTTTGACCCACATACGAAGCGTTGCAAGCTTCGACACTTGAATAAATACACTACAGATCTCAGAGGCAAGAGAATTACGTCATAAAGGGGAAGAAAGAAGAATACGTTGAGGGCGGAAACAAATTTAATGGATATATGTGGCAAGGCTGCAACACAAAGGTTATTGATTTGTGTGCGAATTTGAAGGAGTGTATGCCGGTGAAAGGAAGACAGAAATAGATGGGTTTTGTGAGCAGTCAAGACAGGTGGTTTAGGGGCAAAGGTGTTTGTTAAAGGAAGCGACGTGTGATTTGGTCAATTATACGTGAAGAGAAAACCGTTTTGGTGGTGACTTTCTGGAAGTAAATTCGAGTTTGTGTATGAAAATTTTTCGCCAAATAGAACAAAGGTTGAAAGATGCTGTGAAGTAAGCGGAGACTAGTGAAAGTTTGTAAGTAAGTGGGATGAAGCTGTGGAAGTTGGTGAAGAAGGCCAGTGAGAAAGTAGGTTTGCGGTGACGGAGTGGTGAATTTTCCATTGGTACGAGAGATATCAATGTCAAGAAAGAGAGCTTTCTGTTTTGTTCGACTTCAGATGTGAATGTGATGTTAGGGTTTTTTCGGTTCAGGTAGTCAAGAAAGAGACCTCTCTGGTTTAATAAATGTCCTTCTTTATTCAAACCACTGCTTTGCCGACGCTACGTTGACGACTGTTTTTTACTTTTTCTTTCCTCCGATCACGTCCCACTCTTTCTTGACTATTGAATCATTCCATTTCCATTCCTCCATTCCTTCCTCAAGTCAAATCCTTCCCTCTTTCTTTCCTTCTTAACTCCTACTGACCTCTAATCTCCATCCTGTCTTCCTTTCACCGGCATACACTCCTTCAAATTCGCACACAAATCAATAACCTTGCTGTGTTTATTCAGCCTTGCCACATATATCCATTAAATTTGTTTTCCGCCCTTGTCAGCAGCTATCTCTTCTTTCTTCCCCTTTAAGGACTTCCCCGGCCTCTGAGATCTGGTGTAGTTTATTTATTCAAGTGTCAAATCTGCAGCGTATGTGCAGTCCAGCTGCGTCATCACCAGATTTTCCGGAGCACTTGGGAATATCCCCTTACTCGGGCAACCAGTTTCACCCTGCAACATCAGCATCCTTGCTCACCTTAACCCAACTGGAAGTTCCAGCAGACGACTTTAAAATAATCTCCTCTTCAACGATACTTATGAACTTTCCATCCATGAAAGCCTTCTAATCAATAAACACAAGCCTTTACTTAATGTGCAAAGAAACTCATTCCATTAACCTCGCAATTTCTCTTCATTTTACTTCCAAACTTCCTTATCACCAGCCATCTATTCAACACCGCTTCCTTTAGTAGTAATTTAACACCTTTTTGTAAATATAATACCTTGTCTTAACGTCCTATTTATTATTTGTCGAAGATGTGAGTTAAACGAGCGTCACAATAAATTTAAATTTTACAATTTGTTTTTGATCTATTTCTATGGCCTAATCAGAACTTTATATTGGGCATTGATTTTTATCACACAGCGTAACAGATTTTTTTTTCTTTTATCCTTGGCTTTTACCTGAATCTTGGAAACAGTCTTTGAGGGAGGTTTCTTCTTCAGGCTATTAACTTTCTGGCCATTTTACCCATATTTTACATGAGAATCGTCTGGAATGCAAGAGGTATTCATAATATTAACTGTATCTGTCAATCTATTCTTGTCAGATCCAGCATATTTAAGCAAACATCATTTCCATTTGTTGTTTGAAATTTTTGAAGTGAATACTTTGAAAACACATCCGGAAATCTGTTATCCCTAATTTGTTCAAAGAGAGTCTGACTTCATTGGACTTAGTAGAAACAGAGCACCTCGTGATATGAGTATGACATGTCATGAATAAAGTTCATACGGTAAATAATGGATTTACTACAAATGATAAAATACAAATAATAATGCTACAAGTCACAATATATGTTTTCAACGTATTAGATTATCTTCAATATGACCTTATTTCAATTATTTGAACCATTTGGAACACCGGTCTCATGAAATTTTAGTTGTTCAAAATAATTTCACTGGTCTCCTTGAAATTTAGTTATTCCAAATAATTTCTCTAATGTATTCGTGATAAGCATGTATACCAGTGAGCATGCGCAATAGCTTCATAATATTCTAAATCTTCCGTCTTACTCAAGATCATCCGAATGCTTGGTTTGAATTGAAAGTGCGTGAAATATCGCGAGAATTTTTCTTCCAGGCAAATCTTGTCTTAATGGCCGGTACGGGTCATCAGAAAAATAATTTAAGAAAACATAACAAAGAATAAAGCATCACTCAAATCATACTGCATTTCAAAATACTCACTACACATTTCAAAATAGTCGCTACACATTCAAATTCTCGCTACACATTTCAAAATACTCGCTACATATTCAAAATACTCGCTACACATTTCCAAAATAGTCTTCACACATTCAAAATTCTCCTTCACACATTTCAATACTCTTCACATTCAAAAAGCTCCGCTACTTCACATTCAAAATACTCGCTACACATTTCAAAATTCTCCTACACATTTCAAAATATTAAATTTTCCATACGTTGCCCCAGTCTTACCCGTTTTTGGTCTGTTTCATTTTAGCCTGTTGGCTATGTTTTGTGGAAGGAATTATCCGATCTTATGCTTTTGCGCAAATTGTGGCAAAAAGTCCGAACTATCTGGACTGCCAAGGTTTATCAGAGAAAGAGCTTCATGAAAGGAACGTATTCAGTTACTCAATTATTTTAAGAAAAAAGAAAGATGAAAGAGCAGGCACTTCAGACCATCGACTAGTGGCAGTGGCTATAAAACAAAGAACAAAGCGCTGATGAAGATCTTAATGAAACTGTTCGGAAAAATGTCGAATTATGCTTTATGATGGTGAAAAATTAAAGATTCCAGCGTGGGAACAGTTCTATCCATACAAAATCTGCTAATGCTGAAAAGTTATTACAGGGCAGCTCTAAACAAACCTATTAAAAATATAATTAAGCCTATGACGAAGTATGTGATGCTATACTCAGATGCATCAAAAGAAATGTAAAAGCTAAAAGAAGTGAGGAAAGATTTTGTTTTGCATAAATACAGGAAGAATGTAATAATCATATTACAGAATTAATTTCTTCCTTTGCCCTGACATTGACTATTCTCTATCAAAATTAAAAGGAATTAAAGGATGCTTGAAGGATGATAACAGGAGCAGTGATGATACAGATGATGTTTGAAGTAAGTAAAGAACAGTCTTACAAGTTAAACAACAAGCAGTGATCATGAAAAGTCAGTACCATCCTAGTGAATGATGAACAGTGTTTGAATGATAATGTGAATAGCAGTAACAATATTGAGGATGTTGAACAACCTTCAACCACTAGTGATGGTGAAAATGTGCCAATAACATACAGTCATGATATGCTTGCATGAAGTCACTACTATACCAATAAATGATAATCAGCACAGGGTGAAAAACTAAACAGTTTGACTTATAGTACTTTAAGTGAAATGTTTCCACAAATAAATGATCAAATTATACAGAGGCTGCATAACAGTGAAAATGATTTTGAAATGGCTGTAGCTTATATTCTTGAACTACAAAATCGGAAACAACAGCACATCAAGTGTATGCTTCATTTTAGTTCTGTAATAACATTGATGATGATACAGATTTTTAGATGACATCTATCGATCTCAACATGGTTACAAAACCTGAGGAAAGGCAAGAAAGCATAACTACGAGTCTCTCCTGGCATTGTCGAAATTTTCAAAAGATAAGATAAAAATTAGTTCAACTCTTAGGATCAAGGTATGTTTTTCACCATGTACTTGAAAATTCATTTCAACTTATTAAAATATTGTATGCACATTTATTGAACCTTATTTGATAATTTTTATCACCAGATGTTGGGCTTTAATGTGTTAAAACAAGGCATAAATTTTATTTTATTAGAATGGTCTAAGATATAGATACCACATGTTTTTGGATCAGACCATTTAAACACAGAAACCAAATAATTGTTCATGTTAAACTTTTAAGTTGTTTTTAAGTTTTATCTTGTAATTAGAACTGTACATGTATAAATATGCGGTGCTGCTTAATAAAGCTCTGAATATATATTTGTCAATTTTGGCTTTTATCGAATTTTCAATGAAGGTCTACTGGCATTGATTTTGTGCAGTAGTAGTATGCATTGTCCAGTTGCTTGTTTTTAGTATTTTAATGCTATATGCTGGTTGCCTTTATGCGAAGAATTTCACTTCTATTTATATATATTTCATGAAATAAGTAAAATTTTGGTAAAATGGGCTTCATGGCCTTATCATATTTTGTCCAAAAAAATTTTTCTGCCTCGCTTTTTATTACTATGTATTTACAGTAGCACTTTATTATAGATGTGTGCTTTCTTTTCAGTATCTGCTCTCAAGGAAATGAATTAAATTGTTGATTTGGCAGGTGAAATCGGCGTTATTAAAACATCAAAAGTTTCACTAAAGTATTTGTGTGAGAATTTTTTTTTGATGTAGTTTTCCCTAAGCCTTGATTAAAAATTGCGTGCATGTATGTCAAGTTCATATTTCATTTCTCTCCAGGCTGCTTTATGTGCTGTTGAATTATTAAGTAAAGTACCAGACTTGATGGAAATTTTGTCCCAATAACAATGTCACTTTTGAATAGAAAAACCATGGTAAGTAACTGCAGGGATAGTTACTAGTGAATGGGGGATTGAGATTGCATTGCTCCTCATAGCTTTGGTTGTAAAGGCTGCAGGTGGTTATTGCCAGCGCAATTTCCATATGATAGGTCACTTTTGAATGTTGAAAACTTATGATAAGTTTACTGCTAAGTTATAGAAAATGATTACTGAATACAGGGTTGGGGTGAATGGCTGCGGGTGATTGTGCCATGCATTTTCATTCATTTTTCGTTGGAAAACTCTTAAACTACTAGAAGCGTATTCGTTGTCGGCGATATTTTCCACGTTTGAGTTTGTAGATAACTTTATGTAAGAAATATTTACCGTCTGGGGTCTGTACTGAAAAAAATTTTTTCACTGAGGTGGAGAAATATTTCTTATTTCCATGCAAACCTAGGCTTGATCTAAGGTTTTTATTTTCTATTTTCACGATAAAGCCATTTTCGTGGTAAAATGGTCAATGAAACGCTATTAAGATTGAGATTGCATTGTTTTTCTACAAATTTCTTTTCTTCTGGATTTATACGTTAAATTGACTCTCGCTATAATAAATATCCTGACCCACGGTGACATATGTAGTGTAAAAAGTATGGCTGCAGCCAATCAGATTGCGATAAAATCAACACATTTCACAGGGCGTGCATTAATAAAAAAAATAAAATTTTGTTATTTTAGATTCACGTCATCCGTTTATTTGCGTATTCTGGGAGAAACGACTGATAATAACTGAATTAACATAGTCAAGCTCAATGTCTGAATTGAATGTTTGATCGTTCATAGTAATTTTCTGAAGCATGATAGAAACTAAACTACAATCAGATGGAATTTATGGAAATCTTTACAAATTTATATAATGTTGACATGAATGCTGCTTTCCAACTGAATTTTTTCAAGAGGGTGAAAAATTTATGGATGAATTGTAAATGCTTGGCAAAGACGATCTCGCGAGCGACATTTCAGTCATTGATGTTCAAGAAAGCCAACATTGTTTTGAGTTTGATCAGCAGAAATTTACATCGAAAATCGTAAGTAAAGGACAAGTGAAGTGTATGCATGAATGCAATATATCAAAGTCAATTTATGCGAGTGTGTGATGCGATTTATGTTAATATGGCGTATGGTAAGCAGATTGATGCTTCTAAAATTGTTTGTTGACGAAGGACTTTTAGCTATGATTTCTTTAGTGCTTGGGAATCGTGACCGTTATATGGCAGCGAAATCTTACATTCCTGCAATTATATTTCAATGGACAAAATCTGTAGCCATTAGGTGCCATACTATTATTTACTTTATCATAAACAAATGTTTGGGGCTTTTCAGTTTATGATCATTGATCATTCAATCATTGGACAGTTATACTACATATTGTTTAAGATTTGAGAAAACTAACATTGATTACATGAGAAGCTGTTTACTATAACCTGTGATTTTGAGTCTTCTGATCCATGACTTTTTATTTTGACAATTTGACTGGAATGGTATTAAACCTAGTATTTCACATACGATATGTTGTCCCATGTCACATATTGTCCCCTTTTCTAACTGAACACCTCATGTAGAGAGATGTAAAGGTGTGTTAATCTACGGCTCATACCAGATTGTTGCCATAAATTCCAAGGGCTATTGATGTATGAAAGCATTTTCTATAAAGTAAAATGTCTTCCTATGTATGCAGATAAACCTTGAAATTTGGCAAAACAGCAAAGTATTTTTCATGATCCTTTAGGTAATTTTTCTGATGATCATTATAATTTCTAAACTAAATTATTTTAGATTTACATTTAAACAAGCTTTGATCATATGAAAGATATTTATCATAACCAGTAAGCATGACACATAAACCATTTTAACATTCATGTAATTATATAATTAAAAGACATGTTGGTTACATTCTGTTTGTATTTTATAATACAATGCTACTAGTGATTGCTATATAGCACCTTGCAGAAGATAATAGTCTAGTGAAATGCCTAATAAACATTTATGGCATTAAGCTAACCTTAACTGCAAATTTTCCTCTGATAATTTTGCTTAATCTTTGGCAGAAAAAATTTTGGTTTTTCTCAAAGGTTGAATTGCTGGCACTGATGTGAAGATGGGTAAGAGTTACAATAAACTTGCATGGTTTGAAGTCTGAGCTTTTTTCTATATCTATGAACTGTCACTTAGCCAATTATAAATTTCTAACTTAACTTATTACATAGAGGTTTGAGATGGAGTCTCTAAGGGGTCTATGCTGACAACTTGGTTTAGAAATTTTAAAGAATATATCTGTTTTGAATAGCATTATTGTAAAATAAATTTACGTTCCTAGACATGCTAATGAGCCATATATTTGGCATGATAATGAGCCTAAATATTTGGCAAAACATTCATTGTTCATTTATTTTTTTTTTTGAAAAAAACGTAAGAAAATGTGTTGTTTTTACGCAAAAACGATGCCCACAAAATACATTTTGTATTGTTCTAAAACGCTGAAAATGGCATTTTCAAGACTCTGAAATTCAAAATTTCTCAGGGGAGATTGCCTCAGACCCTCCCAGGTGCGGAGCGCCTCCGACGTTTTATGACTGATGTTTGAAAAATCCTAGATCCGCCCCTGATTACTCGCTGTCAAATAAAGAACGTTTATTTACATGAATCCGGAATGACTTTCGATCCGTAATGAACTCATTCCATGTTAAAAGAAATTCTTTTGTATGTTTACATGAATCCGGAATGAGTCACAACTCGATCCGGATCGAGTTCATTCTATTTTCATTCCGGATCGAAGTTTCACTCGGTCAAAATTTTAGTTTTAACCTCATGTAAACGCTTATTGAGTTTCATTCTGGAATGATATTGTGATTAATGACAAAGCACGCATGCACCATGTGTATTGTCTTCTGGGAAATTGAATGTCGTAAGCAAATAGGGGTGTTTATGAATCCGGAATGACTTTCAATCCCGATCGAAACGTGATGTCAATCCGTGTTTACATGAAACTAATTGTTGTTTTCTTCGCACTCATTTTAACCCATTTAGCCTCTTTATTTGCTTACGAGCATTTTGCCAGAAGACAATACCCATGGCACATGCGTGCTTCGTCATTAATCACAATATCATTCCAGAATGAAACTCAATTCGCGTTTACATGAGATAAAAAGTAAATTTCGATCCGGAATGAAATTTCGATCCGGAATGAAACTAGGAATGAATTCGATCTGGATCGAGTTGTGACTCATTCCGGATTCATGTAAACATGCAATAGGATTTCTTTTAAAGTGGAATGAGTTCATTCCGGATCGAAACTCATTCCGGATTCATGTAAACACCCCCTAAGGCGGCTAAATGGTCTAAAATGAGTGCGAAAAAAAGCAACAATTAGTTTCATGCAATAATGTTTAAGTTCGTTAAGTTCGTTATCTTCAAAATTCAAAATTTCTGCGAAATGTCAATCCTTGTGTTGATTTCCCATTTAAACGTGGATTGACATCACGTTTTGATTGCAATTGAAAGACATTCCGGATTCATGTAAACACCCCCTAACTGATCAGAACTTGAATAAATATAGATAAATATGAACATTTTGGGAAATGTCCACCTATTCCAGCAAATATAATCACAATTTTCTTGTAACTTTCAAGTAATCGGAATCTCTATATAAAGGTCGAAATTGGGTGTCAAGTTTTGTCAATTTACTCATTATTTCTTAGATCATCATTCTGTGATGTATTCACAAAGTTTAAAGGTTTTCTACTCCACTAGACAATTAGTTTCGGTTAGTTATCAACGAATTCCAAAAGAAGCTATTTTGCGACAAATATATGAATGGCAAGAATGAGCTGAGTAAACACACGCAACGTCGATCATTGATTCATTAGTTTGTTTGGAAGCTTCGTATCTGGTTACAAACGTAGAACGAAGTTAAGATCTAGCTCAGTCCCTTTAATATTTCTCCCTTCTACTCCTCTACAATTAGTCGAATTACAAGTTAACAAAGAAAGCAATTAAACTTTTTACCGACCAAACTTTCAGATAATTTCGCTCGGAATTTTTATCTTAATTTGAGATTTTATGTAGAATGCGCGTACATTATATTTATTGTTGTTATATTTGTCTCTAAACTCTTCTAGCTCATATGCACCTAACAAATTAAGAAACGACATGCAATAAAACACATATTCTTGTATTTATGCAATCATACGCCCTTTCGAGAATGCTTATCGCTGCACATCTTATCTGAATTAAATCTATTGGAGTAACATGTCTCAAGTTGTTCATTTTAGTTGTTTGAAAATAAATTAATATGAAATTCATTATTGGAAAAGATCCATTCCAGTTTACTTTCTTGACCTGAAGATGATTGCACAAATTACAACAGCATGGGGGCTCAATGTGTTCTAAAGGAGTGTCGGCCCAGAACCTTTTATGGTAATGTTCCAATCCATATAATATATAAGGAATTGGATGTCCAATTTGACATTTCAGCTTTGAGTGAAAAAGTAGACAACAGGATCGTAAATTTAACGTTTTGTATTAAGTTCGCCATTGGATTAGCACCGTTCAAATTACCTCCCCTCCCCCTTCCCTCCCCTTCGGAAAATTCTAAAATCTATTTCCGGTGATTTTTGGAGACGCCTGCCATGGTCAATTTTACGACAATTATTTACAAAAATTATCTACAAGTAATCTTTAATTTGTTAATGTCTTTTGCACTTAAAAACTGATTTGACTTACATTTTCCCAATTTCATAGATTAACAAGCATTTGAGCAAAAATTTGTACATTTTAACACTTCCTAAGTTACAAATGGTAAAATTAATTAAAATTTTTCTTTGTATTTATTATGGAACATAGCTGCAAGATGTATAAAACAGCTCATCTTTGAAATCACATTGCGATTTTAAATCAATTTCGATCGTGAAATTTGTTATAATGTGATGAATTACAGTAGAAACATTCAAACTATAAAATGTAAAGCTAAAACAACTGAAACTCATATGTATAACGTATAAATTTCTCAATTGCTCAGTTTAGTTAGTAAGAACAATTAATGCAGACAGCTACCATTCCTACAGATATGTTTTCTTAATTGCCCTAACATCTTCGTTTAAAGTTTCTCTGTAAAATCTTTAGCATGCAACTGCAAATAAAACGGACGTACAGTGAAATTATGATGAAAATATCTTAAATGTAAATGCTAAGTAACGATTTTTACCCAAAACAACACCTGTTTGCATAAATAATTCATTAAATTTCCACTTAGCAATTGGAATATTTTAACATAGCCAAGCTCAAATGCGCGTCGTCTGGCGCTCAATGTGTATTTTGAAAAACATGAAAATGTTAAGAGACATTTGTTTACCATTTTTGTTCTGGTGGTTTCGATCGACATGATCAAACTACATCGCTTTCAAACTATTAATCTTAGTAACTACTTTGTATGTTGTAAACATAATTTCAAAAACAGAAACGCATTTTGTACCCAACGATGATATAACACAATTATCTTAATGCATCGTGTTTAATGATGTTAACAATTGCAGTTTTACATGGAAATATTTATTGATCCCAAATTGATCATTAAATTCTGAAATCTATTTCCGGTGATTTTTGGAGACGCCTGCCATGGTCGATTTTACAAACAATTATCAACAAAAATTATCCACAAGTAATCTTTAATTTATTAATCTTTTGCACTTAAAAACTGATTTGACTTACATTTTCCCAATTTCATAGCTTAACAAGCATTTGAGCAAAAATTTGTACATTTTAACACTTCCTAAGTTACAAATGGTAAAATTAATTAAAATTTTTGTTTGTATTTATTATGGAACATAGCTACAAGATGTATAAAAACGGCTCATCTTTGAAATCACATTGCGATCATAAATCAATTTCGATCTCGAAATTAGTTCTAAGGTGATGAATTACAGTAGAAACATTCAAACTATAAAATGTAAAGCTAAAACAACTGAAATTCATATGTATAACGTATAAATTTCTCAATTGCTAAGTTTAGTTAGTAAGAACAAATTAATGCAGACAGCTACCAGTTCCTACAGATATGTTTTCTTAATTGCCCTAACATCTTCGTTTAAAGTTTCTCCGTAAGATCTTCAGCATGCAACTGCAAATAAAACGGACGTACAGTTTGTTTACCATTTTTGTTCTTGTGGTTTCGATCGACATGATCAAACTACATCGCTTTCAAACTATTAATCTTAGCAACTACTTTGCTAAACATAATTTCAAAACGGAAACGTATTTTGTACCCAACGATGATATAACACAGTTATCTTAATGCATCGTGTTTAATGATGTTAACAATTGCTGTTTTACATGGAAATATTTATTGATCCCATTTTGATCACTCAAAACGCTTGCTTTGAGAAAACGTGCTTTTAATTGTTATGTGAACATTTGAGTATTTAGTTTTAAAACATAAAAAATTTAAAATGGAGTTAATGACTTCTAGTTTCGCTCTATACTTTCGATTACGTGTTTTATCTGAGCACATAATGTTAGCTGTTATTTAACTGAAAATCTTTCAAAAGTTAGTTAGTGGTTGGTGTTTCTATTGATCTTGCTGCCAATGTTGATTTTTCATTGTAATCCTTTCTATTTGACGTGATGAGTCATAATAAATGCTCGTTGTCTGAAATCCATAGTCTTCTAAATTATGAATGACATCCATCTTTAGTAGTTGAAGAAACTTACGATCAAATTCTGTTGATATTTGTAACTGGTTATTTTCAAAGCTGCAAAGCTGTACTGAAAATGATCGCCCACCTAACGCCTTGCTTGAACAAGGTCCAATAAAGCTAATCGGCACTTTTATAGACATTTTGTGCTATGAGCCAATCATAACGCTCTTTAAAATAAACACAATGTAATGCGAGCGATGATTGGTCTAGATCTGTGTTTTCATTAGCTTGTGCAAAACACATCCGAGCTCAACCAATCAAATCAATCATAACAATCAATCAGTCAAAGAGAATTTGCAAATCGATCATGAATTTATTTTAGAGGAAAAATTAAAATGTTTGTCTGTTTCGCATTATTGTTATTTTATAAAAGAAATAAAAGATGTTTTTCATGTTTGCACTGACTTATGCAAACCTCGGAGACATTTGTGAGAACTCTCGAGCATGTGTAATCCTCGACCTTCGGCCTCGGGCTTGCATTGATCTGCAACAAAGTTTTTGAAAAGTAACGCTTTTATATAGTGAGTATTTTCTTTCAAATTTGCCGTGGGCAGGAGTTTTCTTAATTTCTTCTAGTTTGGAAATTAGTTAAGTTTAAAATACGCTATATTTTGGTTGGCATGTCAATAATTACTCGCTGTCAAATATAGAACGCTTATTACATTGAAGAGAATACTTTGAAAACACATCAAATTTTAAGCATTAAGCCATTAAATGGTGTTGCATTCCGCTTCATGTAATCTTGCACTTTTAATTTTTTGCTCGTTACTAGTCCTTTAAAAGTCGAATTTTGCTCTTACTATTACTAACTTCCGATCTCACAGAAGTTGGCAGAAAACTGGCTTATTTTTAATGAAAATTTAGCATAATTGAATTTATTCCATCTGGCAACGCTGATTTAATTAGAAAATTTAACGAGACTTACCGGAAGTTGAAGTTCGATTGAAACTATATAAGTTACTGTTTATGAAGTAGGAAGTCATGTTAGACAGAGCGCGATATCACGATCAGTTTTTTAAAAATATGTGAATGTCCACATATATATTGGCAGGCAAGTAATATTTAACATCATTTGAAAGAAGAAAGTTATTAGTTGGGTGAGTGACTTCGTAGTTCCTGAGCAGTCTCTTATAGAAGTTCAATCAGACTTCGACTTCAGGTAAGTCTCTTAACTTTCTAACTTATTTCGTCACTCTTCTACGTCACTAGAAAGTCATGTGATTTTAAAGCAATGTGGACAATAAGAAATGGTATTTTGGTTGTAAGAGGTGACTTGGACACCACTGCTGAAATATTTTCATGGAAGGAAAAGAAATGGTTTAAGATTTCTTCTAAACTGGAAAGTAATCCTAAGTTAATTGCTTTTTCGTTTATTTATGATGATAATTTATTTGTTGTTGGAAGAAAACGGAGCAAGAAGTCAATAGCGATGTTGAATCTTAAACAGTTACCTTTAACATGGAAGAGTGCTTCCTCATAATATTAAGGGTCATCAAACTGCTGTTTTTAAACAACAAATTCTTCTCATTGGAGGATATATTAAAGATAAAGGAATATCTGATCTGATTAGAGAAATACAGATTACTGGTAAAACATCTTATGTTTTGAAAGAGTTGTGTCGCATGCCTGAACCACAGTATTACCTTGGAGCTGAAGTTGTTGATGATAAAGTACTTATTATTGTAGGAATAGGAACAAAAGAAGTTCTTTCAAGTATCTTGGAGTTTGGTCCAGCACTCTTACATTTAAGAAAATACCTCCATTACCTCATCCATTGATTAGAATAGTAACAGTTCGATGGAGAGATCAAGCTGTTTTTCTTGGAGGTATTGATGGAAAAAAGAACATTGAGCGATTTTATCAGGTATGAAAATAAGAAGGGTGAGATTACAGTCTTACCATCCATGTTGGAAAAGAGACTAGGATGTTCTGCAGTTATAATAGAAGATACAATTGTTGTCATGGGAGGAAAGATTGATGATGAAGATGAAGATTATCTTCAATCAGTTCAGTGTTTTAAAATGGGAAGCAGTTCTTCATGGACATCTTCCGTCAATGACTAAACCACGATATGGAGCCATTGCTGAAGTTTTACCATTCTAATTAAAATATTTTCAAGCTGAAATAAAAATCAAACATGCAAAGTGTGACTTTGTTCCTCTAAGCAAGAAATCATTAGAGCAATGACAACAATTGAAGAGTTATAAAGAAAAGTTAAAATTAAAGTTGCTTTACATCAAGACAGAGGTGTAAGTTTTGTGCCATGCTTTTTGTGGTCCTTCGAGCATCGGGTGGCTCTCTCAAAACGAAAATTCTGCCAACATAAAAAATTTTCTTAAAAATCTTCAATAGAACACAATATCAACTCTGGTTTTCAATTAAACTTTCAATTTACTACTAGACTTTCGGTCTTGGGCTTGCCCTGATCTGATTTCGTGTTCTCCCAAAGGTCTGCTCGTTGTACATAAGCCTGTGCAAACACAGTAAACATTTTTTGTTTCTTAAATGAAAACGTCATGTTAGTTTCAGTGTTGCCAACTGCAATGTTGTGTCAATCAAAAGCATTTAGTAAGCTCCCAAAATAAACCGGGATTTTCAAAAATCACAATTTTCCCCAGGAGAATATTACAGCGCTATCCTTTTTAGAAGAAACTTTCATAAAGAGAAGAAACTTTATAACTTTCACGAATTCATCTACTCTTGTTTTAAATAATGCATGTTTTAGGTATTTGGAGAATAAAACTGTGAAACAAGACGTTCAATTTGTAATGGTTAAATTTTATCATATGCAAAGGGAAACAAAGGATTTTTTTATGAAGGAACTTTAACAAGCAAAAATTCAATCATTTTTCAAACATAACACATTTTAGCTAAATTTTTCCGGATTTTTGTCGCATTTTATTTATTAACTTCTCTTCTGTTTTAGAGACGAGTTACTAAAGCAATAAAAAACAATGTAATTTTGTTTTTGGACTGTTTTGGCGTTAATTGATAATGGTATAATATGAACGTTTAAACATAAAAACAATTTTTGCACATTTGTCGAATCAAGTCAGTTATCATATTAAAATTATTTCTCATTTACGATGTATTTGTTTACTAAACATCAGTTACAAGTGTTTTAAGAAAATGCACGCAAAAGTCCTTGAGAAAAATGAGTCACTGTACTCTATAAAGAGGTTGTTTTTCAGTGCAATCCATTTTCCACACCGCTCTATACCAGTTGATCTACTGCTCTAGCTGCTTTTAGAGGCGAGTGTCGTCAACATAACTAGTTATCAGACAAGCCATTTTACCCAAAAATTTATATCTGGAGCCTTAACTCATGGAATGACTTCTCAAAATGAAAAAATTCCAAAAATTAATTTTAAATTAAATATCTTAAAAGAATCCCATCTACTTTAAAAAATTCCGAGATTTCGGAATAAAATCCAAAGTTGGCAACACAGTTGCTAACAAAGGTTAAAAGCCCAATGTACGAGATGCGTATCTATTTTTGTTTGGGTGACATGACGTGTTGAATAATTTAAGCGGTAAACAAATATGGGGCGCGAAGTGTTTCTTTTTTTTTTACGGACTTTTTAATGTTTAATTTCATTATTTATTAAATAACCAAACGTAATAGGTTGGTTATTTCAAATAACCATTTTTTGGACTAGAATAAGTTTGGTTATATCAAATAATCAATTGACAAAATTTGGTTATTTAATAAATAACCATTTTTATTTCGGCGCCGATTTGGTTATATCGAATAACCAATTGTACGCTAATTGGTTATTTAATTAATAACCATTTTTAATTCGGTAATCAAATTGGTTATATCAAATGACCAATTGTACGCTACTTGGTTATTTATTAAATAACCATTTTTAATTCGGTACCGATTTGGTACCAATTAGCGTACCATTGGTTATTTGATATAACCAAATCAACGCCGAAATAATAATGGTTATTTATTAAATAACCAAATTTTGTCAATTGATTATTTGATATAACCAAACTTATCTAGTCCAAAATTGGTTATTTGAAATAACCAACCTATTACGTTTGGTTATTTAATAATTAATTTATTAAAAATCCCGTAAATAATAAAGAAACACTTCGCGCCCCATAAACAAATATTTTTGCCAACTTTTGGATTAGGTTTGGGTCAGCGTTAAAGGTGTCCCAAACACAGAATTGCATTGGAAAGCGTCTAAAATGGCTGGCCATCCTAATGATAACAAAAGTGGATATGAGGAATCGAGATTTAAGACTGCTGTTGATGAAAATTTTCTTTGTTCCATTTGTCTTAACATCGTTAAAGATGCAAGAATGTGTCGACATAACGAACACATTTTTTGTCGTTATTGCATTGAAGAACATCTACGAGTTAATGCACAAAGGTGTCCTCAATGTCAAGATAATTTGACTGCACCTACACTTCTTCCAGCGCGGTTTGTTAATAATATGATTTCAAAGTTTAAGATCAATTGCGACTACGCTAGTCGTGGTTGTCCTGAATTTATAAAAGTTGAAGATTTAGAAAGACATGTTGAAAATTGTGGTTTTGCTCCAGTGTTGTGTTCTAATGAACGTTGTGGCAAGGAGATAAACAAACGAGACAAGATCAAGCACGAAACTAAGTTATGTGAATACAGAAAGATTCCTTCTCACGACTTTGAAGAGATTAGAGAAATGTTTCAACGAAATTTTGATCATGTTGACAAAGTAAAAGTGAAAATGGATGCTGAAGTAGGTCGACAATATGCGGAAATACGTAAAGAAATGATGGAATCAAAGAGAGAAATAAAAGATGTTCAACAAAATCTTTCTTTGCTGACTAAAGAAATAAAAGACATGAAAGTAATGATGTTTCAAATCTTGGAAAAGATGAATAAAAATGAACAACATGTTCAAACATTAACATCACCAATTGAAATAGTTATAAACACATTAAAAAGTGATATTTTGGTTGCTGGAGGTTATTCACCTGGTTCCTCAAAGAGTGTTGAAATATTTTCATGGAAGAAGGTGAAATGGTTTGAGATAGCATCAATGGAAAATGCGCACGTCTATGGGTCATCATTTATTTATAATGATATTTTATTTGTTGTTGGAGGTGTTGGCTGCAAGTCAATGGAGACATTGAATATAAAACAGTTTTCTTTTACGTGGAAGACATTTCCCACAGAGTTTCCTCATGGGTGTTGGCATCATCGAACTGTTGTTTGTAAACAACAAATCTTTCACATTGGAGGATATGATTATGATAAACATACAACATTGGATGAAATTAGTGAATTACAGATTACAAGTACAACATCTTATGTTTTGAAAGAGTTGTGTCGTATGCCTGAACCACGTTCGTGCCATGGAGCTGTTGTTGTTGATGATAAAGTTCTTGTTTTTGGAGGACAGGGAAAGGATAGCAATGTTTTGTCCAGTGTTTTGGAATTTAATCCAAGGACTCTTACATTTAAGGAAATGCCTCCATTACCTCATCCATTGACTGAAATGGCAACAGTTCAATGGAGAGATCAAGTTGTTCTTCTTGGAGGTTGTGATGGAAAAAAAGTAATGAACAGTGTTCTCATGTATGATTGTAATACAGGAAAAATTACAGTTTTACCATCCATGTTAGAAAAGAGAAGATTCTGTTGTGCAGTTATAACTGGTGGTACAATTGGTGTCATGGGAGGTCTGAATGATAAAGGTGAAAAACTTAAATCAGTGGAGTGTTTCGATATGGTAAGTAGTTCTTCATGGACATGTCTTCCTTCAATGAATAAACCGCGAAGGGGAGCCATTGCTGAAGTTTTACCATTTGGGCAAAATTATGTCTAAACTGAAATGAAACAATGACATATATTTTATGTGTAACTATTGTTGATATGTAGAAGTTGTAATGTAAGAATTCATGTTTAATATCATTTTGTTTAAATGCTCAGCTCTCGATTAATAACCTCAGAGGAAACTGTGTGTAAAATATGTTTTAATAAAATTTAATTGTGATATTACTTTTGGTCAATGATTTTTTCTGGCATAAAGAAACAAACATACTAACAAATAGGTTTCAGCTTAGATATTTTACAATTTATTTAAAACATGCTTATGGCTAAATGTATTTGTTGAATTTTGATTTACACATTATGCATGACCAGTTTATCAAGGTACAGACTAACAATCAAAGTACTAAAAACAGTGATTATCATCATTTCTAATCCATGATTTTCGAAGATATCCTTGGAAAGATTACTTCATACAATGCTTCAGATAATAAAAATAAATAATCTTACATTATTGTGCCCCCCAGCTCTCCTGTCTCATATCTCTGTCCTGAATCATAAAATGAAAATGGAAATATCCTATTTGAGTCATTGTGTGCCTGGTGTACCTATTTTAAAGCCATTTTTGAAATAAACTTGCTTTACAATGTACATCATTCGTATCAAAGTTTTTAAGGCAATTCATGTTACTAACAAACTACAAATTTCTTTATAACTTTCTGCCACTCTACTCATCAAAAAATTTATTTCTTTATCACAATAACTTTTTATAATACAATATATCACAATTGCTGTACATTTATACATTTCGAAAAACTATCATCGAAATAGGGAAAGTACAATGTTTCCCAAGATTTCTTGGCATCCCAATCTCCATTTGAATTCATAAGTTTCCAAACACCTCGGTTGTTTGTTCTAGTTGCTTGTCATATGATACAAAACTCATAGAAATCTAAATGAATAATTCAATGAAGACAGTACATCAAAAATGTTCTCCTGCCAACCCACAAATCTTCAAGCCAGCCCACAAATCTTCAGGCCAACCCACAAATCTTCAGGTCAACCCACAAATCTTCAGGTCAACCCACAACCATGACCATTCAATCCAGGCTCACTACAGTTTAAACATTTAAGAACTCATTCATCACCTTTTCAAGCCCTTTTGACTTTTCTTTCCTTTCATTTTCTCTCTGATCTTCTTTCTCCCAAACCAGTTTGGTTTGCAGATCAGTAAACTGAATATTTGCATTTTCAATATCATCTTGCAACTTTTCCTTGGTCTAAAAACGACAAATTTTTATTTCGGATGCAAAAATAATGTAAAAATAAGAACAATCTCTGAACACGTGGAACCAAATGAGGGACTAAACTGACCAATTTTTTAACAGATTTTTTCTTTTTATCCTTGGCTTTTACCACAGATCTTGAAATTGTCTTTGAGGAAGTTCTTTCTTCGCAGAGCTATTAACTTTCTTGCCACTTTTACCCATATTTTGCAGGAAAATTCGTACGGAATGCAAGAGGTCTTCGCAATATTAACTGTTTCTGTCCTATCTATTCTTGCCAAGTCAGCGTATTTAAACAAACATGTTTCCATTTGTTGTTTGAAATTTTGAACTGAATACTTTGAAAACACATCCGGAAATTTTCTATTGTACCTATTTTGTTCAAAAGTGTCAATAGCATGACTTCATTGGACTTAGTAGAAACGGAAGCACCTCGTGATATGAGTATGACGTGTCATGAATAAAGTTCATACGGTAAATAATGGTTACTACAAATGACCAATGCAAATGATAATGCTAGAAGTCATAATATATATTTCAACGTATTAGATTATGCTTCAATATGACTTTATTTCAATTATTTGAACCATTTTGAACACTGGTCTCATGAAATTTAGTTATTCAAAATAATTTCTGCTAATGTATTCGTGATAAGCATGTATGCAAGTGAGCATGCGCAATAGCTTCCTTAATTATTCTAAATCTTCCGTCTTACTCAAGATCATCCGAATGCTTGGGTTGAATTGAAAGTTACGTGAAATATCGCGAGGAATTTTTCTTCCCGAGCCGTCTTGAGCTCGAAGGTACGTTCATTGACATCTACTTGGTCTGTTGTCGTGTTCACAGTTTAATTTTGTGCTGTACTTTTGTCGTTATAAACCGTGAAATTTTGAGTACAAGTCATACTCTGACCATGTCGAACTGGATGTGATTTTATTTGGTCTTATAAATGAGCGGATAATGTTTGTGTCACAAATAAAGATGCACTGCCAAGGTGCTTTAAACCTTTTTGCATCTAGCTCCATTGATACTTAGTGGCTTAGTTGACGTGGAGAGTGTAAACTTTAGATTAGTTAGAATTTTCTCGTGTTAAAACTTCGAAGTTTTTTAATGTATTAACTTTGTTGGGCATTAAAACTGTAACCCTCGATTTGTTTTACCAATATCGTGTTTTTAATTTACCTTGAAGCGTTTTTCATCAATGAATGTGTTAATTTGTATATTTTGTACATGTGTACTCTTTGTTTTTACACAACAGCCTATTTTTCTTTGCCTCTTGCTGTTTTCGTAAAGCCAGTTCCGTTTCCGTTTGTGCAAACCTGGAATTGTCTTGATAAATTATTAATAATGCTATTAATTATTGATATTTTTGAATTGTTTCATTTTCATTTGTCTCGGTTTCTAGAAGATTTTGGTTTCATTTTAACTCATGACCTCAAAATGCCTGCAATATTGAAGCTAAGATCTTATTCGAGCCATCAGAGCAGCTCGTACTGCAGCAGACGAGCGTGCTGTTATTTCAAAAGAATGTGCCCAAATACGGGATATATTTAGTGAAGAGGACAATGACTTTAGGTCCAGAGCAGTGGCCAAGCTTTTATACATTCATATGCTCGGTTACCCGGCACATTTTGGACAGGTAACAAAGTTATGTCAAGTGAAATTTTGTTTCAAGTGAACAAAACTTGTTTGAACAGGGATAGATTTTATGGATATTGCTATTGGTCTCTATCTCTCCTGACCTATTACTAGCAAAGGCAGTAAATTGTTTACTCTTACAATGCAAATATTTTGTGTTCATTCACTGCTTCAAAAAAATGAATGAAAGAAATTGATTATGATTTTCTGACAGATTTGCCTTGTAAGAATAAAAGCATGTGCTAATATAACGTAATTACATTTGTCAATCTACTTTAGGAGAAATGTCATTTTTGTACTTAGATGAAGATAGGGGGGGGGAATGTTGTTATGTAGGGGGTAGGGCTAGAAATTATGTGAATACATTTGATTGACACTTTTGGTTCTTCCCCTGTAATTGTAATAGTGGAATGTTCAAAAGTTGAAGGAGTTCTCTTGACAATCGATTTTTTTAAGTGTTGCAATTTTCAAACTCTGTAAAAGTGAAAATAAACGTTACCTATGAACAAGTTTAAAATAACTTTGGGAATTATGATCTCCTAACTCCTGGCCTTGGGAAATCTGAAAAAACCTTTGTATAGGACCAATGTATTTTATAGAATAAATTTTTTGAACCATAGTTGGAATGTTTGAAACTGATCGCATCCCCAAAGTTTACGGACAAGAGAGTCGGTTATCTTGGTGCTATGATGTTGTTGGATGAAAGACAGGATGTTCACTTACTTATAACGAATTCCTTAAAAAAGTATGAATGAACATCACAATGTATGAAATTTATATTTGTCTTGAAGTGTGCTTTCTAAACAAGTTGTTTTATTTTAGTGATTTGAATCACAACAGTCAATTCATCATTGGACTGGCATTAAGCACACTGGGAAGGTAGGAGGAACTGAATCAGTTTTATACAGTAAATCTGTTGGTCATCCTTTGAGATTTTTCTTGAAATCGCTTAATGCAAGTCAATACATTAAAAACTTTATGAAATAATGTTTTGCTAAAGTATGCTACACATGTGCTCTGATTGGTTGATACCTGTGTTTAGATCAGGCCATCCAAGTAGGAAAATTGAAATTGCTTTCAAAGAAATTTTCAACATGCTTGTAAACAATATGATTTTCTTGCCTAATTAACCGAGTGCATTTCTGACAGTGTAAATAAGAACTTCGAATTAACATTGGTGATTTTTCTAAATTTTTAAAAGTTTCTAACCTCACTGCAATCTATGTTTTAATGCTTTTGACTGCATTGTTTTCAATGTAAATTTGACAGCTTTGTTTGCTTGGGAGAATTTAGCGAAATTTATATTTCCAGTCATTTGTATGTATAAAGCATGCAACACTATCCTCCTGTTTTTTTTTATAAACAATTGCTAAATGTTTTCAAGTGTATATAGATGACCTGATCCAAACACTTGGGAATCTTGCTCAAGTTAAGACAAGCAGTGCAAAACACTCACCTTTTACTCGTGTTTTGCATGCTTTTCTTAACTCTCTCATAATTCCTGCAGAAACC
This sequence comes from Xenia sp. Carnegie-2017, assembly GCF_021976095.1. NCBI lineage: Eukaryota > Metazoa > Cnidaria > Anthozoa > Malacalcyonacea > Xeniidae > Xenia > Xenia sp. Carnegie-2017. The sequence continues at coordinate 10,849,220 of NW_025813469.1, forward strand.
TTAAATAATTGTTCGATATAAAACTTTAAGTTGTTTTTAAGTTTTATCTAGTAATTAGAGACTGTACATGTATAATAATGCTGGTGCTGCTTAATAAAGCTCTGAATATATATTGCTTGGCTTTTATGTAATTTTCAATGAAGGTCTATTGGCAGTACTACTATGCATTGTCCAGCTACTTGTGTTTTTTAGTTTTAATGCTATATGCTGGTTGTTTGCCTTTGTACAAAGAATTTCACTTCTAATTATATATAGTTCATGAAATAAGTGAAATGTTGGTAAAATGGGCTCCACAGCCTTATCATATTTTGTCCAAACAATTTTTCTGCCTCGTTTTTATTACTATGTATTTCTGGTAGCACTTTATTTTAGATGATTACTTTTTCTTTTCCAGTATCTGCTCTCAAGAAATGAGTCGATTTGGCAGGTGAAATCGGCGATTATTAAAACATCCAACAGTTTCACTTTAAAAGGTATCGGTGTGAGAATTTTTTTTTGATGTAGTTTTCCCAAATCCTTGATTAAAAATTGTGTGTATGTATGTGTTATGCCAAGTTCATATTTCATTTCTCTCCAGGCTGCTTTATGTGCTGTTCGAATTATTCGTAAGGTACCAGACTTGATGGAAATTTTTGTCCCAATAACGAGGTCACTTTTGAATGAGAAAAACCACGGTAAGTAACTGCAGGGATAGATTTACTAGGGGATTGGGTGCATTCCTCATAGCCTTGGTTGTAAGGGCTGCAGGTGCTGTGCCAATTTCCATATGATAAGGTCACTTTTGAATGAGAAAACTTATGGTTAGTTTCTGCAAGTATAGAATGATTTGGGTGAATGGCTGCAGGTGGCAATTTCTATATGGAAAGGTCACTTTTTAATGATATGTAAAACTAGCTGGGTCACTTTTAGGAATGATTTGACTAGAGAATGAGCGTTTGGAGTGTACCACTCCTAGCCTTGGGTTGCAGGGGGGGCATATGGCTTATTAATTTTGGAGAAAGTTATCCAAAGCAGTTGTGAATTGTATTAAGGGGAGCACACTTCCCATAAGTATCTTACAATCAGAATATAAGTTTAATAGAGTACGATTTGATGTTTTAGGCATTCTCCTGACTGCCACTTGTCTCATTACCGAGATGTGCGAACTTAATCCAGAGATCGTGGCGCATTTTAGAAAAGTAAGTCACGCCGTATGAATGATCTCTTCACTAATTTTTGAAGATAGTTTTCATCCGATCATTTTTGTTCGCGTCCATTTATCCAGCACGTGTCGACTTTGGTGAAGATTCTCAAGAACCTAATCATGTCTGGTTATTCACCTGAGCACGATGTCTCAGGCATCAGCGATCCCTTTCTTCAGGTAAAAATTATCGAACTAAAATACATGGAACGCTACTTGTAATAGAAAAGTCTAATAAATTCCTGAAGCCAAATTTTTCACCCAGACACGCTAGATTACACTCAGACACGCCTGTGTAGTCAATCAATTTTCAGAATCTCGAAGCACTACACACGCGTGTCTGGGTGTAAGATTTGCTGCGTGGCGTATGTTTGTAAATGTAGATTGTCCTAGTCCTTGGTTTTGTTGACTTCACAATAGCGTTGCCATTTATTTTTAGTTCAATGGTAAAATATACCTATGACATAGATTGTGTTTCCAGTTCAAACTGCATTTTCATTTCATTTTTCGTTGGAAAACTCCAAAACTATTGGAAACATCGTTGTCCGTTGATCATTGATGGGAGATATTTTTACAGATTTCAGTTTTGTAGATAACTTTATGTGTTAACTAAATTATCGATAACGTAATTTACCGTCTGGGAGGTCTGTACTGAAAAAATATTTTCACTGAGGCGGAGGGAAATATTTTTTATGTGAAAGCGACCTAAACGGTACATAAAGTTTTTATTTTTTATTTTCATAATAACGACATTTTCGTTGTCAAATGGTCAATGTGGTTTGTTGAGACCATTGACCTAAAATACATGAAACACTATCTGAAGCAAATAATTGAAGCCAAATCTTACACCCAGACACGAGAGATTTTACCCAGACACGCGTCTGTAGTGTTTCGAGACTCTCTTGCGGAGTAATAATTGATTGACTTACACGCGTGTCTATGTGTAATCTCGCGTGTCTAAGTGTAAAATTTAGCTTCAAAGAATTATCAGGCTTTTCTATTTATGGTTGCGTTCAATGTATTGTAGTTCAATGGTTGAGATTGAATTGTTTTCTACAAAATTCACTTCGTCTGAGATAGTAAAATTCACTCTTGCTATTATAAATATCTCCACCACTGTCAGGATATTGTAAAAAGCCGCCCGCTACTGCAGCCAATCAGATTGCGGTAAATCAACACATTTCACTGGGCATGCGTAAATAAAAATATCAAAATCTTGTTATTTTAGATTCACGTCATCCGTTTGTTGCGTATTCTTGGGAGGAACGACGAAGAAGCAAGCGATACGATGAATGATGTACTTGCACAGGTGAGTTTATAAGCGCTAGTTGACACAACGAAAAACAACTTTTGTATAGCACATATTATTTACATTTCGGTTTAATTTTATACGAAACTGCACTATATTTTGCAATAATGGTGTTTTATATAAGTTTGGCTTTGCTTGCATTGACTTGCTGATGATTTCATTTCAATTCACCAATTTCTAGGAAAATTTTTCTCTAATTGACTTTAACGTCTGCCTCGCCTACCGTGAATGCTCGCTTTAGCGCCGCTCCACTTTAGCGCCGCCTCTGAGTAACTTTAGCGCGGCGCTCGTAAAAATGGAATCATTGAACTCTAACGTTTGCGACTATCTTGTTCTGCGCCTATTTGACAATATTTTCATCAAGTTTTATATTACATAATGATAATATATTTTTTCTACTCGTTATTTTCTTGAGGCAATAAAATATTTAATTAGCGCTGCTCCCGCATAAATGCGGCGTTCAAACCGGGGGAATTTAAAAAGCGCCGCGGCGTTAAAACGAGCATTTACGATAGTTTGGTCAATTAGAGATGTTTACCTTCTTCGTGCTAAAGTTAAAATGATATTTGAACGTGAATTTCGTGTTGTTTTCCGTCATTTTGAATCCTATAAATTTCTTCAGGTGGCAACGAATACGGAGACAAGTAAAAACGTCGGCAATGCTATTTTATATGAAACTGTTTTGGCCATTATGGATATCAAATCAGAAAGCGGTTTACGAGTAAGAGAAGATTGAGCGATATTTATTAATAGTATTCCAGTAGAACAGCAGTCAGTGCGTCTTATTTTGTACAGGTCTTGGCTGTTAATATCTTAGGAAGATTTTTGTTGAATAATGACAAGAACATTCGCTATGTCGCCCTCAATACTTTGTTAAAAACTGTCAGCGCCGACTATCAAGCTGTCCAGCGTCATCGCAGTACCATTTTGGACTGTCTAAAGGATCCTGATATTTCTATACAAAGGTAGAATCTTTAGTTTTGATGTAATTTAGTGCAAGATTATTTTAATTTTATTATAGTTTGAATTAGAATAACAACTCAGGTAATAAAACTGTTGTGTTTAAACTCCCGTAATAAAACGACGATAGTAGAAGTCCGGTGTTGAAACTCCGGTAAAAATAATTGGATATAAAACTCCGCTGTTCTACTTCGGTATTAAAACTTGGCGCTGCAACTGCAGTATTTGAAATCAAAGTTGAACTTCAATTACCTGAAGAAGTCAAGAATTTTAGTTACATACGTAGTGAATTCAAACTGTGATTACAGTCGAAATATTTTTGTCTCTCTTTAGGCGCGCAGTGGAACTTTCGTTTGCTTTGATAAACTCCAATAATATACGTGGCATGGTGAAGGAACTTTTGGCTTTTCTCAATAACGTTGATCCTGATTTGAAATCATACATAACATCGAATATCTTCCAAGTTGCTGAGAAGTATGTTGAATTACATTACGATTTCTTCAAACTATCTTCGTGCTTATCGCCGATTGTGATTTTAGAATTCATCTTTATAATTATCGCTGATTAGGATTTCGAGGATCCATCTTTGTGCTTATCGCTGATTAGGATTTCGAGAATCCATCTTTGTGCTTATCGCTGATTAAGATTCATAGAATCCATCTTAGTGTTTATCGCTGATTAGGATTTCTAGAATCCATCTTTGTGCTTATCGCGAAGAAAGATAAATTTTCCATTTTTGATCATTTGTAGACATGCTCCCAATAAAAGGTGGCACATTGATATAATGATGAAAGTTTTTAACTACAGTGAGTATATTTAGAACATTTTATTCCAGTCATTGGACGGTGTTATGAAGCACATTGATAAACCAATCCGTTGCTTAGGTAGATAGTGAAATTAAGCTATAGAGATGTTAAATTGGAATTAACTAATCACTTTAGTCATGGCTTGCTTATAAGCCAATCAGATGCATCTGTAGTTTGTGAAGCTTAGTGGTGGAGACATTAAAAAAGGAATTAAGCAATCTCGTCAGTTCTGTATTTAGTTGAAATTTGTGATAATGAGATGGAGGAGGCATTAGCCAATCGCATACCTTCATGCTTGTTTATAAGCCAATCAAATGCTTCGGTAGATAAAGTTATATAACTACGTGCATAATGTTATTCACAGGCTGGAAACTATGTTCGTGATGATACAGTTCCAAGTCTTATTCATATGGTTGCGTCAAGTGATACTTTACAAGCTTATGCTGTTCAGCAACTATTCACTGCCATTCAAGATGATATTAGTCAGGTATGATGCCCTCATCCCTTGCCATTCAACAAGATACTAGTCAAGTATGCTGCCCTGACCCCCCCTGCCATTCAACCTGATATTAGCCAGATATGCTGCCCCGATCCCCCCTGCCATTCTACATGATATCAATCATGTGTGCTTCCCTGATCCCCCCTGACATTGAACTTGATATTAGCCTTACTCTCAAGCTACTTGCGAGGAATCAGTTTAATTTGTCACACGACTTTCTCTCGGCCAATGAAACTGCAGAAAAAATATACTTTGACCATTGGTATATAACAATTTTCTTTATTTCCATCTTCAGCAATCATTAGTACAAGTTGCTGCATGGTGTACCGGAGAGTTTGGTGAACTTTTGTTTAAAGATATTGACGAAGATGAATCCCTGAATGTAAGTGAACAGATGCTTTATTTTATCTGAGGCAGCTTGCACGAAGCTCGTATAGCGTTATCCTTTTGATAGTAATTTTTAAAACTTGTGAAAAAAGTGCTTTTATTTTCTTCACGACAATGAAACTTTGTAATACTAGAACCATTATTGTAGATTTCATAGATTGTCGTAGATTTTTCCAGTTAAAGAGATTTTTGTTGCGTTTCAAATGTATTGCTATCCTGTGAATAGTGCTGTATTCGGCCTACGGGAAACTGGTCCCTGAAGATGAAAAAAAAATATCGATATTTTATTAAAAAAAGAATATACAATGAGCATTAAAAAAATCAGATTTGTTATGCGGTTATAATTGAATATGGAAAAAAAGAGGAACTTTTTACATTTTCAGTGATATGTTATTTCGTAACAATCAGAAGTCATTGACCACTCTTAAAGTATAATTGCAAGTCGAAATCGCATTTTTCCTGCAATTTAACTAGTCTCAATCCTTCCACGCACGGCTCAAAGAAAGTTCTATTACGACGATAGGCGTATCTCGCCAATGCGAGATTTGACCCGCGGACACGCGTCTTTCATGCAAGTCCATGCATGTTTATTTTAAGATACGTAGCCTTCAAGATATATATCTAGTTCAATGGATACAGCACAGTGAGAAATCCGCTGTTTCATTGGTTTTGTTTGAAATGCCAGTGAAACCGCCTTAACTACACCCAAGGGAACATGTAATTTCGATTTGCAATTTTTATAAGGAGAACACTCGATCATTTCTGATCGTTACGAACTAATAAAAACATCATTGGCAAGTTAAAAGCTCCTCTTTTTCTTGCTATTTAAAAATACAAGCCTCGAACACAATGTCAATGGCGCGATTGCCTAAAAAAGTTTAATCTGATTTCGGATTTTCGATACACACTGTACATCCGTGCATGCCCCGATGAATCAATATTCAACCATACATATCCCTGGAGATCATAAATACATCCACACATACACTCACGAGAGCTTTATATTCATCAACAATGTTATCGAACACCGATGCGAAAAGCTTCTGTTGTTGCTAGGTGACCGAGAACGATGTCGTGGATATTCTTGAAGGAATGTTGGCGAGCAATCAATTGAATCAAGTCTCAAAAGAATATTCCTTGAATGCGCTAATGAAACTGAGTACAAGATTTACATCAAATCTTGAGTAAGAAAATGTTATTCTCTTTTTCCCTTTTATCAAAATGCTGTTGTTGCCATTGACATTTTATTTATACTTCATGTAGTGCGATAAAAAAATTGATTCACCGTTTCTCTGATAACATGGACGTCGAGCTTCAACAAAGATCTGTTGAATATGTGAAACTGTTTAAAAACTACGATGAAATGAGGTTAGATTTCACTTGAAATATTTAAGAAGTAAAAGATGTTTACTGTGTTTGCACAGGCTTATGCACACCGAGGAAACGTTTGGGAGAACTTGAGAAATGATCAGTGCAAGCCTGAGACCGAAGTTCTTTGGAAATTCTTTGGAAACACAAAAAAAACATCTTTTTTTTATTTATTAAAGAACAATAACGCCAAACAGACAAATTTATAACAAATGTTTTAATTTTCTCTCTCACATGTTGTCGTGATTGATTTGCCAATTCTCTTTAATTTATTTAATGGTTCATCTCAGATCGGAAAACGCAAGCTAGTGCAAACACTGCTAGTGACCAATTTTTTCAAATATTTAGTAATGTTTGATGACGGTACGTACGTCAAACTGTGTTAAGGCCAGGATTAAATGAGGTTGAAATTTTTCAATGATTATTGAAGAATTTTTGATGTCAATTTTTGATGACTGTATACTTCGCATTGTCGAATATTTGTGTTCTAAGTTTGTATTTTCTTCAGGATCGGTCTGTTAGAGAATACCCGTATTGGATACGAAGAATGGAACCGTCGAGAATGGCGAAGTTAAAGAAAGTGTCCACGAGGAACAACGTAAGTTAGAAAATCATGACTCTCGCCGTGTGAAGAATTTGTATCTCTCCTTTTTAAAGATCTCGTTGTCTTGTTTTTTGTTCTTTATGTTATCTTCTGCGGGATGTGATATCTGGGGCACTGACGGTATCCGACAGAGCTCAAAATAACTGCCGGTCAGCGCACAACGACCGGCCATAAATTACTTTTGTCCTGCCAATTTTTTGTACATTGCCTGTCACATTTCGTGATAATTAATTACAACTATTAATCAGTTTTCCTTTCAATGTTCTCATTGAAAAGTTAAACGTCAATTTTTGCTCAGAAAAACCGTATTTGCTTTTGTATGTAATTACAGTAAGTGCTGATTTACATACTATTCACGTTACGTCGTTGTGTTCATCCATTGATCGTTCTTTGTGCGGTCGCCAATCTTGGCTTATGAAGATTTCTCCATAAGCGCTATAGTGAGACAATGTGTGATGTCATAAACGCTTAGAATCTGAAACACGAGAATCAGTAATCTCAATAAATGTATTTTTCACGTCATTGGTGCAAATATATGTATATATTTGCACCAATGACTTCGACCTAGTGATAATAAAGTTGAGCGATCCTATTCGCCGGGTGCATTTAGGATGTTATTTTGAGCCATGGTTATCAAGAGCCTTATTGAATCCTGCCATGTCATTCGGGGTCCACCAGCGTTGCGCCACAGTATAGAAACAAACAGTTCTCTCACTCCACTGTGCAACTTGGGTGTTGTATGTTTAATTAGATGACTGGCCACGGATAGCAATTTCAGTGCTCCTATTTGTCAAAAAATGCAATTTACTGGCTGCCACTATGCTAATCACATGCGTAATAAGAATACGCTACACAAAAAATTTCTGTAGAGTGGGACTACTGTTTGTTTCTATACTGTGGCTGCGCGTTTCGTTGATGTTTTGTCTGACGATATTTTGTAATTTTGTGATGTAGCTGTTCCTGAACAGAAGCAAAATAAACCAACAGAGGTGAGGGTCAGGTTTTAAATACAATGGTGCTCATTATGTTTTGAATATTTTTTGAAGTTTGTACTATCGAAAATTTAATTTCCTTTAATTTACTATTAAATTTCAAAACTAAGATAAAATTGCAAACACAAATATTGCTGCGAATAGCGTATTTTTCATGGTGAATGACAATCGAGTTATTCTAAAAAGAACTTTTAAAAACTAAAAATGAAATGACACGATGCGTTTCTGAAGACTTTTCATCAAATGCTGTCAGACGCGTCTGCTTTTGTTAATAGCAAATTTACTTATATTTATAATGAAGACAAGGAGTCATCTCATCCTGAGTTAAGTTAACAGCGATAAGTTAACGACGCAATACCTCTGACAGTTGAACTAGGGATTAGTTAACTTAATGTAGATATACCACGACACGTAACTGAAATAATGAGGGACATTAGTTCACAGTTCTAAAATTGGCTATCAATTGTAAAATGGTAACCATTTTACTGTCGTTCGCCATGTAAAATATGCTGCTCATAGCACTGTGATATTGAAACTAACGTTAAAAACCCCGTATGTTGTCTCAAACTCCATGCTTGTATCACTTTTAAACATGACTCATTTTTATCTTTTTCTTGTGTTCAGTCCACCACGCTTCTCGATCTTCTTGGCGACACGTCATCTGCGCCTGCCCCATCAACCCAACCGCAGGCATCCCAACCGCCAGCATCCCTACCTCAACCCACTCCCCCCTCCACCAATGGTAGCAATCTTCTAGACCTGCTAGGTGATCTTGACATGAATGTCACAAATTCAGGTTAGTAACAAGTCCAAGAACCAATTATTTGCTTCAATGATAGCGCTGTTTACTGAACTCTGTATAAACTGGAACGCTAACTTAAATAGAAGTGCAAAAGGTCGTTTCGAAGTCCTTTATACCCGAGTTTTTCGTTTTATTACCAGAATTCCTGGACTAAAACATGTCATTTCAATTATGTAAATCGTTGTTGATTTTGTAAAATAAGATTATGGAACTTCTAAAAACTCAGGGAAACCAATGATTTAGAACCCAGTCCTCTAGATGTCTAACAACCGTGTCAAGGTGAGGCAAGGGCGCCATCTTGAAAGGTGGCAAAACGTAAAACTCAAAATGAAAAAAAAAGTTCAAAGAATGTTTAAAAACCAATTCTTTCCACCATTTTAAAAATAAAAAATAGACTATTTACTTTAATATTAAAATATAGACTTTGTCGTGGCGATTATGGTGTTTGCTATCTTTAGAGCTATTTTCACTATTTACTTTGCAATTGTATATGAACTCCGAGAAAGCAGATGTTAGTCGTAAATATCATCAGTTTTGCCATCTTTCAAGATTGTGATTTGCCTCACTTGTTACTATAAAATCTTGACGGAGTCAGGTATCTAGTAGACTGGGTTCTAGGTCATTGAGAAACACTAACTTCAATTACCGCTTCAAAGATACGTAGTTGTGTGTTTAACGTTCTAGTTAATATGAGATTTCACTGGCAAAGTCTCTTTTGCCAATGTCATTATTTATTGTCCTCTCTTATCCTTTAGCACCACCACCTTCGATGAACTCAGTCCCTCCAGCTGCACCTAATACCATGGTTAATTTGTTGGATGGTCTTTCCTCAAATCCACCCCCCGTGGTACAGCAAGATTACACAAATAATCTCATACCTTCGTTCAACCAACCGTTGGCCGCGCAGCAAGGTAGGAGAATGGTCTTGAGTTCGTTACCTGCTGTCGAGTGATGTGATTGTTTGTCTTCGAAAACTGTCCATGATCACTTTAATATGACACGGTTAACTGAGATGCAATCATAGGCAGATTTTCAAAGTTTCAGAGGGGTGGTTCTAAAAATTTTAGGAAGGTTGCCTGGTAAGAAAGTGACGTAAGATAAAGTGTAACGATTTTAGGGCCGATCGGGTAGTGCAGCCACCAAATGTATTGTAGAGAGTTTTAACATTGCCCTGAAAATGTAACTTCAACTGTATTGATTTGTTAGAAGGGTTCTTAGAGGGGTGAACGTCTTGTAAGGAAGCGAAACCAGATATTTGGGAGCAGCCCAACTGAAACTACAACCGCCCCCCTAGAAATTCTGTCCATGTATGCAATTTGTCGTGATATTACTTTAAGTCATTGTAAGTAGTTTTAAGCGTGAAAGTTACTATCTTTCAAAGCGGTATAAATAGTTTCTGTTGTAATTTTTAAATTGACGTTAAGTGGTTTTCTTTTTCTATGTTTAGAAAATTGATAAACTCCAATTGTTGTGATATCGATAATATTCGAGTAAATTCTTTAAATGATAAATACACAGCTCAAAATAACGGCCCGCCATAAAGCTTGTCACCGACTACATTTTTAAGTCTTTCCCAAAATTATAATCTTGCGATTTATAGTATCATCTTGTGAGCTTATAAAATGTCAAATGCGAGAATTTGTTGTCTCAAACAATTATCTTTTCACGTTATTTGATGCAATTTATGTAGGAATTGAACGGTTTGAACACCAGAGTATCGTTACATTCATGTTTGTAGATGTGGATGGTCCTAGTTGGTACAGTCTTGAGAATGACTGTTGATGTTGGTGTCGACAAACGTTACGACTACATTTGCAATATTAATCTTCAGAGTCAAGCGAGGACTATCAGTACAAATTATTTTTCACTTGCCTGTGTAGACGAGCACCGCAAATGTTGTCGAAACGTCATTCAACATCAACACCAACAGTCCTTCTCAGTACTCCACTAACCTGGATGATTTACATCCACAAACATGGTATTTATGTTTAGTAGTGACAGGTCAAAAACCGACTTTGTTTTGCCGTTATATTGAGCTTTTTTATTGATTGTTTTAACTTACAAAAATGACTTAACGCTTCCCCGGAACCACAGAGTACGCGGGCTCATGTAGTCAACGACTATCATTCTCTCTTATTCAATTTGCCTTTTAAATTGTACAGGTATTCCGTCGTTAATAGCGTACGATAAAAATGGAATCAAAATCGACTTCAGCTTTCAAAAAGTTGAAAATAATCCTGCCAATATTGTGGATATTTCATTAAACGTAACCAACGCTATGGCCGTTCCTGTCACTGATTTTGTATTTCAAGCAGCAGTACCTAAGGTATGATACAAGTATGTATAGGTTCCTTTATGGATCTGAAGGGCATTCCACCTCCGACAAAAGAATAAAATCTACCCCTTAGAAATCGTCTCGTTGCTCCTAGAGCCCTTACGCCTGTTTGTGTATGTTTCATTTCAATATTTCGTTTCAAGTTACAAATAATACGACCTTTGATTGTTTTTTAGACCCTACAGCTTCAACTTCAGAGTCCATCTGGGAATACAATTCCACCAAATAATTCTGGACAAATAACGCAACTGGTTAAAGTTGCCAATCCACAGAAGGTAATGAAGTAAATTGTTTGAACCCGAGAGTATCGTTGCTTGTTTGTGGATGTAGATCGTCCAGGTTAATAAAGTCCTGAGAAGGACTGTTTTTGTTGTTGTTGACTGACGTTTCGACAACCTTAGCGGTAGTCATCTTCAGAGTCAAATGAGGAGTAAACGTCAGTCAACGCCAACAATCCTTCTCAGGACTTCGCTATCCTGCACTATCCCCACATGTACAGAAGGTAACATACATACTCCCATACTCCCAGAACTATTTAACTCGATACACTTTTCACTTCAAGATTTAGCTTTGCAATCCAAGAATTCGGCCGAAAGAATTTATTTTGTATTTTTCAACACTTAGGCGCCGTTACGTATGCGAATCAAAGTGAATTACGTCATCAACGGCTCGCCAGTCTCCGATCAAGCCGAGATTAACAATTTTCCTCAACTCTGACAAATCATGGATCATATAATCTGCTTCATTATTTCATAAAACGATTTTGGAGTATTTGACAAATATTTCTACGCGAAACATGCGTGTCAGTATTCAGTCGTGTTTAATGCAAATGCTTTTTGAAATTCGTGTGGCATTTGTATACAAAACTACGTGAATTATTATCAAGAGGTTTTTCATTCACTTACAACCGCCAATATATTGATTTTGATTTTATCGGAGAAATGTGTTTTGATTATTTTGCTAGAAATATTTGTACACGCGAAACTGTGGAATTCTTTAATTCGTTGTAGATTTTACTACCATAAGAGAGAAACAGATAAAGTTTAATTTTGAGATTTGTGTTTTCCTCCATTTTGATGTACACTTTCTTATGATGTTATGGCCCGCTTTCTGTGAAGATGATCGAAATTAAAGTGGAAGTTTAATCATTCTTTATGCTCGTCTTTGCGAAAATCCGGTCTTGGATTCCACTTTTCGACAAAGAAAGTACGATTTGTTGATATGTTGTTATTTTTTGCTATTTATGAAATCTGCAACATTTTGTTTACGTCAATCAATCAAATGACAATCTTTCTTTTCTCAAATCTTGTCCATTTGTCTTTCTGGCATTTATTAGTTGCTCTCGATTTTATTGCATACTATGGTCTCCCTGTTCTTAGCGTCCATCTTTAACTCGTACCTTTCCAGGATTTCATGTGATGTCAGTTCTTATTGCCATTGCTTTTAGCTATAATCGCCAAGTCATCTTTAAAAAACAAGCTCCTTCAGGCTCTTTGTTTTCTGATGTTTCGTACATCGTACATCAACAAAACTAGCAATGAATAAAATGTACATTCATTTGTTAGAAATCATTATTCTTATAAAGACTGAAAATATGGTCCTGTGGGATTCATCTTTGTTCGTTTTACGTGTACATAATAAAGTATGAAAGCACCATTAAAGTACTGTTGAAAACCGAGATTAAATGTGAATAAAATAAACAAAGCAAATTCGCTGGCAGAGCAACGAAGAAATAAAATTCGACTAGAGGAACAACGGATACAAACAGGTCAACAGAAAGACAACGTTCAGGGCGAAATCATGTCAACGTCGACAATGATGAAGAAAAAGTTGGTGACTGGAAAAGATTCCAAAAACAACAATCATGAACCAATAAATTAGAGTTACAACAATGTCCACCATAAAGACCATACGTCAGTGGATATACCGCACCATATCTAAACATTTCATACGATTGCAGTTTTTATTGAAGCTTTCACATCGAGTGCTAGCACAACGCAAAAGATCAAATATTATAACACGCCATCACGCCGAAAAAAACAATAATATCGCATATTAGCTACGTCCTCAACACAGTGTTTATAGATGTTTGCGCCTGCGCCGTCATATGACTCGTGAAATCTGCACTAAACTACTAAAGACACCCCAGAAGACTGAATGAACACATAATGCATCTTCTTTTAGATGAATGACCTCAAACTCTTTCTTGCCCGTTCTTGAAGCCTTTCAAATAATCATCTCTGACGTCAAGCCCTTAAACTTATTTTTTGATATTTATCAATTAAAAGTACCAATGGATTAAATTGACTAATATTGTCAATGGACGATGAAAGACGTCTTTATTGAAACGTGCTGCATACGATCGACTAGTACAGACATACTGGTTATATCTCTATCTTTTTCGATAGAACTTATTCCTGAATTAGTAACGATAGATTTATTCATAATTTATGATCAAAGTAACAATATATTTCATATGTTAAGCAACAAAGTCCATTCAGACAAGCTTGACGCTGAAAAATATCAAGACAGAAATAAAAAGAGTTGTGATGATGGAGATGAATATAATGATTTGATGCCTCTTCCTTTCGACTACGCTGCAAGAAATTGAAGAGTTCAGAATGAATTTGAGGTGTAGCAAATGCCTGTAAAAATGTAGGTTTGCTTTATTTGTCAAGGTAACTTTTCATTACATACATCGTTTAAATAGACGGTAATTTGGTCATGTGAAGGAAATTTTGGACGTGATTTAGAAATGCTTATTTACGCTTAGATACGTAATAAATTGTACGGCTGTCTCTATGTCATCAAAAGAATTCCTTTGAATCCGAAAAGTGTTCTGTTAAATCACTAAATTACTCGAGAAGAGAAGTTCCTTTCTAGATTAAATCATGAAAATATTTCAAGGTAAAAAGAAATTTGCTGTCCAAAATAAGTCAAAATTTTATACCATAAGGGTTGAAAGCTTGGTTCAATTTACACGATACAAATTGCTTGGCTTATTAAAGGTTATATTTGTAAAAAGTATTATAAAAATTAGATAATCCCTTTTTCAATGAAGCCCATGAATGTTTTTGCTCATAATGAGGATGTTATAATGTATAAGGAGGCTCTCGTTCATCACGAAAGAGTTATGAAAAAGTTACATTTTAAAAGGTAGCATTTAGAAAACGTATAAACATATTTAGAGTTGGTTAAAATTATAAGTCAAAAATGCAGAAGTTTTTTGAACCTTTGCAGTATCCTTGGCTGTTCTAGTTCATTTTTCTTCAACAAAAAGATGAAATTCAAAAGCAAAAACCCCCGTTTTCGGTCCATGCTTCCCGACACCTTGTTAAGCGTAAGGCACTATAACGCCGCATGTTAACGTTTCGGTAGGAGATTTCGGCCCCTCCACGCTATCCTACTTGGGAGATGCCAATAGCAAGCTTCCGTCCATCAGACCCTGAGATCACCTGCGATAGGCTTTGCTCGGGTACGCAGGGAGAGTGCGGTCGCCACCGAAGTGTGGGCCCCTAAGCCACTACATACTATATCGCACCCAGCTTCCACTGCTAATTGACATCTACTATATGAAGTTTTAGATTTATATATATATATATACAAAATTAAGCTAATTGCCATAAATATAATGCAAGCACGTATAGTTAGTTGTTGCCATGACTTTGAACAATTGGTCGAGTGGACTATGCGTGCTCGAGCGCATGCGCAGATGATTTCTCCATTAAATTGTTACTAAACATGCTATTTACTTCAAAATAGGTGCTAGTACATTTAATTGGTCGTTGCCATGACCATGAACTTGGGCAGCTAATCAATTCGACACATGCGCAGATGATTTATCTCAAAATTTGTGATTGAGCCAGCTAATTATTCCATATTGGATACTAGATCATACAGTTGGTCGTTCTCAATTAGTTTGTGACTGAGCAAGCTCTGAAATTAGTGCTTGTATATGCTCTTAGCAAATTTTTAATAATATAATTTTGACATGCTCTTTGTCCTCTTAAGCTTGTTTTGACAAATGCCTATTAAATTCATCAACTCTTTGTTACGCCACTCGTAATATTCGTGACAATGTTAGATATGTTTTTTTTTTATGGATTATAATTCGTCGATTAAGGTAGAGCAAATACTTGAAAATGAAACTTCCAGCAATGAAACAAAATGAAGCCTGACGGAGGAGAAACAGAGACGCCAGGTTGAAGATAGCTTAATGAAACTGAACGTCGTAGAAGCACCTAGCCTACGCTCGAGAATTTTGGATGAGGACTCGTGGACCAATGAAAATGCGAATGATTCCAAGTGTGTTGGCAACGATAAAAGCTCTACCGGGGATGAGGTTCCAATACAGGTACAATCCATTAATAACACCGAAAGTTCTAAAGATGTGTTCAAAAGAAATATCGATGAATCACATATACAGTTTGGAAGCTAGTTGGCTCATGCGATATATAGTAGTGGGAACTCTTCATGATGTTGATGAAGATATGTAAAAATAGCTACCAGCGTTTTTTCGTTTAGAACGAGGCATCTGATTTTGAAAGTGAAGAGGAAGCAATCACCTCAAGAGATGATTTGCAAGAAGTATCAAAGTGTACTCTGCAAAGTTTGTATATACAGATGGAGTATTGTGAAAAGAGTAGTCGAAGGGATTTTATTGACGAAGATATTATTATAACGACCAACAGAGAAAATGTGGCGACTTCTCCGCGAGATTGTAAAAGGATTAGTTCACTTTCATTCACAGGTAGAAACTTTCGATTATTTTATGTGCTAACTGTATGTATTTTAACTAAACATGAAAAATTGTGAACAATTTTCGTTTAGCTCAATAAATGCATATGAAGAGTTATTATTTGCTATTTTTCTCATATTTTTCTCTAATAAATGGTTCAAGTAAACGCGTTTCGACACATTTTGGGTTTTCTATTGTTACATTTTTTAGGTGTTTACTTTGAGAAGTCCATTAACGTCAAGGAAAAAGAGTTTGGTCTTTGGATGAATTGAAAAGCTTGTTTTTGACTGCATTTTGAAAGATGACCTCTCTCTCCGTTTCTTCTTTGTCTACATTCGTGTATTTTGTCAAACGCAAATATAAATGAGGATATGATATAACTTTGTTTTTTATAACTGTTCCAAGTTATAACTAGTTGCAAAATATCCGCGATAAACTCTAAAATACAATATGAAATAATATAAAGCAACTAAAAACAATACAATTATAAATATCATTATTTCTTGTCAATGTTAATAAAAACGTGTGCTATCGGTTGGTTTGTTCCGATGACATTGGATTGCTGTTTAGACCTCTGATCTGAAGTATTCACAATCATCCAATTCAACAGCAGTTAAAGCTTTATCTAATTTCAAACATATGAAGGTCTTCATAAGTGGACCTTTGAATATCACATCATCATTACCACCACCATCATCATCACCACCATCATCATCACCATAACCATCATCGTCCACATTACCACCATCACCACCAACTCCACCATCATTGTCATCAATATTACCACCACCACTACAACCACCCTCACCATCATTGACATCATCATCATCATCTATTTCACATACACCATATGCAAATGGCTGCCAATTTTCTTGTTCATCCAAAAAATAAACAAGTGCACCAGAGTAACCATTTTCTAGAAATTGGAAATTACTTTTGACCTTCACCGCATTTTGAAAAATGATTTCTCTCTCGATTTCATATGAAGACTTTGTCAAGTGAGAACAACATCTTTCACTAATAAATCCAATGTTATGATAATCTGTTCGAACTTTCACAGATTCATCCACATTTTCAATTCTTTCGTAAAGTTCTTCATTTGCTAGATCTAAATTCAGGGCAAAACATTCCAAGTCATCTCCTCCAAGATACTGAAAACATGGTTTATCACCGATGAAAATTCTCACAATATCAACTTCTCCGTCAAAATGACCAAACACGCCATTAGGAAAAGAGGGAAGTTCAACTTCTTTCTTAGTTTTTGGTAGTTTATAAAAATAAGCTGTACCTTCATTAAGATGTTTGACGGCATCGCGAATTGCCAAAAAGTCTTTTTTCTGGTTAAAAGCCAATGCACTGTCCACCATGTCACTTGCGCCACAAGCAACATGTGCGCATGTCAAGGCGTAATACCTATTGTTTTTGCTACAGAACATTGTAATTGTACCATGAGAGCCACTGGTTGATTGGTTTGCCATAACAACACCATTCAGTCTTTGCATTGGATTTGGTGTATCATTCTTTCGAACAGCGCGAAAGTTTGATAAATATCGAATCTGTGGGTTTTTGTAAGGTTTACGCCTGATTTCAATGAATTTTGATGCTTCCCAATCAAATATCTTGTCAATTTCTTTCTTTAAATCTTCATCGGACCTTCCTTCATCACCATCAACTGTGATATACAAATGAGGATATGGTATAACTTTGTTTTTTTAACTGTTCCATAGTTGCCACATATCCACGATATGCTTAATAATAGAATCAGAAATAGGATAACGAATCTAAATTAAAAACAATGTGCCTATAACTATCTATACAGCTTTATTATCCATTCATATACCCATTTTTCCTATCTTACAGCTAACAAATACGATGAAAAAAAGAATTTTGTTTTGCCTATTCCTAACATACCTTTTAAATTTTTTATGTACGTCTTTTTTAATGTTGTAATGTTCATCAAGAAATTGGCTTTTCAAATTAAATTCTATAAAGAAATGTTGAATAATTGTTAAGCAGTAAGGATTGTTTTATAATTAGGGAAGGCATTTATACTTTGACAGGTATCATGTCGTTTGATGTCAGGTGATGGAATTATCAAAGGTCTCCAATTGTTCATGACAGCTTTTTTTGACTTCATAGCATGAAACGATGGCATTTTAAAATCATTTATCAACACGTCCTCGTTCAAATCTTCCAACAATCCACCATCGATTTGCTTTTGCTCAAACATATCTTCGTATTGCTCGAGGTTTATCTCCCTGAGCAGTGAACAGACGTCCTGAATTGAGAAGTCTTTCATACTTTGACAGGTATGATGTTGTTTGATGTCAGGTGATTTTTCCTTCGTGGTTAAAGCATCGGTACATCGATTGTCCCTATCCTGAGTGGTCCACATAGCCTCGTGAGGCCTCGAGGAACTATCGGAGCCCTGTCGATAATTTTCTAACTTTTCAAGGACATCCTTCGGGCATAGGTAGCCACGTTCATCAGACGGAAATTCTTCCAAAAAATTTCCATACGCAGATTGTCCATCACGTGATTGAAACGAATTGCTGTTTTCTTCAAACAAATCGATCCTTTTGCTGTCATTTTCGCTTTTATTTCCCTTGCCTGTTGGTCTATTCAACAGAAAAGCTCCGAAAGGTATTGCCTTAACAGCACAAGGTTGGCTGACATCGAATATCTGTTAAAATAATGAAATAAAAACACATTCCTTTAAAATTTGCTTTTACATTCGGCACTGTGCAGCGCAATATTGCCATTTCAATGAGAAAAAATTCATTTAGTTTTTATAGAAGGAACAATATGCAAAGGTGATGTATATTTTTACAATAATGACTATTGTCAACTACATCTCGTTCCCAGGCTCTTTGCTGTTTCCTTCTCGTAATGGTAAAGAACGAAAAGGCATAAAAGTGAAACGTGATGTAAGACAGAACTAAAATAGCCTTACAAAAGTTCGCGACAAGAAAATTCAGATCGACCATTTTTTACATCAACAAAACATTTAAGTGTAAAACAAAACAAAAATATACACCTCGCAAGGCCCAATTGTTTCTTCAATTTTATCAAAATTTAAGCGCTTGTGCACTCCATCCAAGAGCCTGCGATACGTAAGATCGTACATCGTTTCCTGGGAAGGTGGCACCACTGAAATCTCGAGGTCAGCGGGAAAAGTCAAAATTGTCCTACCATCTTCGTGCCAGCTGGAGGCTATAACAGTTTGCAAGGTTATAACTTTTTTTAAAGTGACTAAACCTTTAAATTTCGCCTTTTGTCCAAACAAAACAATCACAGGTAAGTTGAATCTTTTATATACTTCGGCAAGGAAAAACGAAGCTGTTGTTATATCTGTGACTTTCATATGAACCAGTTGACGCATACTAAACCTTACATAAAGGTTTTCCTTGTTCAAACAAACCAATTGCTTTCTTGAAATATCAAATTCAACAACATCTAAAGTATCGCCAGCGAAATAAACATCGTCATTGTCCAGATAATTTTTCAGGTTACTTTGAAGATGAACTTTTTTATACTTGTCAGGGAACAAAGTTTTCAAGATCATTGGCGATTTCACGTCTTTTAAAGATTTTTCATAACACACATTGACTTTTTGTGAGAGGTTTAATGGAATTTGAGCATCCTTGCCACATTCTGTTTGCGCTTGAAAACATTGAGTTTCTTTGAGGTCGTGTAGATAAAGAACATCTCCTTCAGATACGACGTTTCTTCGCTGCTCCCACAAAAACCGTCCTTAATCTATGTTTCAAAAGAAAAATAGTTAAGAAATTACGTACTTTCAACATATTTGATATGTCAGAGCGCTTCAGACACACGTTTAGTCAGTTTATGAGGATATGGACACTGTTACATTACAGTTCATTCACTATGTATGTAATATTCAAACAATATACATTTTATTTTAACTGTAATATCATCTACGAAAATGCAAAAGAACACACGTTTCAGCATCAGATCATTACTGATGAAGACACTAGACTGGAGTATATAAGAACAGATGTTTAAACATCAGATCACTCCTGATAAAGACTGGAGACTGGAGTATATAACAACTCAAGTTTCAACATCAGATCACTCCTGATAAAGAACTAGAATGGTCCTGACTGGAGTATGTAAGGACTCAAGTTTTAGCATTAGATAGCTCCGGATGAAGAAGTAAAGTACATTAAATAGTGTCGTTAAGTGTTAACATCAGTCAATTCCTGTTGAATACATCATCAATAAATCAATAAATTGAATTCATGATAAATGATTAACAGAAATAGCATGCAGCTTCAGAATAAAAATAGTCATGCTATATACTATACATCATCGAAAACTTAAAACGACTTACCTGAACTATTTGAGGAAATGGATAAAATTGAACGAAATCGATGAGAGGAAATTCGCACTTATTCCAAACAAATTTGTAGGATGAAAAAGAATTCAGACCTTCGTAAATATTCATGTTACAAGATCCAAAACTTTAAGTTTCTCTGCGAAATGAATTATGGTGTTTTGAAGAAGCCGTTTATCAGATTTAACGTGCATCTTCTGACTTCCACCGACATATAAATGAGCAGGAAATAAATACTTTCTTAATGTGCAACACAGAGATATATTGTAAACTCCATAATTGCTCTATTGGTAATCGTACAGTATGACGACGTCATGTCGTGCTTTTATAATTTATGAAAATTTTCTTCATTCCGAGATCAATACGTACCACAAAAATGTCTTGACGCCAGATGTGGCACCATGTGGCACGAAGCTAAAATTTACAGTTACGTTTTTTTTAAAAACTGAGAACTTGAAACGATTTCATATTTAGAATTTTGTTAAAATCTTATCTTCACCATATTGGTGAATCGAAGTAGTGACTGGTATCCCATTTAACAAATGAAAGCTTATTTTCCAACTCAAAATTTTGATAGTGGAACCACTAATAAAGAATTGCATTCATCTCCAGAAAGAGAAATACTGCGATAAACGGAATAACCTTGAAAAACATCTGCCATCCTTAAATAAGTATTTGTCGAACATTACTCCATGCAGAGAGTTGTGTCAAAGAACAACATATTGAAAATAAAGAAACCGTATGATGTCAATATCAGGCATTTCAAGTGAGCGACAAGTTTTTTTTAAAGTAAACAAGTTTCGGCTTGCTTATGCCATCTTCAGTACAAGGAATGACTGTGCTATCTATTTACAGTTTTATTTATAGAGTGTATCAAATTATTATAGGTGATTGAATTATTTAAAAGTTGAATATCGTGCTGATGTGATGTATTTGCTTATTGAGGCTCAGTTTGAGTTTTTTTTAAGTAGAGCGCTATCTTGAGTTTTAAAGAGAAAGAAGAGTTAGCAGTGTCTAGGATGCGAAAACAAGAATGATTGTATTTGGTTTTACATTGTGGTGAAGTGTGGAGGTGTTTGTAAATGTGTGAAATTTTTGTCAGAATGTTTGTGCTCTTTGATGCGTGTGGAGAGATGGCAACTTGTCTCACCAATATAATGGGAATTACATCCCGCGCATGAGAATTCGAATACTACGCATGTTTTTAAAGTAAGGAGGGATGGTGTCTTTCAAAATGGCATAAGCATGTCGAAACATGTTTATTTTAAAAAACGTGTCATTCACTTGAAATGCCTGACATATATAGTGCTATTAAGAAATTATGATATCTGTAGATATCTTATGCACAATGTATCTATAATGCCAGCAAGAAGTGTAAAATCTCTGCGACGGATTATGCATATCATGTGGGAGATGCTTTCGGTTGTAACGAAGATGAAATCTAAGAAAATATTGAGGAAATTTTCACATCCGTCGAGAACGCAAGACGTGATCGCTCCAAAATACAAAAAGACTTACTGCATGAATATTTCCGCTGTTTGAATATTAATACGACCTACAGCAAAAATCTACAACTTAACCTTTTGCTGCATGGCGTTGCTTCAGAGCAACAATCACCGAACACGATGGAGCCTACTCGGCGAAAAATATTTTGCAACATAGGGTTAATGGAATAAGAAACTGTGGAGTACGTGATGTGTACGTGCACCTTCGCGAAACTCGTGCATCGCAACCCACAACACGCGCGACAACATGCACGGTTGCAGACACGAATATGAACGGTAGAGCTCTTAAGAACCGTTTAAACCTTTAAATAGTAAATTCAATAATGTACATTGGAAGATCAATAATTGTGGGGAGTAGGGGAGGAGGAGAGTAGGGGAGAGGGTACAAAATATTCATGAATAAATTCTCTGACGAATTAAATTTCTTCGAAAACATTATTTTCGGTGGATTATGAAATGCCTATATAAATATGACCTTGCACAATTAAATATTGAGCTTTTTACACACCTAAAAGGAGACATAGCAATAAACGCGATGCCGATGCAGTTCTGTAGAGTTCTCTTCAGTCGACACAGAACTTCTCGTCAAAGCAAATAAGCTACGCGTCTTCTTTAAAGAAATACGAACTCTTGTAAAATGCATCGTGCGCTGTAACATGGTAATTTCTAAGAATTTAAAAGAGCTCTACCATCCATCGTGGTATCTACTTTCAAGATCATGTTAAAACTTTAAGCCATAGTGATAAAAGATTGACCATGAAATGGGTATAAATATATCTTCATGGGTAGGTATGTCATTTATTTTAAATGTAGCACAGGCATTATGAACGTATCTGAAAAAAAATGACAGTAGACTCAATTAGACTTGTATACATTAGCGTAAAATTTTGTTATACATCATGATGAACAACAAGAAGTAGGATAGAGTGGAGGGGATGAAATCTCCTAACGAAACTTTAACATGCAGATGTGGCGTTCTAGTGCCTTACGCTTAAAGGCCTGATTATATGGAGGCGAGTTGGCACGGATAGTGAGCTAGCCCGTAGATTTCAAGGGATTGAAAGGAGCCAAAACTTCAAGGTTAAAAATTACAACTGTTCGCGAAGCACCACACGTCAGTCCGGTTGTAATTCTCAAACTAGGCCAAACTGGTTTTAATTTTAAAAGTTTTGCGTAGTAATAAAATCAGAATATTGTGACATTGCTCGTGAAGATTTATCTGACGATAAGTGTCAAATCGTTTCCAGTTGCCAAAAGCATTCGACGCTTGACTGAATCCCAGCTACCCAGGCTCATATAATTAGCCCCTAAGCACAAAATAAGAATGTACAGAAGAGTCACTCGTGTCGGAAACTTTGACAGACACAATTTAGTCAAAACGTAAGACAAAAAGTTACACTTCAAAGTAAACACAAACCTATTAAAAATTTTAGACAAAAAGGTAGACAAAAAAAGGCTGTTTAAAAAGAAAATACGAAGGTACACAAAAGGTAGACACAAAGGTAGACATTTAGCTAGACACAAAGGTAGACATTTAGGTAGACACAAAGGTAGACATTTAGGTAGACACAAAGGTAGACATTTAGATAGACACAAAGGTAGACATTTAGATAGACACAAAGGTAGACATTTAGGTAGACACAAAGGTAGACCTTTAGGTAGACACAAAGGTAGACATTTAGATAGACACAAAGGTAGACATTTAGGTAGACACAAAGGTGAACATTTAGGTAGACACAAAGGTAGACATTTAGGTAGACACAAAGGTAGACATTTAGATAGACACAAAGGTAGATATTTAGGTAGACACAAAGATAGACCTTTAGGTAGACACAAAGGTAGACATTTAGATAGACACAAAGGTAGACATTTAGGTAGACACAAAGATGAACATTTAGGTAGACACAAAGGTAGACATTTAGGTAGACACAAAGGTAGACATTTAGATAGACACAAAGGTAGATATTTAGGTAGACACAAAGATAGACATTTAGGTAGACACAAAGGTAGACATTTAGATAGACACAAACGTAGACATTTAAGTAGACACAAAGGTAGACATTTAGATAGACACAAAGGTAGACATTTAGGTAGACACAAAGGTAGACATTTAGATAGACACAAAGGTAGACATTTAGGTAGACACAAAGGTAGACATTTAGGTAGACACAAAGGTAGACATAAAGGAAGACATAAAGATAGCACAAAGGTTGACATAAAGGAAGACCTAAATGTAGATACAAATGTAGACGCACAGGTAGACACATAAGTTGATAAAAAGGTTTTCAAAAAGTTACACAAAAGGTACACACGAAGGCACAAAAAGTTAGACACAAAGGCAGACTAAACTTTATCTCTAATTTTTTAACAGTTTTTCTTAACTACCCAGTTCTCATGTATCATTACAAATACGCTCTTCGAAGAAACGTTTAAATTTATAAGCACAACCAAGTCTTAACAAATGTATTCATAAAACAAGTTTTGATTCTTTATGGTAATTTATGCAAGTCAAATAGATATTTTAACTTTGTGTACTTTAAAAATAAAAGGGAAAATTGCCAAACTTATTTGTTTTTATCAAGTGCAAACTGAAGCAAACCAAATAGGACATCGTAAGGTTCCATTATAGTTGCAGACCTTTCAGGGAAGGAATAATTTATTTCTATGATGGTAAAATAATTATATATTTAATTGCTCCACAATCCCAAGTAGCGATGCATACTTCATTGTTTTAATACTTACAAATGCGAAAGATATAAACATACGTTCAATTACATTGCACGTTGCGGTTCAATCTTTCTCTTGAATCCTACACATCACACGCGAAATTACATGACAGAGCATGCGCGACTTCCCGCACCACCCTTTTTCGGTTCATCCAGTTTCGCCTGGCCGTTGGCTTCGATTGCAGGTTGAGCCTTGAGTAGCTATAATGAAAAAAGGCAATGTTGTAAAATCATAACAAGTCTTTTCTCTGAACATCTCAAATATTTTGTAAAGTTAAGAGCGACAAAGTAACGTTGTATTTGAACACAAATAAAAATCAATAAATGGAGTATAAAATTTTGCTAAACACTTATTAATGAAAGAAAGCGATGATTTTCCCGAGCAAGCTTTTCTTGAGCAAACTGTATAAATGAAGAACTCAGTATACTGCTATAGTTTTTTTTGAAAACAACGTGTCAATTTTATTAACTGGCCACAGTCATGTACGCAGGCACATCTATTTTTGCTTAGTCCAGCGGTATCTTGGCCTTAAAGCATAGCATTTGTATGGTTTATTTGGATTTTTCCTGGTTACTGAGTGGTCAACTTCTCACTCAAGGGGATGACATTTTCCAGATTGCAAACCAAATCGCTCGTCTTAGACATATAACAATATAATGTGCTGCAAACATACCGAACAACATAATCTAACTAATCACTTAACCATATACGATCTAATTTATAATCATTAAATTAAATAATTTATCTAGTCTTCTAATTGCATCATCAATGTCATCATTTCATGATGCTATTCAGTAAATTAACGAACAAATGATAATCACTAATTTTCAAACATTATATCATTGCGAATTTTTAGCTAATTTGCGCCAGAAACATGATGAATCTAACTAAATCAGAAATACAATGATAAAAACCTTAAGATTGAATCTAATAATCAAACCAAAACTTTCCCCTCTACTGTTGAAACCACACTACACAGAAATACTCTAGTTTCACGCTCGTACCGCTTGTAACATATGAACACGATATTTGAGCCTGCCACTCTGATGGTATGCGGCAGCAGATACTTGACGATGAAAGGCGGCAAAATCTTGTTCGGGCGATGGTTTCTTTGCCCATTCTTCGCATAAACTCTGTAGAAAACAAAAAAATATTGAGCTGCGCCATGTCAAACAAAGGACATGTCCACAATATTTGTACATAACCTGCAGTCGTTTCTCTTTCTTTAAAAGTCTCTCATTTTGTCGTTTCAACAAAATGATTTCCGATTTCAGTTGGGAAATTTCATTCGTTTCCACTTTCATGGAAACACTTCTCCTCAAAGATGGGTTCCTA
The DNA here is from genome assembly GCF_021976095.1 of Xenia sp. Carnegie-2017. Lineage (NCBI taxonomy): Eukaryota > Metazoa > Cnidaria > Anthozoa > Malacalcyonacea > Xeniidae > Xenia > Xenia sp. Carnegie-2017. The sequence goes on from NW_025813469.1 coordinate 10,875,124, forward strand.
TCGGTTCTTTTGTATTGATCCATTTGACGTAATTCCTGAAAAGAAATCATTGATACGTCAAATTCTTGATTGAAAAGTAAGCGTGTATTATTTGTACAGTAGACAGGGGCAGATCAAGGGTGGGGGTGTCGTAGGCAGACGTTGACACGTGACAAGTTGTCTGCTGAAATGCATTGTGATCTAAAACTGTTATTCGCAGAATATTCGTGTGAAGTTCTAAATCCTAAACATTTTTTTAGAGCTCGTGGATTTCCATTGGTTTTCTTGAGTTTTCACTTATTTTCAGAACTCTTGGGAACTCTTAAATTTTTGGCCATTCACTATGGCAATTGCGTTCTTCAGGTAATAATCAAATACAGCTTTTTTTCCACCACCCCTCCCCCTTCAGTTTTATGTACCTTTGTTGTCATCTTTGAGAGTCTTGAATCAGCGAGTGACTCCTTCTGTATTGCGTACAACATGAGCGTAATGCAACCATTCTCGAACCATTCCAGATGCTCATCTCGTATGGCGGGAAACGAGAATATCGTAGAGTGATTAAACTCCGGGGATAGAGAATCTTTGACGACCGGAGATTTCGTGAACTCTTCCGTTTGATCGAAAGTTTTGTACTTGACGTAGAGACCTTTCGAGAACCGCGAGTTGCGAACCTCGGCCGTGCGAATCGTGACCTGGGAAGATTTAAGGAAAAGAAAACTTCCGTTGATTTATCCTGCGGAAAATTATTTTGTGGCCGGCCAATTAGGTGCCGAGCGGGTAGAGAATTCAGAGAATTTGATTACTGCACAAAAAATTGCTTTCGGAAAGTATAAAAGGGCCGTAATCAGGAAAGTATAAAAGGACCGTACAGTACTGGTGATTTCGTTGGCATTTTAAGTGACGTAAATGTTTTGTACGGCGAAGATACCCTTTGTTGAGCCTGGCTTAACTTGGTATACGCGCTTAACTATTACAAGTGTAAAGTGAGTTAAAATGGAAAACGTAGCATAGCAGGCCTTAATAAGTGTCTACGCTAGTGTTCATTTTACGCATATTATGTTAATGAGTAATATCGACAAGCTAAACTAGTTCATTCAGTGGCTAGAATGAAGTTGATTCGAAACATAACGGAAAACAGTTTGCACAGAATTTAAGAGAAGAGAACAATAATCCTTACTTTATAATGATATGGTTTTCCCAATAACTCCTTGCTGTCATCAACAAAATAATCTTCATCAAGAGACTTTCCATTTTGATTACATGGCGTAACATTCACATACATTGAAGCTTGTTCCCCTCCCTGTGGAAGCACGAGCAGAAAGAAAATCTCAATTTTCTTCCAAACATGTACTGTTAACTTTGATTCGGGGGGGAGGAGGGTTCTCATCTTTCAATTATATTTTAATTTGGGAAAGGGCACTCCCCCCTTCCTCCCGACTATATGACCTTCACGGCCCTTCGCACTTTTACCATTGTGTTCAGTTCAAATTATGGTTGGGCACCCAAAAATCCTCCAGCTTCCCCTCCCCCCCAATTTAATCTTGTAGTCCTTTGCAACATTCCAGTTGACTTTGAATTTTGGAGGTGAGCCCCCTTCCATTAAAAAACCAGTGGATTTACAACCTTGACATTCGCAACTTTACCTTGTAATCTGTAACGCTGAGTTTATCGTCAAAATCCAGAGCGTAAGCAAGACTTTGCAAGAAGACATTAGCCGTACCAACCAAAACGTCTTCCAGTGGCTCCCAAAATGGATCTTCCTCTTGAGGAATGTTGGCGACGGTCGAGTCTCCATCCAGGTAACGTTGGTAAAGATCCTGCAAAAGAGATCAGAGGGATGACGTCAAAAAGAGAAAGAACAAGGAAACAATGCTTGATAAGTCAGTATTTTCACCTGCATTAAATAACGTCTATTCATGAACTTTCCACGATCCCAGAGCCACGAGTTGCCATTCAGAAGATCGGTCATTTTGACCATAACTCTATAAGAATAATAGTAAAAATTTCAAAAGTCAATCTTTTTATGGTCACTTAATGGGTTGTTGGTGATAATTCTGTGCATACTTTTAAGTATGCAAAACTGATCCTTAACCTAACCTTTTATCCAATAGTATTAGGCTATGATCGATATATTTGTTAGTTATTGGAATTGGGATTGGTATCGCGTGATGGAAAACACGGATTTATTTCAATTTAGCTGAATCCTGGCTGCCCGGGCTCTTGTAATCAGCCATTAATACGTCAGATTCTAGTATTTTTAGTAAACATCTTTCCAAAAAATAAACTGTTCCGTGTTCATGTAAAGTTTACACAATCTTAATTCGATTGTTTAAAATATATTAGGTAGAACTTAGAATGCACTAGAAATATTACGAAGTTGAATTAATTATGCACCCACTTTGTGCTTCCAGTTAGATTTCCTTGAGCAGCACCAGAGATTAGAACGAGCTCGAAGTTCCTAGTAAAATCATAGTAAAGGTGATAAACATAACTTCTAAGTAATTTTAAATAAAACTGCATTAAATTCCAACTACTTGTGTTTGTCCAGTTCTTCACTGACTGCGTTTGCTTCGCCGACCAGAGGAAGTAATTCCAACACTTGTTCTTGGGCGAGTTGTTGTTCTTGAATAAACAGGAAGAAATAGAAGTGATGCTTACTGAAAGTTATTTGAATTTTGAGTGAATCATCGAGATCTTTTAGATCTTTCTTAGCAGTGGTGTAGCCAGCCCGCAAGTTTTGTTCTTGATATGTAAGTTTTACATCATTAAGAATTATTAACATTTCTTTAGAAATCTGTTATTTTTACAGTGAGTTAACACAGAAAAATTAACATAGAAGGACCAAACTTGCGGGCTGGCTACGCCACTGTTCTTAAGGCTCCTAAATGATAACTGTCTTAAAGATGTCAGTCTCGAAACATAAAATCTACCTTTAGACAAGCCGGTTCCAAAACCAGTTTGAAAACCAGTTGCCTCTGCCATCTCCTTTTGCGCGTAGTTCCAGTCCACTTCATCCGGGGATCCTTCACTCTTTTCCGTATTCTTTGGATTGACAAGATAATAAAGGTGGTTTGAACCTACAGAAAAAGAACTTTGTGTGAAAAGTTGAACCTGTTCCATATTCTCGTCCCTTGTATTCTACTACCATTATATCCACTTGTCATCTGTTTTAATCCTAATACAACTTAATTCATCTTTGTTTCAATCACAGCAAATTAAAAGGAGAATTGCTGTGTAGGCATTTCTTTTTCAATTTCCAACTATTTCCAATTTACAGCAGCAACTTCAGCCCGAATTTTTACTCCTGCAATGCAATTTCTCAGCAAATTTATTGATCATTTTTTCAAGTAAATCAGCAACCTTCCTTTTTTCTTTTGTGATTGAATAGAATACTAATTACAATGTTGGAATAAAAAACGAGCTGACTTCGCTACTATCAAGACAAATGATACTTTAAAATTGTTTACAGCGTTCAAAAACTTATGTTTATATTTATTTTACTGACCAAATAAAACTCTGTCGAGGTGTTTCAACACCCGTTCTCCAGGTAACGGCATTCCGTTTACTTTAGTTTTTGCTCCCTGTGCTGCTGGTTTTACAGTAATCTCGCCATTTTTCACCGTGATAATGGCGTGTTGCTTTTGAATGCTGAAAGAAATGAGAGAAAATAGTTGATCAAAGTCTGTAACAAAGACTACATCTTAGACCATAACCTTATGTTACACTATAAGTATCCATATGTCCTTATAGGACCGCAACAAACGGGATGTTACCATTTATGAGATCAAAACGATTCTAATCCCAAAAATAACGTAAAACTAGGATAGTTGTTTGAAATCATTGTTTCATATAGGGCACAAGAACAGTGTAAATTGCCTCTGTACTCTGTAGCAAACAACAAATATCCTCTACATAACAAAAACAAATTAAACTTAGTCAATGACATCACACGAGAAGCAGATGAATGACGTCAGAAGAATAACATATGCTCTGTTAATCTCTTGACAAATTTCTTCTTACCTTAGTCCACTGAGAGTTATAATTGGTGCTGGATCAGCATCCTTACGACCAACAGTAATCTCGTCTGTAGTTAAAATAATCGTTACGTGTGAGATAATAAACGTCACTGATTTGACGATTACGTCATCTTACCTCCTTCGAGAAAATGTCTAACCACTCCAGACAACATGGGATCTTCGTTCAAGTTCACCAAATGAGGAATATCGGCAATTTTGGACTGGGACGAGTCATTAACCTCTTCACTACGTGATTTTTCCAGCTATAAACACAGACAAAAACAGCACGAGAATAATCTGAGGGTCACTGACGTTTTCTTTTAGGAATTATTATTGTATAAATAAATGATTTTGCTGATTTTAAACGAAAATTTACGCAGTTTCCGTCCAGGTGACAGACATACTAAAGTACCTACAAAAAACCCTTAATGTCCACAGACGAACCTTTTCATCCCAACTCTGCATTGCTTCCTGATTGGCTGCGAGCTGGGCGCGAATCTCAGCTTCCATCTCTTTTCGCATCTTTTCCTTCTCTGTTGCCAGAAAATAAAAACGTATGAAGACCAGACGATTCACCCTCCCTGCCCCTAAGTGTCCTTTAACTACACCGACCTTCAGCACTCATTGCAGCACCCCGACCACTCACATCTTGTATGGTTGCTCCACCTCCGTCAAGGAACTTTTTTAACTTTTCGTTTTCCTCTCTAAGTTCCCGGATCAACTTGTCCATCGGATTCTCATTGACGACCGCTTTATTTTTGATTTTTTTTGCACGATCAGCATATCTATGAAGGAATGTTTATGACAAGTAATTGATTCCTAAAACCAACAACACCAATCCTTTCTCTCTTGTCTTAGTGATCTTAATCTCGGTGTACTAAGTGTTTTCATTAGTGTAACAAGTGTCTCTTTACTACGTTGCTATAAATTTTCTCTCACTAGAATGCTTAGAAGTGTTCCCTTTCTATAGTGTGCCAAACGATTCTCCACTTCTGCGTAATAAATGATCCCTAAGCTCAGCGTACTAAATGATGCCTCACTTTAGTATACTAAGTATTCCATACATTGTACTGAATATTCCCTCATCTTAGTGCGCAAAATGGTCTCTCTTCTTATTTTTCCAACACAATCCCTAACCTAAGTATACAATGAGTTCCCTACAGTGCCCTAAACGATCCCTCACCTTAGTGTACTAAGTGTTCCCTATATTGTACTAACTGGTCCCTCACCTTAGTATACTAAAATGATCCCTCACCTTATTATACTAAATGTTTCCTACAGTGTACTAAGTATATCCTACAGTGTACTAAATGATCCCTTACCTCAGTGTACTAAGTGTTTCATCATAGTTTATATCTGCAGGCGATAACGCTGCGATCATAATCGTCTTACTGTTCCCACCTAGAGCATTCTGAAGTAATTTAGTGAGAACAGAGTCTCTATAAGGTACCATGATTTTCTTTTTTCCCATGGAAAGATCAGCCAAGGCAGAAATAACATTGCCCAAAGCTGATAAACTTTTGTTGATATTTGCGCCTTCTTTCAAACGATCACCTGTGGCTCCCGTACTATCCGCTCTTTCGCTACCTTAAATGGAGAGTGGTTAGTCACGTGACAATTCAATTGAAATTACAAAATGAAACAATACAACGCGTGAGCTGATTGGATAATAGCTGAGTTAGCTTAAGCCTGTGCAAATTGTATTGAGCTCAATTAATTAAATCAGTCAAAGAGAATTTGCAAGTCGATCATGAATATATTTTAGAGGAAAATTAAAACATTTGTTTTAAATTTGACTTTTTCGCATTGTTGTTATTTTATAAAAGAAGTAAAAGATGTTTTTCATGTTTGCACTGGCTTAAGCAAACCTCGGAGATGTTTGTAAGAACTTCGGTCTCGGGCTTGCACTAATGTGCTTTCGTGTTCTCCCAAAGATCTCCTCGGTTTTCGTAAGCCTGCGCAAACGCAGTAATCATCTTTTATTTCTTAATTGAAAATAAAATCAAAACAAATAAAAATACGTAAAACGCAACGTTTGTTTTTGTTGTAATTATATAATTTTTCGGCAAGAAGCTTTTGCAAATTGAAAGCGCGATAATCCTAAAAAAGGGAATGGTTTGAACCCAAAAGTATGTTTAAATGTTTGTAAATGTGTATCGTTCAGGTTAGTGGAGTCTTGAGAAGGACTGTTGGTGTTGATGATGACTGCACTAACCTGGTTCATCAACATCTACCAGCATTTCATTAATTTAACTATACACTTACATTGACGCCATTACTAAAACGCTAAAAATGCGCATGCACGTTGGAACTGAAGTACGTCCTAACTAAGCCCTCTCGAGGATTGAAAGACACAAAATCCTACCTGCCAAATCAACCAAGTTGATGGTACTGCTTTTCTTCGTCTCCTGTCCCGAGTCATTTTTGCTGATCTGATCAAAAGTCACTGTCACAACAGTATGAGCCCGTGAGCTAGTGGCATTCATCTGCGTTGCGGCTACCGTCCTATTTGACGTTCCTGAAAGAGGGGGTGTATGGGTAATTTGGGTATTGACTGAAAAAATGAACTTATTATCCACTATTGTTCACCTTCTTCTGTTCGTTTCTCGATTTCTTTGTAGCTTCCAACCGCCACTTTCTTTAAACCTTGTACGAAAAACGATCCCAATTTGGGATTCTGACGAACCTTCACGAAAAATGGAAGAAATGATTCAATATATAAACATCCAAATATTCATTTCATGAAAAAATTAAGACTTACTTGCAAACCACCTTTAGGATTATCCTTCGTTAGTAAATCACGCACTTGTTCATTATAGATTTCCAACATACTGAAGGTTACTTCATAACGCTGTAAAAGAACGCTAGTATAAAGACATGGATATTTTAAATGGTTCTTTTTTAGTTGTAGAACAAAACTTTTACAAAAGCACCAAATAAATCGTACAACTTGAGCGAGGGTCGACGAAACGCCAAACATTTGGTTTTTAGTCGCGTTTCATCCAAGCTTGAGTCAGGTTTCGGGCAAATTCTAGTCATGTTTTTAGCACATTTTTGTCCCATTTTTATCGAAAGTTACCAGTCAGAAAACAATGTTCATATGATGAAAAGAAAACTTCATTTCGTTATACATACTGTGTTTGCTTTGTCCTGGTTTTCTGTAATACTTTTGAAAAGTTCGTCACAAGTGATTGGTACAATACCTCTAAAATATAAATCATGTTTTATTGAATTGAAAACAAGAAAAAGTTCAATATCTATACAGAGGGTTGGTACAGAAGAGAAACAAACGGAAAAAAGGTAACAAAAAAGCCATCCCAACTTTTTTTACTTTCACCAATCATTGAATGAATTGGATTTTCATTTTACCCTATCCAATATTAAAATTATATGTACAATTATATGTAATCCAACATATTTCTTTTTATGTAGCAACTTCTTGCATACATAATGAAGAATATTCCTTAAGATCGAAAAAATCGTTCATGAAATGAAGAAAGCCTATGACTAAGTTTACACTTGTTAAAAAAAGACAATGGAAAATCCTTCAGTTCTACATGAGCAATGGGACTGCATTCTTAGAATTAGAAAATAATGGAATGGAATGATACTTTAATACATTTGCGTTATATAAATACTGACGTATACATTCCCAATATCCGGGAACATGTTACGCAAATAGACCAATGGACTGTGTAATGTAGAGAACAAACTGAGATGGCTGTACTTTATGTTCTCACTTCATTGTGCAAGTTTTGGAAGGGAAAAAAAGTTTCAATACTTGTCATTTTTGAAGAAACCATGCTTTTATTCTTACTTGTTGGGGCCATAGCCAACCATGGAATAAGATTTTCCAGCTCCCGTCTGTCCATAAGCAAACAACGAACAATTGAACCCTAAATTAAAGAAAGGAATAAGTTGTCTGAGCTCTGGAAAGAAGCTGCGAGCTATTTTTTATATAATATGTATAGCTTTTCAAAAATCTTATCCATCAAAAAAAATATAAAATCCAAAACCTAACATTACGGAACCCTCCGCGAAAACAAAATTAAAAGGGATTCATTTCAAACACATGCTTCCAAAGAGCTGTTTTAATCATCTAATATACACACATAATCCTCTCAATGGCTGGGATCTAAGCCTATATAATCCGGACGATTAAAAAATAAAGAAATGACTAATGAGACAATTTTGGTGTATTGACAAGCCCATGAAAAATTCAAAACGCAGTTGATCAAGAAAAAATTTGCCGAGTAAAAAAACGCTCCTTAAGTTACACATTAATTCAACTGAGCATTAGTAAGTCATTTTCAACACTTTGCTTGTATTTTAAAAACAAGAGAAACAAAAGGTATAACGAGTCAACGATAGATGAAAGATATGTAAATATAAAAAACTGATTATTCACTAAGGATTTTTCACGAAGCCAAATTTACTATCATTAAAAGAAAAAACGGTAATTATGGCGTTAACTTACAAAACAGACTTCACTACAGCACATAAGTTTCTCGTTGAAATTAAAACTTGGAAGTTTCATGTTTCGTTTGGCAGGGAAATGAGCGAGTTTATTCGACATTGTACGAACCTTTAAATGCATTGTTCAGCACGCCCTGACCCAGATCATCAAATACAGTTCTTTGGTCTGCATATTTAGCATCAGTGGGAACGCAAAGACCTTCACTATTTACTTCGTAACCATCATGTGACCTGACGTGAAAATGTATGAAAAATGAAAGTTGAAATATTCAAAACATTCCCACTAAGAAAATTTTGTATGAAAATTTTGTACTTACCAGTAGGAAAAGTCGAACGTAAACTACACAATAGATGATAGAACGTGTTTAATGACATAGAAAGAAGACATTTTTATTATTTACATTAGAATACAAAATTTGTTACTTTGTTGTGGTAATCATTTCATGTGTTTTCAACTAAAACTGATGTAATATCCAAGTACTTTGTTATTCTTTGATCGTACAAAGTACAAACGACTCACCTCTTTCGGCGGTTGATCTAAAAAAGCGAAACATTTATAAACTTTTGCACGTGTCAACTTAACGAATTCAAAACAGATTTTAAAAACCTTAGTGTGGAACTAATTACTGTTAAAAGATCAATTCTAAATATTCATGTAACAGGTAGCAATTGTGAAATACCGGGATTGTCCGGATCTTTGATACGAGTCATCGTTTTATTTGGCATGTCGATACAACATTTCGCATTTCTGTCCTTCTCCCTGCCAAGATATAAATATTCCTGCTTAAAATTCCTGCTTTACAAACACACAAAGCTTGTCGTTTTACCTTGTATTAAAAGGTCGAACGCGGACGGCGACTTTCACTCTATTAATGAAATATAAAACCGTGTTTATCACAATTCAGAAGCATTAAAACCATGTAAAGTTGCCTGGAATAACAAAGAATTCTTCACTTACGATTCAGCCATGATTTAAATGGCTTTGATCGATGTTACAATCTAAAATCGTTGATTTTAGTTCGGCTTCAACGTGATACACCAGACTCCATATTTACATCTCTCCCATGGCAACCAAAGATTAAATAGTGTTTATAGTAACAATTGAGCGGGGGAGGAAACTAATATTTTTCAAAATAAAAAATGAACTATTTTTGTCATATTTAATCTTTCTTGCCTACGTTATGGCTATGCTTTTTACAATTATTTAGAATAATTTTCAATAGTTTTTACAATAATTTTCCAAACGCGTTGCTTAGCTAGAAGGTTGAGGTCTTCGTAGCTCATGCATAATTTAATTTGAAGATTTGTACAATTTATCACACAAATTGGGAATAAATGAGAGGATAAACATTAATAAAAACTTACAATTCTTTTTACGAATTTAAATATTTGGAACATTTTATAGTTTTCATGGTCTATACAAACGTTGATGTTTGATTGTCTTGATGGCTGTTTCATTGAACATTTTATTTAAAGCTTCGAGTTTCGTTCTCCCCAACTCATCCGAAAGTAATATTTGAATATTCAAATGAGTTCTAACTTGTTGAAATACAGAAGGTGAACAAAAGACTCGTTGCAGAGAGTTACATCCCTTGGTGACGTCGTCCCCCACTTGAAAAAAGGTTTGATAAAAGATAATCCTATAGGGAGGCCTGTTAATACAACACTTTAAAACTTAAATGTGTACAAATTTCGCGAAGCCAAACAAGAACAATCAGAAACGTTAGACCAATTTCATACGCGTTTGAGGAAATTAGCTCAAACATGTGCTTCTCATAACGTTGATTTTGAGGTTGAACAACAAATAATCATGGCGGGATCTTCTTTGCGGATACGAAAGAAAGCACTAAAAAAACCCGAGTATAAACTCAGGGATATTTTGCTGGACGGCCGAAGAGATGAGCAAAGCACTTATCAAGCACGGGATATCGAGTCAAAGGACAGAAATAACGACACGTTGGCCACCATCCAATCTGAATCGTTTGCCCGGCGAAAGGAAAAACCTGCCATAAATGCGGAAAAACAAAACCACATTTCGAGCGTTTGTCACAGTAAGCCTAAACGAGATAATTCAACACAAGATCAACGTAAAGAACACGCAAATACTTCCAGCAAACGTCCCTTAAACCCACTTAAACCCATTGACAACGGCAATCAATCAGATAGCAGTATTGAAGGAAAGGAATACTTATATGCTGTGAGCAAACATAAAACCACGAGCGTTTTTCTTACGATATGCAAATCCTCTTTCAATGCGACCAGATCCTCAACTTGTGAACGATTTGCAAAATTCACCAAGGCCTAAGAATATTCATGATGTAAGAAGTTTGTTGGGCATGGCGAATTATAGTAGTTAATACATCACAAATTTTGCCACAATAACAACACCGTTGCGTGAGTTAACAAAGAAGAATACGAAATTTAAATGGCGAGATGTGCACCAAAAAGCATTTCAAAATCTCACATCTGCATTATCAGCAAATGAATGTATGGCATACTGCGAGTTTACTTTAAAAACAGACCATAAGCCTCTCGAGGTTATCTATGGCAATCGGAATTCAAAATCATCTACTAACCCTGCTGATTATCTATCCAGACATCCGGTCCAAGTGAACCACAAACAACAGCAAATGACCGAAGAATATGTAAACTTCATTGCATTTAACAACCTTCCAAAAGCGATGACAATCAAAGAAATCGTAAAAGCGACTGATGAAGATCAAGTCTTAAAAGGGGTTCGAGCTTCAGTTAAATTGAACCAGTGGGACTCTGATATAGTTAAACAATTCAAGCAAATCAAAGACGAGCTGTCCGTTACAACAAAAGTAGTAAAACTAAGAGGTACCTGTGGTCTTGAAATTTCCGATATTTCAAGATTTCCGAAATTTCTTGAAATATCCGATTAGTCACCGTTGTCTTGAAATTTTCGGGTTGGCGTTCGGCGGGGAATAACCGTGCTTCATGGGCAGAGGGATATCTTCAGCCTTGGTCGGCAGTCCTTCTAGTGATGGTGTCACGATAAAAACATTCTTGATAGCCGTAGCGTAGCATCAAGTATTCAGCTATGACAAGATTATGAACTACACCAAACTTAGTATTCACAACGTCGTGAATGGGGCTGGAACTTCTGGTGAAGGTCCCACGTCCGGCAGGCGTCCCATTGGTCAGCAGGGTGGGCCCGGTCGTCATCATTCTACTGCAGAAAACCCCAGGGAAAGGCAATGTAGAAAACGTACCATTATCAGCACTTTCAACACTAGAACATTGAATCCTCCATCTCGTCTTAGTGAACTTGTAAGAAGTGCAAAGTAAAGAACATAGATATTATTGCTATTCAAGAGCATCGATTCTTCTACCCTGACACAAACATTGAGTATCAGAAAATAGAAGAATATCATGTCGTTACAGCATCATCTTGTGAGAACTCTGTTAACTCATCTGTTGGAGGTGTAGGCTTCGAACTTTCCCTAGCAGCTATGGAAAATGTATTGCACATAGAGAAGATATCTCCCAGGATTATTATTGCTGACTTTAAAGGCAACCCAACCACAACAGTGACATCTTGCTATAGTCCCCACAACAATATCAGTGAAGAGGAACCGAATGATTTTTACAGCACTTTGCGTTCTTCCTTGGAGCAAGTTCCTGCTCACAACTATCTCTTAGTCGAAGGGAACTTTAACGCTAAACTTGGAGCACATGATGCCAAATTTACCTTTCAGTTAGAAACCAATTGCAACGGAGAGCATCTGGTAGACCTAGCTGAAGAATTTAGTCTCTTTGCAACTAACACTAGATTTAATAAGAACCATTTATGGACCTTCGAGTATCCAAATGGCAGCAGAGCCCAACTAGACTTTATTATGGTCCGTAAAAGTGGCGTAACAGTGTCAAAGACTGCAGAGCTTACATCAAAGGAGAAATAGCCAAAATTTCTCATCTTCATAGCAATCAACAACACTCTGCAGCCTGGAAGACGATAAACCAACTAGCAGGAAAAGGCTCACAACCCTCACCTTCAGTCAAGGGTGGCAGCCGAGAGCAACGACTTGCTAATTGGCACTCCCATTTTAAACGCCTCCTGGGCAGTCCCGCAAGTCTTCCAGGTAATATGTCACTTCCAAAAGTTCGAGTCAGTCAAACCTTAAATATATCAAAGGCCCTTTTACAAGTGCAGAGTTGAAATATGTCTTTAAGAAACCAATGAAAAATACTCTCGGACCAGACAAGATACCAGCTACCTCTGGAAAGACCCTATCTTTCATCAATTACTTCTTGATCTCTGCAATTATGCAAAGACCAGCCATATTTCACAAACCATCTGGTGAAGATCACAAATCATTCCCATGCCCAAAAAAGGTGATTTGACGTTGCCAACTAACTATCGCGGTATCTCCTTGCTTCCTATGACGTTGCCAACTAGCTATCGCGGTATCTCCTTGCTTCCTATGACGTTGCCAACTAACTATCGCGGTATCTCCTTGCTTCCTATAGCTGCAAAAATCTATAATAAGCTTCTTTTGAACCGAATCGGCTCTGAAGTTGAACCTATTCTGCGCAATAATCAAAATGGCTTCCGCACAGGCCGATCCACTCTTGTTCAAATTCTCACATTGCGTAGAATAATTGAGGAAATCACTTTTTGCAATAAAACTGCCGCTCTCATCTTTGTAGACTTCAGTAAAGCCTTTGACTCAGTTAACTGCGATACCATGTTTGAAATTCTTGAACTCTTTGATATCCTGGCTGGCATTCTCCAAGGTGACACACTGGCACAATTCCTTTATATAATTGTGATAGACTACATCATGCGTGTGTCAGTAGATTCTATCAATGAAAAGGGCCGGAAGTATCAGCCTAGAAAAAGCTCACGCTACCCTGCACTCTACATCACTGATGCAGATTTTGCTGATGACATTGCATTGCTGTCTGACAATCTCCAAGGATCCCAATCTCTCCTTTCTTCTCTTGAGTCAGCAGCCAACTGTGCAGGTCTTCATCTCAATGAAACCAAGACTGAATTTATTTCAGTTAACATCCGCAACAATCAGGAGATCAAAACACTGTCAGGAAATATTCTGAAATGTGTTGAAGACAATAAGTATCTAGGATCACACATGAAGAACTCAGAGAAAGACTTAAACATCAGAAAAGGTATTGCATGGACTGCCTGCAACAAATTTGATAAGATCTGGAAATCCAACCTTGATCGGAAATTTAAAATCCAAATTTTTTGAGTTCTTGTTGAGCCCATCTTATTGTACGGTTCTGAGACTTGGACTCTTTCAGCCAAACAACAGCAGCGTTTAGATGGATGTTATACACGTCTCTTAAGAAGATTCCTCAATCTCTCTTGGCAAAACCCCCCAACTTTAGAAACTATATATGGAGACCTACCAAGAGTATTAAACTTAGGTTGTAAGAGACGTGTTCAGCTCGCTGGCCATTGTGCACGTGCAACTGATGAACTAGTGTCATCATTTGTGCTTTGGAGACACCCATCATCTGAGAATAGATCACGCAAGTTAACCTTTCCAGATAGGATAAGACGAGACACAACAATTCCTAAGGAAAATCTGTTAGCAGCTATGAAAGATAAATAATACTGGAAAGATGTCGTGAGTTCAATCTCGGCTGAGGCCGCAAGATGATGATGATGAAAAGGTACCAGAATTGTCATCCCAAAAAGTCTACAGCAGAAAGCTATTGATACACACAATTGTCATTTGGAACTAACCAAAACTAAAGCACTCTTGAGAGAAAAAGTATGGTTCCCTAATATGGATCAATTGGTAAAAGAAACCCTTGGAGAAATGCATTCCGTGTCTAGCAGTGGGAAAATCACAACCACCCGAACCAATGAATGTGACAAATACTCCCAAAGGCCCGTGGGAATCTATTCATGCTGATTTTTACAGTCCCTTACCTTCCAGGAAGTATCTGCTGGTCGTGAATGATAGATACTCAAGGTACCCCGAAGTAGAATTAGTGCCATCAACAAAAGCTGCAGCGGTTATTCCGAAACTAGATAAAATATTCGCAACACACGGAATTCCATCAACATAATTTATAATTCTTCAGGAATTAGACATGACACCACTGATGCTTAAAGAGGCCCACAAATCTTGTACCAATCACAATTTCCTTTGTTCAGGGCTTCCAACGCAGTGTCTACATTTAGGCATACGTATGTGTTACTGCTCTCCTGAAGAACCCTATATGCTAAAAAAACATTTTGTTATGTTTTTTTTTTGTCGTAAAAAAAGACCAGCACCCCTGAATCACCATTGCAAAGAAAAATATCATCGCTTTTAACTTTTATTGCATTCTCAAAATAAATCTTTCCGGCATGACAAATAAATGATCTGGATTTTCAATTAATCCATTTTTTAATCTGCAAGTGTCTAGTGACTTCAGATTTTTCTTTTTTCACTTGGCTCCATACTTGCTTCCGTTTTCGTTTTTGACGACGTGCAATGTTTATATCAACAAGACTGCAATCAAGATTGTACTCGTTCATAACTCTGCCGTTCACTCTGATGCTAATTATGTCTTTGTCGCTGTCAAATTTATAGTCAAAGTGCCTCCCCAGTGAAAAATTACGGCCATTTAAAGAAATAAATATCGAAGATCTTGAACGACATGTTGAAAATTGTGGTTTTGCTCCAGTGTTGTGTTCTAATGAACGTTGTGGCAAGGAGATAAACAAACGAGACAAGATTAAACATGAAACTGAGTTATGTGAATAAAGAAAGATTGCTTCTCGCGACTTTGAGGAGATTAGAGAAATGTTTCAACGAAGTTTTCATAAAGTGAAATGCTGATGGTTAAAATAAATGAAAAAATGGATCAAGATAGAACTGAAATAAATAAAAAAATTAACGATGTATCTGGTCAGGCTACGAAAGAAATAATGGAATTAAAGAACAAAATAAAAGATTATGAACAAAATCTTTCTACAGTGACCAAAGAAATTAAAGAAATGAAAGCCACCATGTTTCAAGTCAATAGAGACATTGAATATAAAACAGTTTCCTTTGACATGAAAGATATTTCCCACAGAGTTTCCTTATCAATATTGGCGTCATCGAACTATTGTTTGTAAACAACAAATCCTTTTCTTTGGAGGATACATTGCTGGTAAAGGAAAATCAGATTTAATCAAAGAAATAAAGATTACAGGTACAAGATCTAATGTTTTAAAAGAGTTGTGTCATATGCATGAACTACGTAGGGGCCATGGACCTGTTGTTTTTGATGATAAAGTTATTATTTTTGGAGGACAGGGAAGAAAAGACAAATATTTTTCAAATATTTTGGAGATTGATCTAAGGACTCTTACATTTAAGGAAATGCCTCCATTACCTCATCCATTGGCTGACATGGCAAAAGTTTGACGGAGAGATCAAGTTGTTCTTCTTGGAGGTCATGATGATGGAAGAAAAATGTGGAACCGTGTTATCATGTATGACACTAAGACAGGTAAAATTACAGTCTTACCATCCATGTTGGAAAAGAGAAAGTGGTATCTAAATAAAAGCTTTGAATTTTTCAGAGATGTTTTTACCGAAGAGGAAACACGACCAGATCCCAAACGTGTGGAACAGTTGCAAAATGCACCAACGCCTAAGAGTATTTATGATATAAGAAGTTTGTTGGGCATGGCGAATTATAGTAGTCGATACATCGCAAATTTTGCTGCAATAACAGCACCGTTGCGCGAGTTAACAAAGAAGAACACGAAATTTCAATGTCGAGATGTGCATCAAAAGGCATTTCACATTCTCACATCTGCATTATCAGCAAACGAATGTATGGCATACTTCAATACTCAAAAAGATATTTACATCACCGTGGATGAGCATACTTCGATACTCAAAAAGACACTTACATCACCGTGTATGCAAGTCCTGTAGGTTTATTGCAGGTGTGTAGTGAATTCAGCTTTTCCTTTTTTCACTTGGCTCCATACTTGCTTCCGTTTTCGTTTTTGACGACGTGCAATGTTTATATCAACAAGACTGCAATGAAGATTGTCCTCATTAATAACTTTGCCGTTCACTCTGATGCTCATTATGTCTTTGTCGCTGTCAAATTCATAGTCAAAGTGCCTCCCCAGTGAAAAATTACGGTCATTTGGAGAAATAAAAAAATAATTGTTGCCAATAGGTGACGCGGGGTTTTCTTTTTTCATTTTAAGAAAACTGATCATGTCCTCAATGTCAAGATGATTTAACTGTAGCTACGCTTCATCCAGCGCGTGTTATAAATAATATGATTTCTAAGTTAAAATCAATTGCGACTACGCTATTCGTGGTTGCAAAGAATTTAAAAATGTTGAAGATCTTGAACGACATGTTGAAAATTATGGTTTTGTTCCAGTGTTGTGTTCTAATGAACGTTGTGACAAGGAGATAAACAAGCGAGACAAGATTAAACATGAAACTGAGTGATGTGAATACAGAAAGATTGCTTCTTACGACTTTGAAGAGATTAGAGAAATGTTTCAACGAAGTTATGATCAAGTGAAAATGCTGATGTTTAAAATAAATAAAAAAATGGATCAAGATAGAACTGAAATAAATAAAAAAATTAATGATGTATCTGGTCGGGCTACGAAAGAAATAATGGAATTAAAGAACGAAATGATGAACAAAATCTTTCTAGAGTGACCAAAGAAATGAAAGAAATGAAAACCACGATGTTTTAAATATTGGAAAAGATGAATATAAACGAACAACATGCTCAAAGATTGGAAGATATTTCCCACAGAGTTTCCTTATCAATGTTAGCGTCATCAAACTTTTATTTATAAACCAATTACTGGTGACATAAATTAATTTAATGTTTTACTACAAGTTAAAAGAAAATTTAAAGCTTTTCGTTTTTGTTCAGAATCTTCAAATTATACTGTAAGGATTTTACAATTTACAATTACCTCCTACTAAAGCACTATACACAATTTAGTCTTCAAAGTATTAATTCATAAATTATTTGACACTTACTTAATAATTGGCAGCCAAAGAAAATTGAATCAAGGTTTGCTGCAGCGTCTCATATAGTGGTACAAGGATAATTTATTGTAATAGGTTTCATTGCGAAGTGTCATTGGTTCTCTGCGCTGTGAATCTACTTTCATTGAGCTTCAGGTTTTATCTTGATTGCAGTATTAAGCTACAGTCTTAGTACGTCTTTTGTCGTTGAGAACGGAAAAAAAGTTCAGTAAAACCAAAGGCGTTTTAGAAACAACATACTAGGAGTAATGTTTGTAAATTTCAAAACATTGTACTATATAACTGACTGACAGTATCTGTGGTACTATTACGTTCGGCCAGTCAGCATCCAGTATTTTGATGTTCTGGGGCGGGCTCAAGAAAAATGGCTCATTGGTATTTTCTAAATGTCATTAGTATTCTCAACATACGCAGATGGAATACTAATTTAGATATTGTCTTATTGTTCATTTAAAGAGAAATACTAAGTAAGTTAAATTAACACACTCATGGCTTTGGCCATGTTTTAAGATGTTAGAGCATGATCACTTGTGTTCTATGGAGTTTAAGGGCTGTTCACATGAACCTGGCAGCCGGGATTCAGCGAAGCGTTAAATCATTTTTGAAAATGGAAAAGATTAAATATTCCACAACAAAAAACTTATTTGAGAAATTTCTCTATGATCTTACTTTGCAATTCACAGAACCTGCTAAATGGAAAAATAATTTAGCCTGATTAGAAATTTACGACTAAAATAACTTTTGACCCTTAAGAAAAGTTGTAAGTTTTGCGCTTTAAGTTTATACTCCTTTCAATGACTCAAAATCATTTCTAGTTACCAGGCGAATGTGCATGAACAGCCTCTTAGAGTCCCTTGCATTAGATAAAAACTCGCTCTAACCTACAAATTCCATAGAACACTAGTGATCATGTGTTGTAATCCTTACTTTGTTTATTTATTTTAAGCCTAACCTCAAGTTTGTTATCCTCATAAATTATCATTGCAATAATGCATGATAACAAAGTAACAAACCATTCATAATTTAAGAAAAAAATCCTTTGTGGTCACTATGGGTCTGGATGGTACTAATTAGTAATTCATAGTTGGCTCAAGTTTAGGTCATAGTTTAGTAAATTGTGAGACATTGATATTCTGTTAGATTCAGACATTCTGGCTTTGAGCTTCATCAAATCAATTGACATTGAAGCTTCCAAGTTCTGAGTACCATGTTAGTCGTATAAATGACGATGGTCTGCGCTGTTTCTCTAAAATGTCTCTAACAAAATGACGGCTTTTTAAAATGACAACCAAAACGCAAAAAAAGATAATGATAGATTGGTATGAAATGTTAGAACTAAAAAAACAGATCACAGGAGGCAGGCTAGTTAACAATCAAAACAAAAACTTTATCCTCTACAAAAACCATAAACCTGGTGAACGAGAAATTTTTCAACGTGAACAATTACATTATGATTTGTGAATGACACCAAATAAAACAGTATATATATTAAATATTATTTTGTATAGTCCACTATATACCATACACGTAGTGCTTTCAATAGTTATGTACGTGTGATTGCGCGTGCATGTGTAAATATAAAAATGAGATTACTGGTCATAATAAGTTGCCGCAGTTGATATTAATGTATCGTGCATTCTTTTGATGAGTTTAGATATTATGATGCGCCTTAGTGGTAGCTTATTCGTTTTTTTCCAGTCCACCTTCCAATACATTATGTTTGATGCTTGCCCAAGCCATGAGATCAGTATTAAATGCCTTTCCAATGTTCCCATTACAGTCAATAGAAATTACTCCTCCATGTCCACTCAGTCTAGTTTCAAGTAAATTCACAGCATTCTCCGCTGCTTCCTTCAATAAAGAAATAAAACACGTTTGCTGTGTTTGCACAGGCTTATGCAAATTGAGTAGAACTTTGGGAGAACTCTAACACTGATAAATGATTCACACATTATGGGATGACTCTGTTTAAAACCCATAAATTCAAATAACTTCCAAAGAAAAACATGAAAATCGATTTACTCTTACTTATCCTACCTGAGCATTTCTTCCAGCTTCCATGTCAAATACAACTTGTCTTGCTAAAGTCAATTTTATCAACTTCTCTCCATGACCAGTTGTTGCAGCTGCTCCTTTGTCATTTGCATATCCACCACAACCAACAAATGGCACGTCGCCAACACGACCTTTCATTTTTCCCCAAATGCCTCCTAAATAATTTAAGGTATATTGATTAAAATAATTTAACTGATACAATAAACAATTACTGGAAATAATGCTTATGGTTTGTTTGCTCATTGAAGATGACAAGTTACAAGACCAGTTTTTACCTGATGACAAAGCACTTGCCAAACGGCCTTTTGAATCAATTGCAACGGCACAGACAGAATCTCTTGGCTCGCCATGAAAACGATAGCCAGTTTTTACAAATTCCTCAAATACGAAAGGATCAAAGCGATAATTTGGAGTCCTCAAATCTTTTGGTTCGCAACAAGGTAAATTGTTACCAATAGCAAAATTCAAAGCACCATCACCATTAAGAGCACAGTGTGGTGTTTTTTCCATTATTTGTCGAGAAAGGCAAACCGGATTTTTGAAATGTCGACCCGAGATTACTGCACCTATAACAACAGAAAAATATTTAAAGCCTTTTTATTATAACTTATTTTGAATAGAGTGCAAAGTTTCATTTTTGTGTCTTTTCTTTATTATACACAATTCTCCCTTACAACATACGTTACTTGTGATGGCCACCAGATGCAGTAAATTAAGGTTCATTTTAAATTCTCGGTTAAAATATCGTCATGTGCGCAATGATTTTAACCTGTTTCTAAGGTGCTTCCATCCATAATCATTGCATCACATTCAACTTCCATCTCTTTATTCAACGGAGATCCATATCCTGCTAGGAATAACTCACAATCCTCCAAAGCACTAACTGCCTTTTCAACAGCATCAACAGCAGTACCATTATACTTGGACGAAAAAAAACATACATTGGCATTTATAATAGCTAAAAAACGTACTGTTTGTACGAATCAAAGAATTTCTGAAAATTTTGCTTTAGATCTTCTACCAAACAATACTTACCTTTAATATATTATATCCTGCTATAGCTGAATCATTTAATTTGTTACGATATTCCTCACAGCTTAAAGTTTCACGTCCCTTGTTGCTGTAACCTCCTCCTTGAACAATGATAGCAGGGCTGAAATAGCCATCTTAAAAATATTAATCATTACTCATTATCAAAAAGCTGGTACATTAATTTTTGTAAAGAAAATTCAATTAAGTGCATGTAATCCAGTGCTGGAAATTCGAGTGGGGGTTAAATTGTTGCTTGGTCGAAAATTTTTAGCTTTTTTGAAATATTCTGAAATACCTCATTTGCAAATTCCAACGAAAGATTATAACAGTTTCAAAGAGTTCGGAACATTTCCACGAACCAAAATTAAAGGTAATTAGTTGTAATCCCAGTTACGACATTTCCTCAAGACATAACATTCTCAATATTAAAACTTATCAAATAGGCTGTCTTGAAGAATATCTTTTTTTGAAACATATTTTTGGATGTTTAATAAGTTGTTTTATAAGCATTTCTCAAATAATAGTAATTTAGCTTTTTAATTTAGTAATTTTGTTAAAAATTCATAGATCACGTAGCTTTACCCACAGTCCCCTGCATGTAGGAGAATGAATTTCCACCACTGCTGTACTCTCTATATAAATACCTGGAGTATAACTCGGTTCGAGTTGAATACGATATTGTGCCGCGAATCGATTCATATCATCAGTTACAACTAAATATACAAATCAGTGCTTCAAATATAACTAAAATCATAGTTCAATATTCATACTTTTCCAGAACGTTAAAAACACAATATTTTACTCTTGTCATAATGATCGTTTTCATTGAAATAGAAATTCTTTTTCTGAATGACTTAAGTTAATAGTTATTTTAAAATTCAAAATCTTTTAGGACATAGCATCTTTATTTTTTTAGATGTCTGGTTACATGAGCCCAGGTGGCCTGGATTAATAGATAGAAGCGTTGAATGATTTAGGCAAATTGGAAAAATTCCATGGTCGTCATCAAAAAATTATCTTTAACAATTTCGCAATGTTCTAACTTTATAAATATGAGAAACATTTGAAAACAAATAATTTGGTTTGATTTGAGAATTACAAATCTTGTGACTTACAAGTTGTAATTTTTACTCTTGAAGTTTTCACTTCTTTCCATGACTAAAATCATTTCACATCTCATTAAATTGACATGTCAAAGTCTCAGCGCTCCTCCTTGCACATACAGCGCATGTGCTCTACAAGGTGATAGTTGAGCACGTGTAAGAGCAATCTAAATACTCTTACAGTCTTAGCCTGTACACACATTGATATTTGTCGTTAATTTACCGTTTATCGCTTATTTTTGAAAAAAAACTTTGTTAAAATAATGAATCAAATTAAACAAAAATACAACTTTCCTCTTTTATTTAGATCAACACGTGAAAACCTTACTTATCGCAGAACCAAAATTACCTCAAAATTTAATAACGCTTATCAATCATCATTTGTTTTGTTTATTTAACTGGCTGACAAGACACGAGGAAAATGATTTTTTAATAGAATGAAATAGAGATTGTTAATGGTTTATACGATTGCTGTTCATTTAAACGATCTTCCTGACTCTCTAAATTAAATTCTTCGGCTGTGCGGCCATTTAGTTCTAGATGCGCCATTTTCATTAAAGAGAGGTAGCTGATATAAACCTTTGAATATTATTTCGCAGACGGAAAAAATTCGAAAACGGACTACTCAGACAGCAACATATACATGTCAGATGTGACATTTTATTTGCGCATGCGTATACAACTGGGCGTAGATAATTGGGGAATAGTCAGACTAGAGTAGGGCTCAGATTGCTACACCTGTTAGCTAAGTTTATGTAAACAGCTCCCTTTGACTATTTATCACAGGTGCATTAATGGCGCATTGTGCAACCTCTGATCAGCGTTTGCTGACTGGATTATCAAGCACATAACACTGCTGATAAATATAAGTGATCGAGTTCAAATGTATAAATAAATAGAAAGTATTTTCTTGTTCAACCCTGTTTTTCATCGACAGAGAACTGCTTTGTTTTTTTTTTCTTCATAAAGATCAACTTTGTACTGAATACAGTCAACTGCTAAAGTTTTAATGAGAAATGGAATGTCTGGAATGAAGGCATTTACGAAATCCTTTTTATGTAAAGACTTAAAACACCGAGTTAAAAGTTCATTTGCAACTTCGATCTACGACATTCCAAGAAAAGTTAAAGAGAAATGAAGATAAGCATTTCTACCCGATGTCTGGCTAATATAGTAATCAAGTCAATTATTATCAATGTGTTTAATCCAAACAATATTAAAGTGTAATATCTATTTAGGAACTTATGAAAATAAAACTGAAAATATAAGCCGGCTTAAAGTGTAGTTTATTGTTTTCCTGATTTACAGAATGTACGTACCTCTTTGCTTGAACGAGTTAGAGAAGAAACTTCTGTCTGCTGCTGTTACTTTAGAGGTTGCCAAATGAAATTACTCTCCTGCAGGTAGATCAAGTTAGCATGTATTTGTATTATTTTATACTTTTCAGTGAGCACGTTTGAAAACAACATATTTGCAACAGTTGTCATGCTAATGATTTTCGCGATCAAATTTTGTGAAAAAAGAAAGTCTTTATTAAAGACGAACAGTGCATTGTTTGGATGAATTAAAAACACGCTAATAATTTGGATAATCGTCTTTTTCTTCAAAAGACGCTTTACACTTCAGACTAATTATCTTTTCCGAACTTGTATTTCTATAAATAAGTAGATATGATTATCTACTGTCTTAATCTTAAATATGCTGAGCAAAATATATTTTGTCTTAAGAATTGATACAGTAAGACTTATTTCTGAGTTCAAATTTAATTGAAATTCCGCGACGTTTACAAGGAAGGTTGCCACGTAAAAGCTCATGCTGCCTTTGCTGATCACGTTAAAGTGTCAACAACAAAACAGGAAAGAAAGTGTCATGGTAATTCTGGATTCTTCATTTTCATAAAAATAGAGCTAGTTGAGATAAACCTTTGAATATTGTTTCGCAGACGGAAAAGATTTGAAGACGGACTAATCAGACAGCAACATACACATGTCAGATGTGACCGATTACTTGCGCATGCGTATACAACTGGGCGTAGACAATTGGAAATAGTCAGACTAGAGGAGGGCTCAGACTGCTACACCTGTTAGCTAAGTTTAAGTAAACAGCTCCCTTTGACTATTTATCACAAGTGCATTAATGGTGCATTATGCAACCTTTGATCAACGTTTGCTGACTGGATTATCAAGCACATAACACTGCTAATAAATATAAGTCATCGAGTTCAAATGTATAGATAAAGTAGAAAGTATTTTGTTGTTCAACCCTGTTTGTCATCGACAGAGAACTGCTTTGTTTTTTTTTTCTTCATAAAGATCAACTTTATATTGAATACAGTCAACTGCTAAAGTTTCAATGAGAAATGGAATGTCTGGAATGAAGGCATTTACGATATCTTTTTTTTATGTAAAGACTTAAAACACCGAGTTAAAATTTCAATTGCAAGTTCGATCTACGACATTCCAAGAAAAGTTAAGAAGAAATGAAGATAAGCATTTCTAGCAGATGTCTGGCTAATATAGTAATCAAGTCAATTATTGTCAATGTGTTTCATCCAAACAATATTAATGTGTAGTATCTATTTGGGAACTTATGAAATTAAAACTTAATATAAACCGGTTTACAATGTAGTTTATCGACTTCCTGATTTACAGAGAATACGTACCTCTTTGCTTGAACGAGATAGAGAAGGAGTTCTGTCTGCTGCTGTTACTTTAGAGGTTGCCAAATGAATTTACTCTCCTGCAGGTAGATCAAGTTAGCATGTATTTGTATTATTTATACTTTTCAGTGAGCACCTTTGAAAACAACATATTTTCAACAGTTGTCATGCTAATGATTTTATGATCAAATTTTTGAAAAAGAAAGTCTTTATTAAAGACGAACAGTGCATTGTTTGGATGAATTAAAAACACGCTAATAATTTGGATAATCGTCTTTTCTTAAAGACGCTTTACACTTCAGACTAATTATCTTTTCCGAACTTGTATTTCTATAAATAAGTAGATATGATTATCTACTGTCTTAATCTTAAATATGCTGAGCAAAATATATTTTGTCTTAAGAATTGATACAGTAAGACTTATTTCTGAGTTCAAATTTAATTGAAATTCCGCGACGTTTACAAGGAAGCTGGGTTGCCACGTAAAAGCTCATGCTGGCTTTGCTGATCACGTTAAAGTGTCAACAACAAAACAGGAAAGAAAGTGTCATGGTAATTCTGGATTCTTCATTTTCATAAAAATAGAGCTAGTTGAGATAAACCTTTGAATATTGTTTCGCAGACGGAAAAGATTTGAAGACGGACAAATCAGACAGCAACATACACATGTCAGATGTCACCGATTACTTGCGCATGCGTATACAACTGGGCGTAGACAATTCGGAAATAATCAGACTAGAGGAGGGCTCTGACTGCCACACCTGTTAGCTAAATTTAAGTAAACCGCTCCCTTTGACTATTTATCACAAGTGCATTAATGGTGCATTATGCAACCTTTGATCAACGTTTGCTGACTGGATTATCAAGCACATAACACTGCTAATAAATATAAGTCATCGAGTTCAAATGTATAGATAAAGTAGAAAGTATTTTGTTGTTCAACCCTGTTTGTCATCGACAGAGAACTGCTTTGTTTTTTTTTTCTTCATAAAGATCAACTTTATATTGAATACAGTCAACTGCTAAAGTTTCAATGAGAAATGGAATGTCTGGAATGAAGGCATTTACGATATCTTTTTTATGTAAAGACTTAAAACACCGAGTTAAAATTTCAATTGCAAGTTCGATCTACGACATTCCAAGAAAAGTTAAGAAGAAATGAAGATAAGCATTTCTAGCAGATGTCTGGCTAATATAGTAATCAAGTCAATTATTGTCAATGTGTTTCATCCAAACAATATTAATGTGTAGTATCTATTTGGGAACTTATGAAATTAAAACTTAATATAAACCGGTTTACAATGTAGTTTATCGACTTCCTGATTTACAGAGAATACGTACCTCTTTGCTTGAACGAGATAGAGAAGGAGTTCTGTCTGCTGCTGTTACTTTAGAGGTTGCCAAATGAATTTACTCTCCTGCAGGTAGATCAAGTTAGCATGTATTTGTATTATTTAATACTTTTCAGTGAGCACCTTTGAAAACAACATATTTTCAACAGTTGTCATGCTAATGATTTTAGTGATCAAATTTTGTGAAAAAAGAAAGTCTTTATTAAAGACGAACAGTGCATTGTTTGGATGAATTAAAAACACGCTAATAATTTGGATACTCGTCTTTTTCTTCAAAAGACGCTTTACACTTCAGACTAATTATCTTTTCCGAACTTGTATTTCTATAAATAAGTAGATATGATTATCTACTGTCTTAATCTTAAATATGCTGAGCAAAATATATTTTGTCTTAAGAATTGATACAGTAAGACTTATTTCTGAGTTCAAATTTAATTGAAATTCCGCGACGTTTACAAGGAAGCGGGGTTGCCACGTAAAAAGCTCATGCTGCCTTTGCTGATCACGTTAAAGTGTCAACAACAAAACAGGAAAGAAAGTGTCATGGTAATTCTGGATTCTTCATTTTCATAAAAATAGAGCTAGTTGAGATAAACCTTTGAATATTGTTTCGCAGACGGAAAAGATTTGAAGACGGACAAATCAGACAGCAACATACACATGTCAGATGTCACCGATTACTTGCGCATGCGTATACAACTGGGCGTAGACAATTCGGAAATAATCAGACTAGAGGAGGGCTCTGACTGCCACACCTGTTAGCTAAATTTAAGTAAACAGCTCCCTTTGACTATTTATCACAGGTGCATTAATGGTGCATTATGCAACCTTTGATCAATGTTTGCTGACTGGATTATCAAGCACATAACACTGCTAATAAATATAAGTCATCGAGTTCAAATGTATAAATAAAGTAGAAAGTATTTTGTTGTTCAACCCTGTTTGTCATCGACAGAAAACTGCTTTGTTTTTTTTTCTTCATAAAGATCAACTTTGTATTGAATACAGTCAATAGTAGTATAGAGAGCGTTGCCGCTAGCACACTTCGCATCTACATCAAGAAAGCGTACCAAAGTAGCTCCACCTACACCTTTTCCGGAACAGTGTAAGCGCAGACTTATTAAGCCTAATGATGTAGTCAAAATAAGACCACCTGTTATGACAAAGTCTGAAGGTTAGGAAGCTGCATATGGGAATATATGAGACCCATCGTTAATAAACTACAACAATCATCGATTTCTAAGTGCAGTAAATAAAATTTCTAAAACGTCTAAAAAAGATTTTAAAGAAGCTGCAACACCTTTAGAGGGTGGCTCATCCCCTTTGCCAAACATGAAGTGTTCTTATTCGGTTCTAGATAATGAACAAAAAAACGAAGGAAAGCCTTCGGAATCATCCAACTCTTCGTGTAGCAAATCTTCATCAAAGAACCGTTGAAGATTCGGGTACTATGCTTTCTATAGTGAGTGTGATAATCACTCGAGCTCTTTCAGTTCCCATCTGTTGAACAACTGATGTTGCATCAGCAGGTAAGTCTACATTTATCAAATTGCTATAGCTACATTCAGAGTTAATATCACCAGTACGATGTGTTTTATGTTTACTTAAGACAACTAATTTGCTAGGAGTTTAAAAAACTCGTAGCGCTCCTGCACTTGTAAAATATTTTCTAATTAATGATATTAGGGAGAATCCAGCGGATTCGATGGTGATTGTAGAAGAATCTGTTTCACCTTTTTCACCCAGCAGGGGTGCCCACACCAGATAGAGTGAGAGCAATACCTCCAGTTCCTGTCACGACTGTAAAGGCACACGATGCAGCAGATAAGATGTCAAGTGTCGAAATAATGTGTGGGTATTTCTTACGCAACTTATGACGAGCGTCACGCTCTTGGCGGAGCTCTGCCTTAATGTTTGAAATGCGAACAAGGCGAAAGTTGCTCGTTTCGACAGATGAACGGGGTGAAAAATCGTCTTCTACCCCTTGGTATTCATATTCACGTTTTAAATCCGGATATATCTATGGTACTGGCGTAGGAACGTATACTGGCTCAACTGGAGATGCGCGTGGGGTGGCCATTTTTATGGCAGTACTATATAGATGCAGAAAAAATTAGTCTGTTAGTCTGTTAGTCTGATGTGGTATGTTATTATATGATAACTACTTTGATGTTTCATGGCACACTTAAATATCGACCCGAAAGACCACTAGAAAATCAAAGCGCCACCATTGGATGATACCCGAAAGCCATCAAAGTAATGTATGGGTGTCAGTTGTGAATTAGTGTGAAGTGTAATGTTTTCATGGGGATTTGTTCCAAGTTGGTATAACTACTTTCTAATGTAAGCCGTTGTCTATAGTCAGTACTTTAAGTAATGCATTTTGCAGAGTCCCAGTCAATTTTGTGCTTGGTGATTCGGTGATGTTCGGCAATGTGATTAGCTTTGTCTTGTTTCTTTGTAGCTCGTTTGTGTTCAGTAAGTCTTATGTTTAAGTTCCTACCAGTTTCCCCGATATAGGAGGCGTGGCAGTCTGAGCAATTTATTGTGTAAACTGCACCTTGTCGTTCGTTGGGTTGTTCTTTGTCCTTTATGTTCGTTAGTATTTGTCGTAAAGTTGTGATTGGTTTATGTGCGACACGTATGTTGTATGGTCGTAAGATACACGAGATAGTCTCAGACGCGCCTTAGATGTAAGGTATCGTTGCTGTTGTCACTGAGTTGTTTGTTTCGTTGGGTTCGTTAGGTTTGTAAGTGTTGCGTTTGATAAAGTCAGAGCTATAGTTGTTTTTGTCAAAAACACGTTTGAGATAGTTGGTTTCGTTGTGTAAGTCGTATAGTACATGGGGGTAGGAGATCACAAAAAGTTCACTTTTTGTTATCTCATACGCCCCATGTACTATACTACTTTTAAACAGTGGGTAAAAACTATCTTTAAAAAACAATTGTTTCAAAGGGGGGTAAAAATCTCGAGGTTACAATCTATCGTTTAAAAATATGGAATCTATATGTTTTTGAAATAAATGTTAAGAAAGCATCGTTTCGGAGGCGATCCGGCATCGCAGAGCATGATGTGAATATTACGAAGTAATATTTACTCCATGCTCGAGAAGGGGGATGGGATCGCCGAGAATTCATGCGAGCCTGGTGGGTAAAAAATTCTAGCTTTAGCTAGAATTTTCGGCTCGCCCCCGTACATTCGATGAATATTCGAAGAATATTCGAGAATAACAGAGGATTAAAAAATGCTCTTCAAAAAACCGTCTTTACAAACAAATGTTAACAAGCATCGGTTCGGAGGGGGATCGGCAGCGCAAATTTTAGCGTAGCTAAAATTGAGCAGGGGAATGGATCCCTCGAGAATTCTGGAACCCAGGCGGGGAAAATTTTTCACGAAGTGAAAAATTCGGGTTCCCCCCGCAGATTCGATGAATATTCGAAGAATATTCGAGAATAACAGAGGCTTAAAAAATGCTCTTCAAAAATCAAGTGTTAACAAGGCCCTGCCAGGACTATGTTGATTTAGCCAAGCTAAATCGCCACAGTGGGTAAAATATAGCTGGTTTTGTAGCGGCGCGCGTGTCTTAGTGCATGTTTTTAACAATGGTTGTTTAATGTAGATAGCACATTTCATCAGCGCATGTATAATAGTCAAGTGTTATTAAAAATATCAGTAGCAGCGCGCTTTTTAGTCTACGTGGTATATTGGATTAACTAGTGGTCTTTAACAATGGTCTGAAAACCCAGCGCGTGGTAGAAATATTCTTTAATAATCAAGTATTAATAAAGCATCTTTTTAAATCGTTGTTAGGGGCGAAGAATTTCAGGCAACTAAGCCTGAAATTTTGAGCGCAACAATGTCATAGATGCTCTTCAAAAAACCGTCTTTAATAATCAAGTGTTAATAAAGCATCTTTTTAAATCGTTGTTAGGGGCGAAGAATTTCAGGCAACTAAGCCTGAAATTTTGAGCGCAACAATGTCATAGATGCTCTTTACAAAATATGGAATCTATATGTTTTTTTAATTTGTCTATCAAGTGCGTGTCACATGTACATGGTTAACAATGTTTTATATAATTTTTGTTAAAAGTGTTTTTACTAATTGTTTCAGGATTTTGAATTTTTTTGTATATCGCTTTTGTATTAATTACTTGTTACAAACAGTTAAACATGAGGATTATTCTTCACCTTCATCGTTAGGCTTAGCTTGATAGTTATCTTTAATAAATTTTTTTAATTTTTCGATTTCATCATTTACAGATTTTTTAGTTGCTAGAATATTATATTCTATAGTGACCGCAAAATTTGATGAATAACCATTATATACCATATTCAATGTAGATGTATGGGGTGAATAAACTTGTATTTTGGATAATCCATTAAATGCTTTATTCCATTTTATTGCCCATCCATTATAATTAATTGATGCTGTAGATACTTTTGGTGCAATAATAATAGAAATATTGTTTAAATCATCATCAGCACAGTATACGTAATATAAATCTAGTAGTGCATTAGCTATCTTTTTTTCATTATCATTTGTTATTTTAATGATAAATTTTTTATTAATCTTATCTACCATAATATCTAATTGAATTGTTTTAGATTTATCAGATGTATTTATAAATAGAAGTGTAAATTCAATAAATTTAATATTGTTAAAAAGAATATTTATAATATCTTTTTGGCTACTAACATTTGAGTTGTAATTTAATTGATTGCTATGGTGTACAATTTTACTTTTTACTATATCATCTATTTGAGTTTTATTATAGTAGTCATTAAATTTATTATCAACTTGAGTTTTATTATAATAGTGGTCATTAAATTTATTATCAACTTGAGTTTTATTATAATAGTTATTTAAATTAGAAGTCAAAGCATACTTACCATCAGCTTGTGTTTTAGTATAGTAGTCATTAAATTTACCATCAGCTTGTGTTTTAGTATAATAGTTATTTAAATTAGAAGTCAAAGCATATTTACCATCAGCTTGTGTTTTAGTATAGTAGTCATTAAATTTACCATCAGATTGTGTTTTAGTATAATAGTTATTTAAATTAGAAGTCAAAGCATACTTACCATCAGCTTGTGTTTTAGTATAATAGTTAGTTAAATTAGAATTTAAGGCATACTTACCATCTGTTTCAATCTTTGTATAATATTTATTTAAATTAGAACTTAAAGCATACTTACCATTTGTTTCATTCTTTGTATAATAGTTGGCTAATCTTGAAACAAAAACATATTTATTATCAGCTTGTATTTTAGTATAATATTTTAGTAAATTAGAAATCAAAGCATATTTACCATCAGCTTGTGTTTTAGTATAGTAGTCATTAAATTTACCATCAGCTTGAGTTTTAGTATAATAATTATCTGATAGATGTGTTTTATCTACAGATCCTTGTATATTTACATTAATATCTGTTTTATCATGCCCATAAAATAAGCTCATTTATATTATTCCTCAGATTTTATATCCGGTTTATTATTTTTATGTTCGTAAACATGTTTAACGGTTGTTATACTACCAGATAAAAAACCTAAAAATGGTAATAGGGGTGATACTTTTTCTACTAAATTGTAAACATCTCGTTTTAAAAGGTCGTCTGATTTAAGCTGTTTTGTTAACTCTTTGGGATCTTCAATAGCATCAAACCCTTTTAATATATCTGAAAATTTTGATATAACTAAATCAGTTAAAAACTCATTAGCTTTTTGTAATCGTTTTTTCTCGTATTCAGTGTATAATTTATCAATAATTTTTTGACTAGCTTTTTTAATGTAAGCAACTGAATGAGTTACACAACCATCTTCAGCTAGTTTAAGTAGTTGATCTCTTTTATTAAATCTTTCTTGCGGTTTATCTTGTATATTTTCATCACATACCTCGTCTTTGATAGTATCATTTGCGGAATCAATCTCATTAATTAGATCATCAATTGTTTCAGGCTCTTTACGCTTTGGCATATATATTAACCAATATTTTATTGCGGAATAACAATTTTCCATTTGTATGGGAATACAAGTTGGATTTCTAAATGTGCATACTTATTATTTTTCAATTTTTTGGTTATTTCTTCTATATCATCTTTCTCAACACCATAAAGATAATCATCAAATATTGTTTTCATATCATTGCGGTTTGTATTATAAAATGTAACAAAATAACTTATATTTTCGCGATAAGGTTTAGAAATACTTGTCAATTGTTGTGTAATCACAATAGTAGAAATTCCATAATGACGAGCACTGAATGCTAAACGAACTAATTCCGATGTTCTATTTTTAACTGATAAGCCAGAAGCACAATCATCAAGTATAATAAGACTATTTGTACCTTTATATAAATTACTCACATATTTTAAAACAATATCTACCTGATCTTGGTCACATTCTACCTTAATTAAATCATTATCATTTATATATTTCCATTCTTGATAGGTTTTATTATATGATAAAGTCGGACATATTAAAACAATGAAATTAAAATATCTATTAAAGTTTTGTTCTAACATTCTTAAAAGAAAGAAGGTTTTACCACAATTCGTCATGCCTACAATAATCATATTAAAGGGTGTATTCATTTATATATTACTGGCTATTTTAGTATTGAATACTTTGTAAATCATTATTAACAAATTGAACAAGAGCATCACTAATAACATAGATGTAACAGTTTAAATCTTTTGTATATGCTCTTTTTTTAATTTCAAGCAAAACGCCATTTTGAGTATTAATGATTTTTTTACCGTTACCAGCAATATTTTTTTCTTGAAAAGTGCGTAAATCGATGACTAAACTGAATTTATCTTTATAGAATTTTTCAATTGTCATGAAGCAATCTATCGGGATAGTTCTATCAAAAAATTTTCTTGCTTCTTCATAAAATACTTTTTTATTCATGCCTTGAGCGAAAATACAATTTGGCACACCCTCTATTGTTACTGAAACTTGGTCGATTAAAGGATATATAAAATTTTCACTATCACTAACTGAATTTTCTGTGAATAGCAATACGATGCCTTTCATTGATTTGCGGGGGACGTTTACATTAATATTTTGTAATGTACTTGACTTATCCCATTTTTCCTTTTTCAAGAGGGTTATATGTTCATAAAATAGACTCCTCCCTATAGAATATAAATTTGTTACTTCATCAAAAATTTCTTGGTTTTCGATAGTATCATATTCTAGCTGAATATTTTCTAATTCATAATTACCTATACATTGATTGTCTTGAGGAATAAGTACTTGATCACTTGGTGGTAATGTTATTATGTATTGAAAGTTATTATTCATATTAAAAGGGCAATAGAGACCATGGTCTTTAATAATGCTATCAATATTAATTTTTTGCCGTGTGCCATAAATATCATACATTAATTTGCCTGCTACTGTTTCTGGACTTCCACTTGTTGAACCACTATCATCCTTAGAAATGAGTTTTCTTAAATTTTGATTACATATGTCTATGTATGACATATGATTTCATATGTCATACATTATCTATTTAACCGTATAATGTATTCCAAACTTCATCTTCATTATTTTTATTAACATCTTTAGGCTTCATCAAGATTGTACTGTGTTTTGTATTATTATAATTATATACTAAATCATCCAATATATCAATCCATTTATATGTTCCTTTACTGTAAAAATATTTCCACATAGATGTTTTAAGCGTTCTGTTAAATCGTTCAACAATAGAAGCCTTTTTATCATTTTTAGTAGAAAAGTACTTAATTTCATGTTTCTCTAATAATGATTTGACACCTACATTATAAAATTCTTTACCATCATCAAATTGAGCTAGTTCTGGGTAATCATTAAATCTATCTTTAAATTGACTTAATAGTTTTGCAACAGCCTTTGTCATATTATTTGTGTCTTTCCTATAAACAGGGATAGCAAATGCATATCTACTTAATATTTCAATAGCTGTTAATATCCAATAATAACCATTGTTTTTATACTTATAAGAACCCATATCAACTAAATCCATTTGTATTTGTTCACCAAGATAGTTTACCCTTGTTTGTCTGAATTTATGTCTCCTAATAATAGGTTTATATCTAGTATATGTATCTTGAGATATTAACCATTCTTTAACCTGTTTTCTACTAATATATATACCTTCTTCTAATGCTTTTTGATACAGACGTTCTGCTGATTGATACCCTGTTTTCGGATCATAATAAATATCTCTTAAACTTTGCTCAATTTTAATGTCTTCATCCATTTAACTTACTCAAGATAACATTCCAATAGAATACTACCTACATTGATAGGTTCATTATTTTGATTTAATACATTAAATTTTAGCTCGTTAAAGGCTCCTTTTATAATTGTAACTTTAGATTCAATATCATTGTATTCGTATACAGTGCCAAATAACGACTGAATTGTTATTACTGGTAAAGTTAAAGCTATATTACTTTTTTTTCCTTCAGGGTTATAATTATAACTTGAATTTACAATATTAGAAGAAATTTGAATATAGTTTAATCCTCTGTTTATATCCACTTTAGAGACACCATTTTGTACGATACCTTTTTTCATAGTTTTTATAGTATCATTAAAACCTAACATTTCAATAAGAGTATAAGACAATACTAATACCTCGTCATTATTATTAGTTATTTTACAAGTTCCGTTGTTTTCTACCATCTCAAGCTTTACATTAACAGACTCAAAAAGCGTTTTTAGCATTTTAAAAGTCCAGTAACCAGCATCTATATCATATTTTGTTGCGCCTATTGTAAAAGCTAAAGTATTAATTAATTTCACATTTTTATATTCCCAATACACATAAGCTTTTTTCATATATAAATATGAATAGTTAGATGTTACTATACTTTCTTGTAAGTCAATTTTTTTACGATCTCCGTCTATAAAAACAGTGAACTTCATATATAACATAGCTTATATTATATGTCAAACAAGCAAATAGAAGAAAATGCTATAAAATTAGGTGATGATGATTTAAAAAATGGACCAATATGGCCAAAAATATATTTAGAAACAAATAAAACGCCTTTGTTTTCAAATCTCATAGCAGCTGTTAATGGTTGTGAAGGTCATTACCAGGACTTTTTTGATAAAACTATACATAGATGGAATGCAAAATTTATTGTAAAACCTACATTTCAAAGGCCGGTAAATGTCGATATCTGTAACTTCAGATTGTATGTCACAGAGAATGATTATTTTAGGAGTAATTTACCAACTATAACAGCTACGTGGTCAAGTGAAATTAAAAGTAAAAAAGAACAGTCGACTGGTATAAGATACAATATTAAAAATCATTTAAATTATAAACAAGAAGCATATTACGCTATGATTTGTGGAGCTTATGTGGCTTCTTTTCTATCTGGTTTGGGGCTTAATCATTTAAATTTTAATAAAAGTAAAATTATACAAAGCCTTGTTAAATATCATTTGTATTATCAGATCAGGAAATTTATGAAGCATCCATCGTTATTAGACAAATATGACTTTACGGAATTGAAAAAGCATATACCTTATAAAGGTATTTTAAAATTTGATAAAAACAATGATGGTTATTATGTTAATTTTCATTATTCGAATACTGATTATCGTAGCTTCATTACATATCATTCGGAAGGTATTACATCAATCGGAAAGGTTCTTTTGCAAGAGTCTATTGAAAGTTTTGTTTATACAATATTAGGAAGTCAGGCTAGCACTCATTGGGCAATAGTTAATCAGGGGGCTAGGAGCATGCAAACACAAAACGTTTTTAGAAAATTATTAAAAGATACTATAGTACAGAATGATACGACTATATTGATATCTAACATGAGAAAGAGTATAAAAGACACGAATGTTATTTTAAATATGGCAATCAGCCCTGGTATGATTTTAATACCCAGCCGTATGATCATATTAGATAAAAAGATTGATGGGTATAATAATATTTTAACATTAGCTAATAAAAATATGCAATTTGGTGTTAATTCTAAAATAAATTATTATGGAGTTAAAAAGGAAGAACCTAAAAAAGTACATCAAGATAATACACCCTCACAACACTTAGATACTCTAGATGAAGTGTATAAAAAACCATTAGTACATAAACATGCAAAAATGATAGTAAATAATCCCCATCAAACAGATGTGATTGCTTTACTCGGTATATCAACGCTATCATCATTCATATTAGTTAAATATGTTTTATAATATAATATGAAAAAAGTTCTAGATTTTAATCATATTTCGAGTAAGTTGAGTCAAGAGGAATTTGAAAAGCTTAAAAAGTTGTATTTGTACTATCACAAGTTATATACATGTTATAAATGGAAGTATAATAAATTAAAGAAAATTAAACTATCATTAAACATGGGAAGTATTGTTCTAGTATCAACTGGCGCTATTGCTGGTAGTATAACCATAAACCCGATAGTTATAGGCCTACTTAGTGGTCTAGGTGCTTTGGTTCAAGGCTATATGGTTAAGAGTAAGATTAATAATAATATAGAAATGTGTAAATTTGCATATACATCATATGAAAAAATACTTATGGATATAAGATCTTATTTAAGAGGATTACCTTATGATGAAGTGATATTTCTATCAGACGTAAAAGTTATCGATGATATTATAATAGACAATTGTTCTACTATAGATGGTATGGTAAGTAAATATAATAAAAAATATAAAGATCTGTGATTTATCTGTAAGTTATCTATAAGATTATCTGTGAGTTATCTATAAGTTATCTGTTAGTTATCTGTGAATAAAATCTACAGTATTATATAATATGTCTGAAGAAAACCTAAAAATTACTACAGTTAAGAAAGAGAAAGACCCTATTAGAGTAGAAGCTGGTAAACGCTTGGCTGCTATTTCGAAAGCTTCTAAAGAAAAAAAGATGCGAGATAGGATTGAATTAGAAAATAAAAAGAAAATTGAGGATAATAGCTGGAATATTAATTACGGACTTTTATTCGGAGCAGTTGGAGTAATAACCGCTATTGCTAGTCTCTATTATACAAGGAAAAATGATAAAAGGCAGGAAAAATTAACAAACGATAAAGCGAGAGAAGAAACAACTAGTGAAAAACATGTTTTGATACAAAAAAATAAAAAACATAATTTAGACTCATTTGAATAAAATATTTCCTATTATATATGAGTAATACTATGACTAAGAAACAATTTATGAATGAAGCTTTTGATTCAGTGCTTGTGACAACAACTGCTGTAGGTATTTCTATGGCGTCTAAAAAACTACTAGGTCAAAAATTAACAGACACAAACAGTATCAAAGATTTTGCTAAACTGGTTGTTGCTATTACAACATCAACAATGTTAGTTAAATATGCTCACGACAAAAAATGGATTCCTGAAAATCCATTTAAATCTGTATAAATATATATGACAAGTGTTATTACTAGTGGATTTACAACAGCTTTTGGAGCTGTTGTTAATGGCCTAGGATTTAGTCTAGCCGGATGGTTATTTCATAAACTTGATAAAAACGGTTACGCTGAGGAAATGAAAAGACACAATAAGGC
This sequence comes from Xenia sp. Carnegie-2017, assembly GCF_021976095.1. NCBI lineage: Eukaryota > Metazoa > Cnidaria > Anthozoa > Malacalcyonacea > Xeniidae > Xenia > Xenia sp. Carnegie-2017. The sequence goes on from NW_025813469.1 coordinate 10,912,357, forward strand.
TCTAGAGGACCTATCTAAGGCTAAAGAGGCATTCTATGAAAATGAAGTCAAGCAACATGATAAAATACAACAGTTAAGACAAGAACTTCAATATGCTGATGATGATATAGAACTTACAAACAAAGCTTTAGATGCGCTTAGAAAAGTAAAAACTATACATTATAATTGGTTAACATTTCATAGAGAACCACAATTAAATGACTTTTACAAACCATCTAAGAATATGAAAAATTATCAATCTGGTACAATGGTTTTTATTGGTATTATATCTGGATATTTATTATATAAAATTACTTAAAAAATAAAATATATAGTATTAGTATATGTATTGTAATAAATTGATTCATAAAGAGTTAGAAGAGTTTTTTGGTTACGTAAATTGTTGCTTTTGTAATAAAAAGATATGTGATAATTATATTAATAGTTCTGCAAAGGCATACTTATGTTGTGAGAATCAAGAAATTATTTCAGATAACAATAAAATGAATGTTTGTAAAAACTGTGGGTCTGTTCACTCATATAAGATAGTTAATGAATGGATACCAGAGATTTGGAAATGTCAAAGATCAGTTCATTCAAGGAAAAAATGGTTTTATAATAAAATTAGATTGTGTGTAACTTTTGAAAATGTTGATGTGATTACAAATGATTTTATAAAAGTTGTTAGTACAATGATTAAGTATAAGTTGATTCATAAAAAAAATATTAGTATGTATAACTATTATATAATACGCTTAGCTAGTAGAAGGGGTATACCATTAAAACACCCTGTTAGAGATATGAAAAATAGTAAGACAAAAAGAGTTTTTGATGATAGATTATTTGGTGAAGTATATAAAATCCTTAAGTGGGATAAAGACATCAACTGTACTTATTATAACAACTGGGTCCAGTCAAAGAAATAAAAAATTTACTATTATATATGAATCTTAAAGATCTATTAAAAAAGATTAGAAATTTTATTCTATGTTGTAAAAAAACTAGTTCTAATATAGAAGGTGTTTTGAAGGATTTTGAAAAAACATTGTATAAAACAAAAGATAATTTAAACGCACCTTAAAAAAAATAATATATATAGTAATTATATAGAATGGTGAAAGTTATAAAAACAAAGATGTATATAAATTTAAAGGACATGAAATTAATTTAGATTTATTAGATGAAATTATGAAAGATAAAAACATGTATATTAAATCATTAAAGTACGAACTTTATTATAAAGACGATACTGATAGATATATAAATACATATTATGAATTGAATACAAATGAATGGTTATCTTTTTCAAAAAATATATATAATATAGAAAATATAAAAAAATTTTTACATATAATGTGTTCAATGAATATTGATTATGAAGCGATTATACTAAATACATTTAAACCATCTAATATAAATACTAAGAGTAGTGATTTTTATATACCACAGTTTACACATATAACTAAAGCTCTTTTTAATAAATATCATGGATGGGATGATTGTTATTTTAAATATGAAATCAACAATATAGATACAGATGTTTATGTTATAAAATTTGATTTATATGAATATTGTAATTATTCAAGTGCTAATGGAATTATTAAAATTTGTCTCAAACGCATTAAATAACTATTTAAAAAATAAAATATATAGTATTAGTATATATGTGTTCAGATAAACCAATACGAGGAAGACCAAAAATTTATACTAAAGAACAAATCAAACAACATAGGACATTATATATGCTCTCAAAACCATGGCATTGTGATTTATGTAATAAAACATATAGTTTAGCATATAAAACTTTACATCTTAAAACTAGAAAACATTTAATAAATTCAAAAAATTAAAAACAATATAGTTTTTATAAAAATTTAGGTGCGTTTAACAAAAAAAATTTAAGTATATAGTAATTATATATGATAGAAAATAGAAAAAACTTAAAAGACTTAAAGACAAAAGATGATATTAACAACATTGAAATGAGTAATAATAAAATATCATTATGCCATTTCGGGCCTGGGTGGGTTTTTGACTTTTTAGATCATTATTTATTATGTAAATTTGATTTATATATACTAGTTGATGCTTTACCAACAAAATTATTACATTATCCACCTGATTCTACAGGATATGAAAAATGTAAAGATTTTGAAACATTTAAACATACTTTAATATCTGAAGCAATTGAATATGGTCTAAAATTAGTTGAACATAATAAAAATTTAAGGTTATTAAGATTTAAAACTGATAATCATAAAAAAGAACTATTGTATTATTATGATACTACTGTACAAGAAAGTTTAGATGATCCTGTTATTCGTGCACAATTAAACAAAGTGATCTGGATACACGAGAAGGGTTTCATACCATGGTATTTTGGTCTTGAATCAGGAATGTTACCCAACACAATAAAGACTGAAGCTAAATTAAGAGAATATTTACAAAATATTTAAAAAACACTCAAAAGTTAAATAGATTAATTTCATTATTTTTTATAAAAAGTTTTAACTATAGATTTATTTCTATAATTAAAATTAGTGCGTTTAAAAAAAAATAAAATAAAATATATAGTATATATATATGAATAGAAATTATTTAAATCGAAAGCTACTTAAAGACAAACCTATATTATATAATATGCAGAAGATGAATAGAGATAAAACAAAACATAAAGTACTTAAAAATATGAGTATTTTATATAGTATGCCTAATATAAATAAAAATGAACTTCAAAATTTGACTACAGACGATTTAATTAATTTAATATTAAATCAAAAGCCGTGGGTTGAAGTTAATAATACTTCAATTTCCAAACCAGTACAAAAAATACTATCGCAATCCAATATTAAACAAATGACTGTATCTCAGTTAAAAGTTATTGCTAAAGAAAAAAAAGTTAAAGGTTATTATAAACTTAGAAAAAACGAATTAATCAAAGTACTAACACCAGTCCCAAAACCAAGAACTAGTGTAAAAGAGATGGTTAAAGAGTATGAGAACAATACACAGATGTTAGCAGCTAAAAATAAAAAACCAATACCAACACCAAGAGTTAAAATAAGAGAAACAAGCAATGCTATAAAAGGATGCACTAAATCATATGAAATAAGCATTATTAACAATAAAGCACCATTAATACAAATGCAAAGCACAAGAAAGTATCTTACATATTATATTAAAGAATTATTAACAACAATGAAAGGATTAAAATTTGTTGAAACGCTTAAGTTAACATTTGAAAAATTTGAAATAAAAGATGGTGGTACAGCTGGTTTTTTAACAAAAGTTGCTTATTTTAACAGTCAAGCTTTAACAATTACAAATAATCAAAATATTACTGAATCACTACAAATTTCAGAACAAAATATATTAAATAAGATTGATAAATTCACTCAAGAAGGTTCTGGATGGCTTATTCGTTCTATAGGTAATCATTATCTTAATGTTGTACAATATAAACCACTAACAGGATCTTCATACATTGATTTACCACAAGAACTTAAAAATAGTAAAAAAGGATTAATTAATATCAAAAATAGAGATAGTGAATGCTTTAGATGGTGCCATATTAGACATATTAACCCACAAAATAAATACCCGCAACAAATAAAAAAATCTGATAAGGAATATATTAACAAATTAGACTACTCTGGGATTGAATTTCCAGCAAATATTAAACAATTTAATAAAATCGAAAAGCAAAACAGAATTAACATTAACGTTTTTGGATATGAAGATAAACAACCATATCCATTATTCATATCAAAAGAACAATTTGAAGACCATATGGAACTACTATTGATAACTGATAATGAAAACAAACATTATATTCTAATAAAAAATTTTAATGCATTTATGTATAATCATACAAAGCATAAGGAAAGGAAACACTTTTGTATGCGCTGTCTTCAATGCTTTAGTTCTGAAAAAATATTAAATAACCATATAGAAAACTGTATACTAATAAATGGTATACAATCAGTAAGAATGCCTGATAAAAATAATAACATACTTAAATTCAACAACTATCATAAGCAACAAGCTGTTCCGTTTGTTATATACGCTGATTTTGAAGCTATTACAGAAAAGATATCTGGTTGTCAACAAGATAATGGTAACTCATATACTGAAGCTTACCAGAAGCACACTGACTGTGGCTATGGATATAAAGTTGTTTGTTTTTATGATGATAAATTCACAAAACCAATTCAACTATATAGAAGTGAAAAGGCTGTTTACAAATTTATGGAAGCTATGTTAAAAGAAGTTAAATATTGTAAAAATATTATGAAAACCCACTTTAATAAACCATTAAAAATGACCTCTGATGATGAAAAAGAATTTAAAAAAACTGATGAATGTCATATTTGTAACAAAAAATATACTAACAAAGACATTCGAGTTCAAGACCATTGCCATATAACTGGAAAATATAGAGGCTCAGCACATCAAGATTGTAATTTAAAACTTAGAATATGCCCTGATAAATTAAAGATTCCAGTAATATTTCACAACCTGCGTGGGTATGACAGTCACTTCATAATGCAAGAAATCGGAGCTATTGTTAATAAGCATACATACAAAAACAAAAAAGGTGAGGAAACGCATATGAATATAAATGCTATACCTAATAATATGGAAAAATATATGGCTTTTATGTTAGGTAACCATTTAACATTTCTTGATAGTTTTCAATTTATGAGCTCTAGTTTAGAAAAGCTTGTTAGTAATTTACCTAAAGAATCATTTAAATATACATCTAATCAGTTTAAAGGTGAAAAACTTAATTTAATGACTGGGAAAGGTATATATCCATATGACTTCATGGATAGCTTTGAAAAGTTTGATGAGAAGTTACCTTCAAAAAAAGACTTTTATAGTATTCTTACTGATGAGAATATATCAGATGAACAATACAATCATGCTCAAAATGTTTGGAATACATTCAATCTCAAAAACATGGGTGATTACCACAACTTATATTTAAAATCAGATGTTTTATTATTAGCTGATGTATTTGAAAACTTTAGGAAAACATGCTTAGAATACTATAATTTAGACCCATGTCACTATTTCACATCTCCTGGTTTGTCTTGGGACTCTATGCTTAAAATGAAAGATATTAAATTAGAATTAATGACAGATATTGATATGTTTCAATTCATTGAAAAGGGTATGAGAGGAGGTGTGGTTATATTTCTAATCGATATGGTAAGGCTAATAACAAGTATATGGAAACATTTGATAAGAATAAACCCTCAAAATATATAATGTATCTTGATGCAAACAATTTATATGGATGGGCTATGTCACAATACCTACCTACTGGTGGTTTCAAATGGTTAACTAAGAAACAGATTAACAACATAAACCTTGCTAAATATCAAGAAGATAGTAAAAAAGGCTTAATTTTAGAAGTTGATTTAGAATACAATAAAGAACTACATGATTTACATAACGATTATCCATTAGCACCCGAAAAAATTAAGGTCACTAGTGATATGTTATCAAAATATTGTAAGACAATTGCTTCTAATTACAATATATCAACAGGTTTAGTTAATAAGTTAATACCTACATTACAAAATAAAGAAAAGTATGTGCTACATTATAGAAATCTTCAATTATACTTAGATCTCGGGTTAAAATTAAAAAAAGTACATAGAGTACTTGAATTTAATCAATCTCCATGGTTGAAAAAATACATAGACTTTAATACTCAAAAAAGAACTAATGCAAAAAATTCTTTTGAAAAAGACTTCTTCAAACTCATGAATAACAGTGTTTTTGGTAAGACGATGGAAAACTTAAGAAAAAGAGTAGATGTTAAGCTAGTAACTAATAAAAATAAATTATTAAAATTAGCTTCAAAACCTACTTATGTAAGTAGTAAAATATTCAATGAAAACCTTGTGGCTGTGCATAAGATCAAAGAACAATTGGTGCTCAACAGACCTGCATATGTGGGTATGTGCATATTAGATTTAAGTAAAACGTTGATGTATGATTTTCATTACAACTATATCAAGAATAAATACGATGATAAAGCTAAATTATTATTCACTGATACCGATTCTCTCTGTTATGAAATAGAAACTGAAGATGCTTATAAAGATTTTTGGGCTGATAAAGATAAATTCGATTTCAGTGATTATCCAGAATACCATAAATATCATGATAAAACTAATAAAAAAGTTATTGGTAAAATGAAAGATGAAGCTGCTGGAATAGTAGTTAAAGAATTTGTTGGTTTAAGAAGCAAGATGTATAGTTATATTAAAGATAATAATAAAGGAGATAAGAAAGCTAAAGGAATTAAGAAAAATATTATTAAAAACAAAATAAAACATGAAGACTATAAACAAACACTATTTGAAAAGAAACAAATACATCATACAATGAAAACTATTAGAAGTGTAAACCATCAACTTAGTAGTTATGAAATTAATAAAGTATCACTCAGCTGTTTTGATGATAAACGATACATATTAGCTAATGGATGTAAAAGTTATGCTTATGGCCATTATCTTATCGATTCAAATAACTAAATATTAACAAACAGTTATAATGTGTAGTAAGTATGTAGCGTAGGCCTCTGTTAGAGTAAAATCATACATGCCTGCTCCTCATGTTTGACTACATATCACATAACTGTTTGTAATAAGTAATTAATACAAAAGAGATATACAAACAAATTCAAAATCCTGAAACAATTAGTAAAAAACACTTTTAACAAAAATTATATAAAACATTGTTAACCATGTACATGTGACACGCACTTGATAGACAAATTAAAAAAAACATATAGATTCCATAGTTTGTAAAGATCATCTATGATGTGTTATACTCAAAATTTCAGGCTTAGTTGCCTGAAATTCTTCGCCCTAACAACGATTTAAAAATATGCTTTATTAACACTTGATTATTAAAGACGGTTTTTTGAAGAGCATCTATGACATTGTTGCGCTCAAAATTTCAGGCTTAGTTGCCTGAAATTCTTCGCCCCTAACAACGATTTAAAAAGATGCTTTATTAATACTTGATTATTAAAGAATATTTCTACCACGCGCTGGGTTTTCAGACCATTGTTAAAGACCACTAGTTAATCCAATATACCACGTAGACTAAAAAGCGCGCTGCTACTGATATTTTTAATAACACTTGACTATTATACATGCGCTGATGAAATGTGCTATCTACATTAAACAACCATTGTTAAAAACATGCACTAAGACACGCGCGCCGCTACAAAACCAGCTATATTTTACCCACTGTGGCGATTTAGCTTGGCTAAATCAACATAGTCCAGGCAGGGCCTTGTTAACACTTGATTTTTGAAGAGCATTTTTTAAGCCTCTGTTATTCTCGAATATTCTTCGAATATTCATCGAATCTGCGGGGGGAACCCGAATTTTTCACTTCGTGAAAAATTTTCCCCGCCTGGGTTCCAGAATTCTCGAGGGATCCATTCCCCTGCTCAATTTTAGCTACGCTAAAATTTGCGCTGCCGATCCCCCTCCGAACCGATGCTTGTTAACATTTGTTTGTAAAGACGGTTTTTTGAAGAGCATTTTTTAATCCTCTGTTATTCTCGAATATTCTTCGAATATTCATCGAATGTACGGGGGCGAGCCGAAAATTCTAGCTAAAGCTAGAATTTTTTACCCACCAGGCTCGCATGAATTCTCGGCGATCCCATCCCCCTTCTTTGTCGAGCATGGAGTAAATATTACTTCGTAATATTCACATCATGCTCGATGCCGGATCGCCTCCGAAACGATGCTTTCTTAACATTTATTTCAAAAACATATAGATTCCATATTTTTAAACGATAGATTGTAACCTCGAGATTTTTACCCCCCTTTGAAACAATTGTTTTTTAAAGATAGTTTTTACCCACTGTTTAAAAGTAGTATAGTACATGGGGCGTATGAGATAACAAAAAGTGAACTTTTTGTGATCTCCTACCCCCATGTACTATACTACTTGTGTAGATCGTCCGGTGAATCCCATATGATTTGTGCACGTCTTGTTAATGTTCTGATTGTGGTGGCTTTGTGTGATATAGGGTTGTAAGATTATTGGTCTAGTAGTCGTTCAGTATGTGTTGACTTGGATAAACTGTTGTTCGTAGTTTTTGATTGTCATGTTTTACCAAACAGTCGAGAAAAGGAAGAGTTCCGTTTTCTTCGACATCTTTGGTAAATTGTATGTGGCTGTTCTGTTTGTTGATGTAAGTGTGAAAGTCATCAATCTCGTCTGCATGTAGTGCTGTGATTGTGTCATCTACGTAGCGAAACCAAGAAGATAGTGCATGTTTGTAAGTCGTGAGCGCCCGTTCCTCTATAGATTGCATTGCAATTTCAGCAACTACAACAGAAACGGGTGAGCCCATTGCTGTTCCATGTAATTGTTTATAGTGTGTGTACCTTTGTACTGGAAGTAAGTCGAGGTGAGGCAGAGCTCCAGTCGCTCCAAAATGTCTTCTGCCGGCAATGGAAGTACGTCCGTGGTGTTTGTAATGAGGGTTTTTGTACAAGTAAGTGCCAGATTAAGTGGGATACTGGTGAACAGTGATTTCACATCAAAAGACACTAGTATATAGTCGTCCGGTATTTGTATAGTGCTAAGTATTTTAATGAAAGTTTCAGTGGATTTAGCTTGTGTTTTGATTTGCTTGTAAGTGGCTGAAGTATGTCAGTCAAGTACTTTGAGAGTTCATAAGTAGGCAAACCAAAGAATGATACAATTGGTCGCATGGGTATTTGTGTTTTGTGAAGTTTTGGTAGTCCGTATAGTCTGGGTGGTCGTCGTACTGAACATCTAAGTCGATAGTAAATACGTTCAGATATAATGTTAGATTTTCTCATAGAGAAGATCTTGCTGTTAAGCTTGCGTACTAGTGATGATGTTGGGTCTCGTTTGAGTTGTTTGTACAATTGTCTGTCGTTAACAAGTGCGACAATTTTGTTAAAGTAATCATTCCTGTCCATGACCACAGTCACGCGTCCTTTGTCTGCTAGTAAAATGGCGATGTTGTTGTCGTGTTTTAGTCTTTTGAGTGCTTGTTGCTCGTCCTTTGTCAAGTTGTTGTCACGTATAGAGGACGATTGTAAAGTGGAGGCTACCCTGCTTCTGATCTCGTCTTTGGTTGTCTCTGCCAAGTCTCTTTGATACGTTAGGACAGCCTCGACACTTGAGACTATCGTCTCAGTCGGGATTTGTCTAGGTGTTGTGGAATGTTTTAGTCCGTAAGATAGCAGTCGTTTTTCAATTTCCTCTAATAAGCGGGAAGAAATATTCCTCACCCAGTTATCGTCATGTTTATGTCTTGTATGTGTTTTAGTGCGTTTTAAACGTTTAAGTTTTTTGTTGTTGTTTGATTTGGTGTCGTGTCTCTGTCTTGTTTGCTCATTTCTCTGCAATAGTTTGTATCGTAGAAAGTAAAGTATCACTTACTGTCCTTGGTATCAGTTCCTTCAGTTTGACTCTGAAGATGACTACCGCTAAGGTTATCGAAACGTCAGTCAACAACAACAAAAACAGTCCTTCTCAGGACTATACCAACCTGGACGATCTACATTTACAAACATGTAACGATACTCCCGGGTTCAAACCATTTACTTTATATTGTGTTATTATTGTTCAATTAAAAAGAAATGCTAATCACATTAAAGTAGTAAACTCGTGGCTTTGGCAATGTTCTAAGACAGTTAGAGCATGATCACTTGTGTTTTATGGAATTTGGGGGCTGTTCACATGAACCTGGTAGCCGGGATTCAGCAAAGCGTTAAATCATTTTGGAAAATGGAAAAGATTAAATATTCCACAACAAAAAACTTAGTTCAGAAATTTCTCTATGCTTTTACTTTGCAATTTACAAAACTTGTTAAAGGGAAAAAATAGTTTAGCCTGATTAGAAATTTACGACTAAAATAACTTTTGACGCTTGAGAAAGGAAGTAAGTTTTGCGCTTTAAGTTTTTACTCCTTTCAATAACTCAAAATCATTTCTAGTTACCGGGCTCATGTGCATGAACAGCCTCTTAGAGCCTCGTGCATTAGATAAAAACTCGCTCTAACCTACAAACTCCATAGAACACAAGTGATCGTAAGTTGTAACCCTTATTTTTTTATTCACTTTAAGCCTAAACTCAAATTCGTTATCCTCACAGGACGATCATTAGCCACATCGTTACTCGTTAGCAAAACAATCATTACCAAGTCATTACAATAATGCATGGTAACAAAGTAACAAACCATTCATAATTTAAAAAATAATCCTTTGTGGTCACTATGGGACTGTAGAGTACTATTTAGTAATTCATAGTTTGTTCAAGATTAAGTCATAGTTTAGTAAATTATGAGACATTGATATTCTGTTGGATTTACATATACTGGCTGTGAGCTTCGTTAAATCAATTGACATTGAAGCTTCCAGGTTACAAGTACCATGTTAATTGTATAAATGACGATGGACTGCGCTGTTTCTCTGAAATGTCTCCAACACAAAGACGGCTTTTTAAAATGACAACCAAAACGCAAAAAAGATAATGATAGATATGCATGAAATGTTAGAACTCAAATCATAGATCACAAGAAGCAGGCTAATTAACAATCAAACAAAAAACTTTCTCCTCCACAAACACTATAAACTTGGTGAACAAGATATTTATCAATGAGAGCAATTACATTATGATTTGTGAATGATACCAAATAAAAGAGTATATATATTGAATATTATTTTGTATAGTCCACTATATACCATATATATAGTGATTTCGATGGTTATGTACGTGTGATTGCGCGTGCATGTGTAAATATAAAAATGAGATTACTGGTCATAAATAAGTTGCCACAGTTGATATCAATGTATCGTGCATTCTTTTGATGAGTTTAGATATTATGATGCGCCTTAGTGGTAGCTATTCGTTTTTTTGCAGTCCACCTTCCAATGTATTATCTTTGATGCTTGCCCAAGCCATGAGATCAGTATTAAATGCCTTTCCAATGTTCCCATTACTGTCAATAGCAATTACTCCTCCATGTCCACTCAGTCTAGTTTGAAGTATGTTCACAGCATTCTCCGCTGCTTCCTTCAATAAAGAAGCAAAAGACGTTTGCTGTGTTTGTACAGGCTTATGCAAATTGAATAGAACTTTGGGAGAACTCTAACACTGATAAATGATTCACACATTATGGGATGACTCTGTTTAAAACCCATAAATTCAAGAAAACTTCCAAAGAATAACATGAAAATCGATTTACTCTTACTTATCCTACCTGAGCATTTTTTCCAGCTTCAATGTCAAATACAACTTGTCTTGCTAAAGTCAATTTTATCAACTTCTCTCCATGACCAGTTGTTGCAGCTGCTCCTTTATCATTTGCATATCCACCACAACCTACCCCCAAAAATGTAATTATACACGCTCATAAGCGGATTCAGTTTAAAGCCTTTTACTATTATAAAGGCTCATTTTTGTATATGTATATATAATATACTTAATAATGATAATTCAAGCAAGTAGACGTGGTATAGTTCGTCGGAAATTCGTCGGGGGGTAATTAATTGGAAACCTCGCGGGCCTTGCTGGTAAAGCAATGGGTGCGCTATTTAGTGCGGGGAAGTCCGCAGCTGCAGCCTTAGGATCTCGAGAAGGTAAGTTTGCTCTAAATGTCAAGAATGTGGCGGTTGGTAAAAAGGCAATTCGTGACACAGCTACAGCAGCCAAAGAGGCCGTTATATCGACTGCAAAAGAGCAGTTCTCGCCTGAAAACGTAAGCAGTCTTGTTGCCGATCTCGCCCGCGGGGATGTTAAAGGAGTGGCTAGAAAAGCTTCGTCAAAGACATTGACTCGGCTTTCTTAGGTGTAAAGTTTACTTTGAACCTTACTCGCACCACTGCTGAAAACACACTTTATAGAGCAGATGGGGTTGCTGCTGAAAAATTTAAGATGAATCATCTTTTGCTTTGGGTTCCTTTCATCAGGCTTTCAATCGAAGTGCAGACTATGATAGAAAGCAAGTTGGTCGCTGGATATACACGCATGCTGTATTTCGAGCAAAGTCGTATTTACCAAAAACGATTTGGCCCTAATCAGACCATTGCATCGTGGTTTGTAACAACAAACAGTATTGAAGAGCTACCAACTAACATCTTTGTGGCTTTTCAAGACGCTGAACGCTTTGACAATCAAGAACAAACTATACATGTCTTTGACCATGCTAATTTAAGACAAATTTTTGTCGACATCAATAACACTAAAAAGTATCCTGATAAACCGCTTGATGTTAATTACACAGCTGCTAACAGCAATTACAGCAGAGGCTACATGATGTTTCAAGACGCTGCAATGAAGTACAACGATGCAGATACAGGCTCTCAAGTAAGCTTAGGAGACTTTGAAAGCCTGTTTCCTATTTACCATTTCGATGTAAGTCATCATGCTGATGTTTTGTGAGAAAAAGAGGCAAACATTACAATTCGTTCGATCTTGAACCAAGCTTTTCTTAGCGCGATTAATGCTGGTGGCAGAAATGAGTATAACATGTTCTGCTTGGTGCTTAGCGAACGATTTATTCGACTTAATGTAATAAACGGTAAAATGGACATAATCATTTAGACTGTTAGTCTGATGTTATATGTTATTATTTATAAATAATTTATAAGATTAAAATAAACAAAAAATTTTCGACTGTTTATATACGCAAATTGTTTTGCATGTGCACAAAAATTTCGGACATTAATAACTGAATATTTGTTAAAGCTCTCAGACCCGCCAAGGAGCGAGTAATCCCTCAGGAATTTAAAGGCGCTGGTGTTTATCTTCCTGGGTCAAGAAGTATAGAAGGCGGTAGCTTTATTGGAAATCTTGTTAGAAAACTCATACCTACGGTCACTAAACTCATACAAAAAGTGTTACCGTCTCTAGGCCTAGCAGCTATATCAGGTGCTATCACCGGCAGCACGCAAAAAGCAGTAGCTGGTAGTGGTGTAGTTAGGAAAGGTGGTGCAGCTGCTAAAGGTGGTGGACGTAATAACTACACAGTTCACGGCGTTACACTTTCAACGGCTCAGAAAAATAACCTGGAAGAGGCAGTCAGAGACGGAACCGGAGTGACTATACGACTTACCAAAAAAGCACTTGACGGCCCTGACATGCTTATGCTTACTAAGACGCAAATTAAGCGCATAATGGGTGCAAAACCAACAGGATATGGAATTGATCTAAAATTGTCTAAGACTCAGATTAAAGCCATAACGCGCGCGCAAAGAGGTGGATTCCTTGGTTCTTTGCTTGCAGGTATAGATGCTCCCATCGTAGCGCCTGTCCTAGGAATAATCCTTGGATTTGGAAAGTCGGGGGAAGGAGTATACCTCCCGGGAAGCGGAGATGCGGGTGAAGAAGTGGAAGCCGCTATCAAACAAAGATATCAATCGTATAGTAAATGGTAATTTAAAAGCAGTATCTAAAAGCTTTAGAGGGGTGTTCTAAAAAGACATGCTTCCTAAAGAGACTCTTAAACCTGAAGAAAGAGTCATAATCAACATACATGAATTTCTTAATGGAGGTGGGACTCACTGGGTGTGCGCCTTTGCTGATGAGTTCTGTGTAAATTATTTTGACAGCTTCAGCCTTCCACAACCTGACGTAGTTAAAAAGTGGATGGAACGGTCAAACCTCGGAGACGTTCGTGAGAACTCTCGAGCAGGTGCAACCCTCGACCTTCGGTCTTGGGCTTGCATTGATCTGCTCTCGATTTCTCCCAAAGGTCTCTTCGGTTTGCATAAGCCTGTGCAAAGACAGTAAACATATTTTATTTCTTAAATGTCATGAATGATCACTCAATTTTAGTATCTACTGTATTACGTTGTTTATGCCTCATATCTATTCAGATTCTAGACGTTTAAAATCAAACAGAAACATACAGAAGTTCCGAAAGGTTCTACTTTATTCTGATTGTGCGCTCCCCTTCATTACGTAAGAATCCCCCCCGGAATTGTTAACAGACAGACACAAATCGAGGTTTCACCAGTATATAGGTCGCGTGGGGGAATGGGTCGAGTCATGTCAAGAATACTGTTTTGCCACGCATAACGCAGCAACAAGGAAAAGGTGTGTCTCATGATTTCACATTCAGTTCCTTCTTGTAGAGTTGTATTAGTTTGTCGATCGATCGTCCTTAATTGTTGCTGAATATGTCTCTCCTCGAAAATATCTTGCTGTGGCATGCTAGCTGCAATTTCAAAGCACAAATGTGTAAAAAACGACAATAAATCAATATTTTTCAACTTTTTTCAACGTTTTTCCACTGCCAAGAAGCAAAGCAAAAACACACATTACTACAGGGGGGAGCTTGACAATAATTTAGATGTATTTTTGGCTTTAGCCAGTCATGGGACAAAACTATAGAAGTTATCGTTCCAGATTTATTTTAGTTAAATGTCTCAATCACTGTGTCAAAGTGATACGAGTATTCCTATGCGTATCCCAGTACTTAAATCATTAGGGTTTTTAGCGTCATTAGTAAATATGGCTTCCGTGCTTTAAGTATCCCTACCCGACCTACCAACGTTCACAAATCACTAGTGATAAAAGTTTCCCTATGTTTGTTCCGTTATTACGCCGGTTTCAGAGGTTTCCCTACAGCGGATTTCCCTTGATCTAGAGGGAACAACAATAGACTTTTTTTACACGTCATACAACATTGAGTAAAACTGAGTAATATCCACGTACTTAAATCACAAAACCCCTAGTGATTTAAGTACGGGGATACCCAAATCACGGGTTTACTAATATCATTGTCACAACGGTTACCTCAGTATGAACCCGCAAGTTAGCGGTTTCATATGGCGGTATTCATCATTTTATCTGGTTTGCTGTTTCCGCTCTTTTTGACGTTCTTAAAAAAAGAAAGAGAACAGAAACACTTACGGATGATTCGTGCATTTATTGAAAAAAGCACACATTATCCATTATTACTCACATTTTTTCCTTCGATTCTCAATTTCCTTGCAACTTTCAACCGCGACTTTCTTCAAAAAATGATTCCAAATTTGGATTTAGAAGAACCCTTTTAAAAAAGAAAGTTGATTAAGTGATTACTTTTTAAAATATGTAATATGTATGGTTTAGTTCAGGGAGGACGATATAAGACAACAGCGCACTTCTTACCGTATTAAGGGTTCTATAACCAATAACCGTTTAGAACAATTCTGACAAAAAATTCACTCCATTTTCTACGGTTGCCGAAATTGTATGAACTTGCTTTTCAACAGAGTATAGGTGCCATCGTTTGATATACGGGTCGTATTGCTTTTGTGTACTTTCTCTCCAAGACTGCAGTATCAATTTGGCAGCACGGCCTAAAACTCCACGGTTATGGAGAATTCCACCCGAGATTTGACATAGCAGTAGAACCAGCTTTGGATATAATGGATGAACCAAGTTTGGTTGGCTGGGTTGAGGAAAAAAACGCTTTACCACTGGCAGCTGATTTAGCTCCTGGAGTAACATTCTCATCACTTTGGGCCACCAATACTGAGTCGGCCAGTTCGGAATCACTAGCAGTCCTGTTGCCTTGTCTTTTTTATTTTTAACTTTTGGAAAGATACTAAAAGGTGGAAATGCATAAAATAAATACTTTGACCACGATATACTGAATTCATTAATGGCACAAGCTTCCGGATCTGGTATAAAAACCACAAAAGACCTGATTTTATAGAAATGGGACTGCGTTCTAAGAATTAGAAAATAATGAAATGGAATGATACTTTAAAACATTTGCGTTATATAAATACTGACGTATACATTCCCAAGGTCACCACCAGTCGTCTCGACACTATCTTGCCACTGCATCCATGTGATTTCAGAGAAGAGTGAGGTTGACGTCTGCCAGCTTTTCCTCACTATAATAAATTCTTGCGTACGTCTTGACAACACAACAAAACCTAAAAGTTAAGATTTTTTTCCTTAAGCCCTGTGGCGATGGGCGAACGACGAAGCAGCAGGTGTGGATACGCTGGGAGCTGTAGTTGCAGACCTGCACACAGGTGGCCCAGGTCTAATGGTTGCTTTCGTACTGACTGAAGCAGCAGTGAACTCGGCGTCTACCTGGGTGTCTGAGCAGCCCTCTCTAGGGATGCGCTGCTCACCTCACATGAGGAAGGGACTAGAAAGGGTGTCCTAAAAAAGCCTGCCTCAACCTTAATCCTGGCCAGCAAGCCGCGGTTGGCGGGAATCCCACACCTGCGGTCGAAATAAAGGAAAGAAAAAATTTAAGGTGACACCTATCACCTTAGGCACATGGAATACGCGTACATTACTTGACAACCCTTCATCAGACAGACCAGATTGGAAAACTGCTTTACTTGCCAGTGAACTTGCAAGATATGACATCGATATTGCAGCACTGAGTGAGACTCGTTTTGCTAATGAGGGGCAGCTGACTGAATATGGAGGTGGCTACACTTTCTTCAGGAGTGGCCGTTCTGCATATGAGCGCCGGGAGTCTGGGGTAGGTTTTGTCATCAGGAACCACCTTGTCCAAAGCTTGCCAATCTCCCTAAAGGTACAAACGATCGTCTCATGTCATTGCAGATTCATCTACATGATGGTAAACGGGCCACACTCATCAGTGCCTATGCACCTACATTGACAAATCCTGAAGATGTGAAAGACAGATTCTACGAAGATCTGGATACTATGATTTCATCCGTGCACAGTACTGATAAGATGATCCTACTTGGGGATTTTAATGCAAGGGTAGGCCGTGATTCTGTCTGGGATGGAGTCATTGGAAAGAGTGGGGTAGGCAAGTGCAACAACAATAGCCTGCGCCTGCTGGAGTTATGCTCATCGTATGGTCTCCTTATAACCAACAAAATATTCCGGCTGCCCAACAGGAACAAAACATCATGGATGCACCCCCGGTCGAAACACTGGCATCTCGTCAACTACATCATTGTCAGGAAGAAAGACAGGCAGGATGTCAGAATTACCAAGGCCATGTCTGGTGTAGAGTGCAGGACCGACCACAGACTCATCATCTCTAAAATGAACATTCGCATCAAACCAAAGAGACGTCCACAGGGATGCATGACCAAAAAGAGGATAATTGTTGCCAAGTTGAAAAACCATCAAACAAGTGCAGCTCTATCCACAGACCTAGAGTCCCAAATTGCCAACTTCAATCCTGGAGATAACGTCGAAGAAGACTTGGAATCCTTTAGGGACACAGTTCACTCAACTGCAGTGCAAGAGTTGGGCTATCCTTCCCGACATCAGCATGATTGGTTTGATGAGAATGATGAGGAGATTCAGGCCCTACTTGATGAAAAGCACAGACTTCAACGTGCTTACCAAGATGATCCAACTTCAGTCTACAACAAGAATGCCTTCGCCAGTGCACGGAGAACAGTTCAGAGTAAGCCGCGGGTGATGAGAGATTCCTGGCTCAGTGCTAAGGCTGATGAAATCCAAGCCTATGCCGACAGAAATGATACAAAGCGGTTCTATGAAGCCCTCAACACCATATTTGGACCTCGATCGTCAGGAAATTCCCCTCTCTTGAGCTCAGATGGGACTTCACTCATTACCGAGAAGGAAAAGATCTTGCATAGGTGGGCTGAACATTTTGAAGCTGTCCTCAACCGTCCTTCTTCCATCAATGATGAGGCAATAGACAGGTAGCCCCAGGTCAACATCAACACGACCATGGATGTTCCACCTGTTGAATCAGAAGTCAGGGAGGCAATAAACAAGCTCTCTAGTGGCAAAGCCCCTGGTGCAGATGCTATTCCATCTGAGATATATAAAATTGGTGGTCCCACATCCATCCAGAAGCTCACTGACATCTTTCAATCCTTCTGGGCTGAAGGATCCATCCCCCAGGAATTGAAAGATGCCTCGATTATTCACCTATACAAGAGGAAGGGTAATCGTCAGTCCTGTGATAATCTTCGTAGCATCTCACTCCTATCAATAGCTGGGAAAAATCTTGCCTGAGTGTTACTAAACCGGCTAATTGACCACCTTGAAGAAGGACTGCTACCAGAAGCACAGTGTGGTTTTCGTAAGGGCCGTGGAACTGTTCATATGATTTTCGCAGCACGACAACTCCAGGAAAAGTGTCAAGAGCAGAACCAAGATTTGTACACCACCTTTGTCGATTTGACAAAAGCTTTTGACACAGTCTCCTGTCAGGGCCTGTGGAGAATTATGTCCAAGTTTGGCTTTCCAGAGAAATTCATCTTGATGGTTCGTCAATTTCACGATGGCATGTTGGCCAGAGTACTAGTTGATGGTGAATACTCCGAACCCTTCCCAGTCACAAATGGTGTCAAACAGGGCTGCGTACTGGCTCCAACATTGTTCAGCATGGTTTTCACTGCCATGCTAACCGATGCTTATCACGATGGTGTAGATGGTATCAGCATCAAATATAGCATGGATGGGAGCGTATTCAACCTACGTAGACTGCAAGCTTACACCAAGGTTAAGGAGACCATCATTCGTGACTTCCTGTTTGCTGATAACTGCACCCTCAACGCGTCTTCAGAATTGGAGTTGCAGATCAGCATGAATAAGTTTTCCGCAGCCTGTGACAACTTTGGTCTAACCATCAGTACCAAGAAGACAGAGGTCATGCATCAGCTTTCTCCTCATACACACTACACTGAGCCTACCATACTGGTGAATGGACAGCGTCTGCAGACAGTTGATAAATTCACATATTTAGGGAGCACTCTTTTCAGAGTTGTGACTATTGATGCAGAGGTGAACTACCGGATCGCCAAAGCCAGCTCCGCATTTGGCAGGTTGCGCACAAGCGTTTGGGAGCGTAGAGGAATCACCACTGCAACGAAACTAATGGTCTACTCTGCCATAGTATTACCAACTCTCCTGTTTGCATGTGAATCCTGGACTGTTTACCAGAGGCATGCGAGACAGCTGAATCGCTTCCACACAACCTGTCTCCGTCGGATATTGAGAATCAAGTGGCAAGACAAGGTGCCAGACACAGATGTCCTCTCTCGATCCAACCAGCCATCCATCTACACCTTGCTGATGAGAGCACAGATCCGATGGGCAGGCCACATTGCTCGCATGCCAGATGAGCAGATACCTAAGCAACTACTTTATGGTGTGCTCTCCAACGGCAAAAGATCAGTCGGAGGCCAGAAGAAGCGGTTCAAGGACATATTAAAGACCTCACTGAAGTCCTTTAACATCAACACCGCAACATGGGACAATCTTGCAGGGAGTCGATCAACCTGGCGCGATTTCATCTTCAAGGGCTGTCAAACATCAGAAGAAGGGCGGACTGTGGAAGCCAAACTGAAACGTGAGCTGCGGAAATCAAGAGCAGCCAGTGCTTCAACATCAGATGCATCTCTGGTTTGCCCTTCGTGTTCGAGAACATTCCTTGCCAAGATTGGGCTCATTAGTCTCCTCAGAACTCACCGTACCCAGTCTTCTAGTACTTGAGTTAACTTGTCAAGGTCATCATCGCTTGCGATGGACGAACAACAACAACAATACATTCCCAATATCCGGGAACGTGTTATGCAAATAGACCAATGGACTGTGTCATGTAGAGAACAAACTGAGATGGCTGTACTTTATGTTCTCACTTCATTGTTCAAGTTTTGGAAGGGAAAAAAGTTTCAATACTTGTCATTTTTGAAGAAACCATGCTTTTATTCTTACTTGTTGGGGCCATAGCCAACCATGGAATAAGATTTTCCAGCTCCCGTCTGTCCATAAGCAAGCAACGAACAATTGAACACTAATTAAAGAAAGGAATAAAATGTCTGAGCTCTGGAAAGAAGCTGCGAGCTATTTGTTATAAAATTTGTACAGTTTTTCAAAAATCTTATCCATCAAAAAAATATAAAATCAAAAACCTAATACTACGGAACCCTCCGCGAAAACAAAATTAGAAGGAATTCATTTCAAACACATGCTTCCAAAGAGCTGTTTTTATCATCTAATATACACACATAATCCTCTCAATGGCTGGGATCTAAGCCTATATAATCCTCTCAATGGCTGGGATCTAAGCCTATATAATCCGGGCTATTAAAAAATAAAGAAATGACTAATGAGACAAGTTTTGGTGAATTGACAAGTCCATGAAAAGTTCAAAACGCAGTTGATCAAGAGAAAAATTTGCCGAGTAAAAAATCGCTACTTAAGTTATACATTTATTCAACTTCGCATTAGTAAGTCATTTTCAAACATATTCAACACTGTGCTTGTATTTTAAAAACAAGAGAAACAAAAGGTATAACGAGTCAACGATAGATGAAAGATATGTAAATATAGAAAACTGATTATTCACTAAGGATTTTTCACGAAGCCAAATTTACTATCATTAAAAGCAAAAACGGTAATTATGGCGTTAACTTACAAAACAGACTTTACTACAGCTCATGAGTTCTCGTTGAAATTAAAACTTGGAAGTTTCATGTTTCTTTTGGCAGGGAAATGAGCGAGTTTATTCGACATTGTACGAACCTTTAAAAGCATTGTTCAGCACGCCCTGACCCAGATCATCAAATACAGTTCTTTGGTCTGCATATTTAGCATCAGTGGGAACGCAAAGACCTTCACTATTTACTTCGTAACCATCATGTGACCTGACGTGAAAATGTATGAAAAATGAAGGTTGTAATATTCAAAACATTCCCAATAAGAAAATTTTGTATAAAATTAATACTTACCAGTAGGAAAAATCGAACGTAAACTACACAATAGATGATAGAACGTGTTTAATGACATAGAAAGAAGACATTTTTATTATTTACATTAGAATACAAAATTTGTTACTTTGTTGTGGTAATCATTTCAGGTGTTTTCAACTAAAAGTGATTTAATATCCAAGAACTTTGTTGTTCTTTGATCGTACAAAGTACAAACGACTCACCTCTTTCGGCGGTTGATCTAAAAAAGCGAAATATTTATAAATTTTTGCACTTGTCAACTTAACAAATTCAAAACAGATTTTAAAAACCTTAGTGTGGAACTAATTACTGTTAAAAGATCAATTCTAAATGTTCATGTTACAGGTAGCAATTGTGAAATACCGGGATTGTCCGGATCTTTGATACGAGTCATCGTTTTACTTGGCATGTCGATACAACATTTCGCATTTCTGTCCTTCTCCCTGCCAAGATATAAACATTTAAAATTCCTGCTTTACAAACGCACAAAGCTTGTCGTTTTACCTTGTATTAAAAGGTCGAACGCGGACGGCGACTTTCACTCTATGAAATATAAAACCGTGTTTATCACAATTCAGAAGCATTAAAACCATGTAAAGTTGCCTGGAATAACAAAGAATTCTTCACTTACGATTCAGCCATGATTTAAATGGCTTTGATCGATGTTACAATCTAAACTCGTTGATTTTAGTTCGGCTTCTACGTGATACACCAGACTCCATATTTACATCTCTCCCATGGCAACCCTAAGATTAAATAGTGTTTATAGTAACAATTGAGCGGGGGAGGAAGCTAATATTTTTCAAAATAAAAAATGAACTATTTTTGTCATATTTAATCTTTCTTGCCTACGTCATGGCTATGCTTTTTTTCAATAATTTACAATAATTTTCAATAGTTTTTACAATAATTTTCCAAACGCGTTGCTTAGCTAGAAGGTTGAGGTCTTCGTAGCTCATGCATAATTTATTTTGATGATTTGTACAATTTATCACACAAATTGGGAATAAATGAGAGGATAAACATTAATAACAACTTACAATTCTTTTTTTGAATATAAATATTTGGAACATTTTATAGTTCGCATGTTCTATACAAACGTTGATGTTTGATTGTCTTGATGTCTGTTTCATTGAACATTTTATTAAAAGCTTCGAGTTTCGTTCTCCCAAACTCATCCGAAAGTAATATTTGAATATTCAAATGAGTTCTACCTTGTGGAAATACAGAAGGTGAACAAAAGACTCGTTGCAGAGAGTAACATCCCTTGGTGAATTCGTCCCCCTTGAAAAATGGTTTGATAAAAGATAATCCTGTGGGGACGCCTGTTGATACAACACTTTAAAATTTAAATGTGGAAAAATTTCGCGAAGCCAAACAAGAACAATCAGAAACGTTAGACCAATTTCATACGCGTTTGAGGAAATTAGCTCAAACATGTGCTTCTCATGACGTTGATTTTGAGGTTGAAAAACAAATAATCATGGCGGGATCTTCTTCGCGGATACGAAAGAAAGCACTAAGAAATCCCGAGTATAAACTCAGGGATATTTTGCTGGACGGCCGAAGAGATGAGCAAAGCACTTATCAAGCACGGGATATCAAGTCAAAGGACAAAAATAACGACACGTTGGCCACCGTCCAAACTGAATCGACGTGAAAATGTTATTATTGTGGCGGTCCATACCCGCATCAAGACGTTTGCCCGCCGTAAGAAAAAACCTGCCATAAATGCGGTGAACAAAACCACTTTTCGAGCGTTTGTCGCAGTAAGCCTAAACGAGATAATTCAACATAAGATCAACGTAAAGAACACGCAAATACTTCCAGCAAACGTCCCTTAAACCCACTTAAACCCATTGACAACGGCAATCAATCAGACAGCAGTATTGAAGGAAAGGAATACTTATATGCTGTGAGCAAGCATAAAACCACGAGCGTTTGTTTTACGATATGCAAATCTTCTTTCAATGCGACAATAGATACCGGTGAAACAATCAACGTTGTAGATTAATCCACATATGAGAAATTGAACGATGTAAATCTACGGAAAACAAGCACAAAAGCTTTTGCATATACAGCTGACAAGCCCTTCAACTTTATCGGGAAATTCGAAGCATTGGTAGAAACACGCAAGCACATTACCGTAGCAACGTTTTACGTGGCTAATAGTCCAGATAGTGGCAATCTTTTATCGGCATCCACTGCTCAAGAATTTGGGTTAATAAGTCTGCATATACATGGTATAAACCAACCTACTTGTGACCGGAAAATGAATTACATTCTTAAAAAACATGAAAAAGTTTTCGTGGTTTGGGTAAGCTGACAGGACAACAGATTTAATTAAAGATTAATGAATCACGCGCACCTAAAGCTCAGCCACAAAGGCGCATTCCCTTCCATGTACGTGAGAAAGTCTCAGTTGAATTAAAACATTTAGAACGTACTGACATCATCGAGCGAGTACCAGAAACCCAAGCGACTCCATGGATTTCACCTATTGTCGTTGTACCTAAAAAGGATGGAGGAGTATACGTTTCTGTGTAGACATGAGACAAGCAAATGCAGCAATAAACAGAGTCAGACACCCAATACCAACAATCAACTTGAATTAAATAGTGCAAAATGGTTTTCGAAGTTAGATCTCTCTCAGGCATATCACCAATTGAAGTTTGAAGAAAATAGTCGCTAAATTACGACTTTCACTGCGCTTAAGACAGATATAAACGTTTAAATTATGGAACAAACACAGCGGCTGAGATTTTTCAGTTCACACTACAGGAACAACTACGTGGTTTATCAGGCGTTAAAAACATCGCCGATGATATCATTGTGTATGGCAGAACAAGAGAAGAACACGATGAGAATCTTCTCAAATGTTTGCAACAGATTTATGACAAAGGATTGTGACTTAATCAATCAAAATGTACTTTTCTAAATAAAAGCTTGGAATTTTTCGGACACGTTTTTACAGAAGAGGAAACACGACCAGATCCTCAACCTGTGAAAGATTTGCAAAATTCACCAAGGCCTAAGAATATTCATGATGTAAGAATTTTGTTGGACATGGCGAATTATAGTAGTCGATACATCGCAAATTTTGCTACAATAACAGCACCGTTGCGTGAGTTAACAAAGAAGAATACGAAATTTCAATGGCGAGATGTGCACCAAAAGGCATTTCAAAATCTCACATCTGTATTATCAGCAAATGAATGTATTGCATACTGCGAGTTTACTTTAAAAACAGACCATAAGCCTCTCGAGGTTATCTATGGCAATCGGAATTCAAAATCATCTACTAACCCTGCTGATTATCTATCCAGACATCCGGTCCAAATGAACCACAAACAACAGCAAATGACCGAAGAATATGTAAACTTCATTGCATTTAACAGCCTTCCAAAAGCGATGACAATCAAAGAAATCGTAAAAGCGACTGATGAAGATCAAGTCTTAAAAGGGGTTCGAGCTTCAGTTAAATTGAACCAGTGGGACTCTGATATAGTTAAACAATTCAAGCAAATCAAAGACGAGCTGTCCGTTACAACAAAAGTAGTAAAACTAAGAGGTACCCGTGGTCTTGAAATTTCCGATATTTCAAGATTTCCGAAATTTCTTGAAATATCCGATTAGTCACCGTTGTCTTGAAATTTCCGGGTTGGCGTTCGGCGGGGAATAACCGTGCTTCATGGGCAGAGGGATCTCTTCAGCCTTGGCCGGCAGTCCTTCTAGTGATGGTGTCACGATAAAAACATTCTTGATAGCCGTAGCGTAGCATCAAGTATTCAGCTATGACAAGATTATGAACTACACCAAACTTAGTATTCACAACGTCGTGAATGGGGCTGGAACTTCTGGTGAAGGTCCCACGTCCGGCAGGCGTCCCATTGGTCAGCAGGATGGGCCCGGTCGTCATCATTCTACTGCAGAAATCCCCAGGGAAACGCAATGTAAATAAGTATCTTGTAGAAAACGTACCATTATCAGCACTTTCAACACTAGAACATTGAATCCTCCATCTCGTCTTAGTGAAATTGTAAGAAGTGCAAAGGAAAAGAACATAGATATTTGTGCTATTCAAGAACATCGATTCTTCCACCCTGACACAAACATTGAGTATCAGAAAATAGAAGACTATCATGTCGTTACAGCATCATCTTGGAAGAACTCTGTCAACTCATCCGTTGGAGGTGTAGGCTTCCTATTTTCCCCAGCAGCTATGGAAAATGTATTGCACATAGAGAAGATATCTCCCAGGATTATTATTGCTGACTTTAAAGGCAACCCAACCTCAACAGTCATATCTTGCTATAGTCCCCACAACAGTAGCAGTGAAGACGAACTGAATGATTTTTACAGCACTTTGCGTTCTTCCTTGGAGCAAGTTCTTGCTCACAACTTTCTCTTAGTCGCAGGGGACGTCAACGCTAAACTTGGAGCAGATGATGCGAAATTTACCTTTCACTTAGACACCAATCGCAACGGAGAGCATCTGGTAGACCTAGCTGAAGAATTTAGTCTCTTCGCAACTAACACTAGATTTAATAAAAATAAGAACAATTTATGGACCTTCGAGTATCCAAATGGCAGCAGAGCCCAACTAGACTTTATTATGGTCCGTAAAAGTGACGTAACAGTGTCAAAGACTGCAGAGCTTACAACAAAGGAGAAATAGCCAAAATTTCTCATCTTCATATCAATCAAAAACACTCTGCAGCCTGGAAGACGATAAACCAACTAGCAGGAAAAGGCTCACAACCCTCACCTTCAGTCAAGGGTGGCAGCCGAGAACATCGACTTGCTAACTGGCACTCCCATTTTAAACGCCTCCTGGGCAGTCCCGCAAGTCTTCCAGGTAATATGTCACTTCCGAAAGTTCGAGTCAGTCAAACCTTAAATATATCAAAGGCCCTTTTACAAGTGCAGAGTTGAAATATGTCTTTAAGAAACCAATGAAAAATACTCTCGGACCAGACAAGATACCAGCTATCCTCTGGAAAGACCCAATCTTTCATCAATTACTTCTTGATCTCTGCAATTATGCAAAGACCAGCCATATTTCACCAACCATTTGGTTAAGATCGCAAATCATTCCCATACTCAAAAAAGGTGATTTGACGTTGCCAACTAACTATCGCGGTATCTCCTTGCTTCCTATAGCTGCAAAAATCTATAATAAGCTTCTTTTGAACCGAATCCGCTCTGAAGTTGAACCTATTCTGCCCAATAATCAAAATGGCTTCCGCCCAAGCCGATCCACTCTTGGTCAAATTCTCACATTGCTTAGAATAATTGAGGAAATCACTTTTTGCAATAAAACTGCAGCTCTCATCTTTGTAGACTTTAGTAAAGCCTTTGACTCAGTTAACTGCGATACCATGTTTGAAATTCTTGAACTCTTTGATATCCTGGCTGGCATACTCCAAGGTTACACACTGGCACCATTCCATTATATAATTGTGATAGACTACATCATGCGTGTGTCAGTAGATTCTATCAATGAAAGGGCCTGAAGTATCAGCCTAGAAAAAACTCACGCTACCCTGCACTCTACATCACTGATGCAGATTTTGCTGATGACATTGCATTGCTGTCTGACAATCTCCAAGGAGCCCAATCTCTCCTTTCTTCTCTTGAGTCAGCAGCCAACTGTGCAGGTATTTATCTCAATGAAACCAAGACTGAATTTATTTCAGTTAACATCCGCAACAATCAGGAGATCAAAACACTGTCAGGAAATATTCTGAAATGTGTTGAAGACTACAAGTATCTAGGATCACACATAAAGAACTCAGAGAAAGACTTAAACATCAGAAAAGGTATTGCATGGACTGCCTGCAACAAATTTGATAAGATCTGGAAATCCAACCTTGATCGGAAATTTAAAATCCAAATTTTTCGAGTTCTTGTTGAGCCCATCTTAATGTACGGTTCTGAGACTTGGACTCTTTCAGCCAAACAACAGCAGCGTTTAGATGGATGTTATACACGTCTCTTAAGAAGATTCCTCAATCTCTCTTGGCAAAACCCCCCAACTTTAGAAACTATATATGGAGACCTACCAAGAGTATTAAACTTAGGTTGTAAGAGACGTATTCAGTTCGCAGGCCATTGTGCACGTGCAACTGATGAACTAGTGTCATCATTTGTACTTTTGAGACACCCATCATCTGAGAATAGATCACGCAAGTTAACCTTTCCAGATAGAGTAAGACGAGACACAACAATTCCTAAGGAAAATCTGTTAGCAGCTATGAAAGATAGAGAATACTGGAAAGATGCCGTGAGTTCAATCTCGGCTGAGGTCGCAAGATGATGATGATGAAGAGGTACCAGAATTGTCATCCCAAAAAGTCTACAGCAGAAAGCTATTGATACACACAATTGTCATTTGGAACTAACCAAAACTAAAGCAGTCCTGAGAGAAAAAGTATGGTTCCCTAATATGGATCAATTGATAAAAGAAACCCTTGGAGAAATGCCTTCCGTGTCAAGCAGTGGGAAAATCACAACCACCCGAACCAATGAATGTGACAAATACTGCCAAAGGCCCGTGGGAATCTATTCATGCTGATTTTTACAGTCCCTTACATTCCAGGGAGTATCTGCTGGTCGTGATTGACAGATATTCAAGGTACCCCGAAGTAGAAATAGTGCCATCAACAAAAGCTGCAGCGGTTATTCCGAAACTAGATAAAATATTCTATCAACATAATTTACAATTCTTCAGGAATTAGACATGACACCACTGATGCCTAAAGAGGCCCACAAATCTAGACCCAATCACAATTTCCTTTGTTCAGGGCTTCCAACGCAGTGTCTACATTTAGGCATACGTATTTCTTACTGTTCTCATGAAGAACCCCATATGCTAAAGGACATTTTGTTTTGTTTTTTTTTTGTCGTTAAAAAAGACCAGCACCCCTGAATCACCATTGCAAAGAAAAATATCATCGCTTTTAACTTTTATTGCATTCTCAAAATAAATCTTTCCCGGCATGACACATATATGATATGGATTTTCAATTGATCCTGTTTTATTCTGCAAGTGTGTAGTGAATTCAGCTTTTCCTTTTTTCACTTGTCTCCATACTTGCTTGTCTCCATACCTGCAATCAAGATTGTCCTCAATGATAACTCTGCCGTTCACTCTGATGCTCATTATGTCTTTGTCGCTGTCAAATTTATAGTCAAAGTGCCTCCCCAGTGAAACATTACGGCCATTTGGAGAATTAAAAAAATAATTGTTACCAATAGGTGACTCAGGGTTTTCTTTTTACATTTTAAGAAATCTGATAATGTCCCTAATGTCAAGAGCGTTTGACTGTAGCTACGCTTCATCCAGCGCGTGTTATAAATAATATGATTTCTAAGTTAAAGATCAATTGCGACTACGCTATTGGTGGCTGCAAAGAATTTATAAATGTCGAAGATCTTGAACGACATGTTAAAAATTAAGGTTTTGCTCCAGTGTTGTGTTCTAATGAACGTTGTGACAAGGAGATAAACAAACGAGACAAAATTAAACATGAAACTGAGTTATGTGAATACAGAAAGATTGCTTCTTACGACTTTGGAGAAAATAGAGAGATTAGAGAAATGTTTTAACGAAGTTATGATCAAGTGAAAATGCTGATGGTTAAAATAAATGAAAAAATGGATCAAGATAGAACTAAAATAAATAAAAAATTATTGATGCATCTGGTCAGGCTACGAAACAAATAATGGAATTATAGAACGAAATAAAGGATGTTCAACAAAACCTTTCTACAATGACCAAAGAAATGAAAGAAAAGAAAGACACGATGTTTTAAATATTGGAAAAGATGAATATAAACGAACAGCATCTTCAAACATTGACATCACCAATTGAAATGATGATATGTTAATTACTATTGGTGAAGAAAATAAGAGTGTTGAAATATATTCATGGAAGGACATAAAATTGTTTAAGATTGCATCAATGGAAAATGATCATAAGTATGATTCATCATTTATTTATAATGATAATTTATTTGTTGTTGGAGAATATCGCTGCAAGTCAATAGAAACATTGAATCTTAAACAGTTTCCTTTTACATGGAAGATATTTCCAAGAGAGATTCCTTATGAATGTGGTAGTCATAAAACAGTTGTTTATAAACAACAAATTCTTTACATTGGAGGATGTATTTGTGGTAAAGGACCATCTGATCTGATCAGTGAAAGATTACTGGTACAATATCTCATGTTTTGAAAGAGTTGTGACACATGCCTGAGCCACGTTATGACCCTGGAGCTGAAATTGTTGATGATAAAGTCCTTATTTTTGGAGGAATGGGAAAATATTGGGAAGTTTTATCTAGTGTTTTGGTGTTTCATCCAAGGACACCTACATGTAAGGAAATGCCTCCATTACCTCATCCATTGGCTGACATGGCAAAAGTTCGATGGAAAGATCAAGTTGTTCTTCTTGGAGGTCATGATGATGGAAGAAAAATGTTGAACAGTGTTATCATGTATGACAGTAAGACAGGTAAGATTACAGTCTTACCATCCATGTTGGAAAAGAGAAAGCGGTTTTGTGCAGTTTTAACAAGTGATACAATCGTTGTCATGGGAGGTAGGGATAATGAAGGTGACAATTTTAACTCAGTGGACTGTTTTAAAATGGAAAGCAGTTCTTAATGGACATATCTTGCTTCAATGAATGAACCAAGATTGGGAGATTGCACTAAAGTATGTATAAGCAAGAGAATGCTCTTTAAACAATCAGAACATTATTACTCAGTAAAACTTGTCTGTATTTATTTATACAATAAATATTTAAAGTTAAATATGTAAAACTCCAGTCTTCATGTAACCTTTGATTATTATAACAACTACTGGAGACATAAATGAATTTAATGTTTTACTACGAGGTAAAACAAAATTTAAGCTTTTCGTTTTTAGTTCAGAATCTTCAAACTATACTGTAAGGGTTTCACAACTTACAATTACCTCCTACCAAAGCACTAAACACAATTTAAGTCTTCAAAGTATTAATTCATAAATTATTTCACACTTACTTAATAATTGGCAGCCAAAGAAAATTGAATCAAGGTTTGACGCAGCGTCTCATATAGTTGTACGAGGATATTGTATTTTATTAACTTTCATGGCGAAGTTTCATTTTTTCTCTGCACTGTGAATCCTTTTTTATTGAACTTTAGGTTTTATCTTGATTGCAGCATTACGCTACAGTCTTAGTACACGTTTTGTCGTTGAGAACGGAGGAAAAACGTTCGGTAAAATCAAAGGCGTTTCAGAAACATCAAAGTCGTAGTAATGTTTGCAAATTGCAAAAACAATGTGCTATATATCTGACTGACAGTCAATGTGCTATATATCTGACTTTAGATACTGTGTTATTATTGTTCATTTAAAAAGAAATAATAATTTGGTTAAATTGACACGCTCGTGGCTTTGGCCATGTTCTAAGACGGTTAGAGCATGATCACTTGTGTTCTATGGAGTTTAGGGGCTGTTCACATGAACCCGGTAGCCGGGAATCAGCGAAGTGTTAAATCATTTTGGAAAATGGAAAAGATTAAATATTTCACAACAAAAAACTTAGTTGAGAAATTTCTCTATGCTCTTACTTTGCAATTCACAAAACCTGTTAAATGGAAAAAAGAATTTAGCTTGATTAGAAATTAACGACTAAACTAACTCTTGACGCTTAAGAAAAGTTTGTAAGTTTTGCGCTTTAAGTTTTTACTCCTTTCAATGACTCAAAATCATTTCTAGTTACCGGGTTCATGTGCATGAACAGCCTCTTAGAGTCCCTTGCATTAGATAAAAACTTGCCCTAACCTACAAATTCCATAGAACACTAGTGGTCATCAGTGGCGTAGCTAGGAAAAATAGTCACTCCCGCCAATCCATCTCGCGCCGGAGGCGCGACCCCACTAGGGGGGTCCGTGGGCATGCTCCCCCGGAAAATTTTGAAATCCAGAGCCTTGGAAACAGCATTTCCTGCGATTTCGAGGGCGAATTATTTGTTGTACAATAATTTATATAAACCCATTTTTGTTAGCTGCATTCTTAATGTGGCAATCGTTGAAACTGCAACTAGTTAAAAAGGTACTAAAGGTGGCTCAGAGAAACGTTACGCAGGAGACAATTGTCCCCTAAAACATAATTTACTCATCACTGCCCCTGCATAAACAGAAGAAATTTGTATTAGCACAAAAAATAATATAGTATACGACACTTCTAAAGTGCATAGAGAGAGACTTTTCTTAGCATTCTACTTGTTAGTTTAAACTTGTTTAGATTGGGGCAAGTAGACAGGGATGGCTTTATTCTTTAAAGTTATGCTTAATTTTCTCAATGAAGTACCATGTATTATACGAACAAATATCAAAACACATACTATACTCATCATTTATAAAGAAAGGCCAGCCTCCTGGGTTTTTCTACAAATTTTTCAACCACCTCGTTATGCAACACCTCTGATTCCTCTTTCTTTTCAATGATATCTTTGTGAATAGATATTCTACACAAAGAGCTAAGCCGACCTTGACCCATTCTATTTCTTAAATAGCTTTTTACACTTTTTAAGCAAGAAAACGACCTCTCTACTGAAGCACTTGCCACTGCCAACACACCATTCAATTTTAACAAATTTACCACTTGACCTAAACTCGACTGGAGATTAAATTTGAAGATGTATTTAAGAACCTCATTACTGCACTCTTTGTGAAAGTCCTTGTCGTTTTAAATGAAGGGAAGTTGACTCTCCAAAGTTTGGATGTCAAAAAGAGGACTATACTTATCTTTGAGAAGATTGATCTTCTCCTGTGGAACTATGTCCTTCCATGTAGTAAATAGTTTAGGATTTACAAGGTCTAAAAACTCGAACTGATTAATATCTTGAAATCGTTCACTTAACATGCCTTTAATGGAATCAATAATCTCAAAATAAAGATGTTTGTAATTGTATCTACTATCTGCTCTGGTTGCTGGTGGGCCTACTTTTCTAGTGCAGTTTGGTAAAACTCGGTGAAAGCTTGATCTGTGCGAAGTGACACAATAAACTGCTTGAAATTGTCAATCTTGCTTATGCCATAGTTAAAATGGGTTTCCCTATTTTGAAGAATGGAATACAAAATTGTGGACTGTTCTAAAATCCTGTAAAAAAACACACACTAGAAAACAAAAGAGAAAGCTATCAAGATAATGCAGTAAGCCACTTATTTTACTTAATGACTCATCATCCCACCCAGCTGGTTGTTCAAGAACCCCGTCAAAATATCTAAAAGTTTTTCATAGTTTTTGTGCAATATATTGATTAAACTAGAGCGATAATACCATCTTGTTTCACCAGGGGCAGGAAACTCAAGGTTGTTAGATGTGAGAAAAGCTTTTCTTTTGGGGCATTGCTTGTAAATGTGCTGAATGTAGCTATATTAATAAAAAGATTTTAACAGGAGAAATTGATGAGGCTGACTGGCATAGGACCAGGTTCAATCTATGAGCTGCACAATGAACAAAATGAGCAAAAGGATACTCTTGTCGAACCAATGCTTGAACACCATTGATATGGCCAGACATGACAGAAGCACCATCATATGTTTGTAAAACCAGTTTTTCTTTTATATTAGAATACTCACCAAGTTTATCTTTGACAACTTGTGATATTGCTGTGGCATTTCTGTTCATACTTACATCCACAAATCCTAATTGCCTCTCCATAATTTCACTTGCTTTGTCAAACCGAGCAATAACACTTAGCTGCTCTTTGGTGGAGACATCAGATGCTTCATCAACCTGAATACTCATAAATGTGCAATCATTTATTTCCTTTCTGATTTCATCTTCAATAATTGAATCAAGACAGCTGATAAGACCATTTTGAATTTCTGGGAGACTCCAGTAAATCTTCTGTCACCAACTATATCAGATTCTGCTAGTCTACTGTGCAGTCGACGCTCAAATACAGAATCAAACTTAGCAAAACATTCGAGCAACTCTCTATAATTACCTTTGTTCAAGCTACCTTCGGACTCATTGTGACCTCTAAATGGCAACTCTTGCTTTGACAAATACAGCACGGCCTCAGTAACAGTTTTTAAAATTTCTCAATTTTGTCTTACCTCCTCATTGTGACGCTGAATCTCATTTCTTCTAGCGAGGGACATAAGACAATCAATTCGTTCACTAGCTCCATACGTTTTCCATGTCTTAAATGCAGTCAAATGCGATTTAGATTTTTCATGCTTCTTAGCATCATCTTAGCGATGTTTTTGGGGAAAACATTAGACATGGCCAACAAAACACTTTCTGCAAGGTTGTACTGCCACACAGCCAGTCCTTCGCCTCATACCAATCTCTCTGAAATGCTCTTCCCTTATTTTGGATAGTTAAATCAGGAGTAGGCCGTTCATGAACGATAACATTCTGTTCGACCGACGATCGAGCAGAGAACGGTTTAGCTAATAAGCTATTTACTAAATCAACATCAGTTGAGCAAATCGCAGTCGCACTTGAAGCCATTGTGTCATACACAAATACAAAATAGCAATTTGAGAGTAAACACAATGGAAAATTAATACCGACAATGACACGTAATTTGATAATCACTAATCGCTGTACTCGTATTAAAAGGTCGAATAATTACAACCTCCGGCAATTTAAAATAGCGGGAGTTCGACTATAAAAACAGCAGATTTGAGCATGCGTCAAGTCCCTTAGCCAACCAGAATTCAAAACTTCTTATATAGAATTATATTGTATGTTCCGCCCTCTGAAGATGGGCGGAATACGTGGAGAATCGCGCGAGTATGCAATGTGCGAGAAAAGGCGGTTGCTGGGTTACATAACAAATCTTGAGATTTTGCTGTATTACGATTACGAACCACCTAATAAAAGCGTAAATATGAACGAATAAAACATAATATTACAAATTGTTCGTGAAATAATGTATATCTTATGTCCAAATAGAATATTTATTATTTTTTTGGGAAATTTCTACTCCCGCCGGGCGGGAGTAGCGGGACCGCTAGCTACGCCACTGGTGATCATGTGCCCTTACCCTTACTTTTTTTATTCATTTTAAGCCTAAAATCAAGTTCGTTATCCTCCCAAGACTATCATTAGCCACATTGTTACTCGTTAGCACAACAATCATTACCAATTCATTACATTAATGCATGGTAAAAAAGTAGCCAACCATTCATAATTTAAGAAAATAATCCTTTGCGGTAACTATGGGTCTGGAAGGTACTATTTAGTAATTCATAGTAGGCTCAAGTTTAGGTCATAATTTAGTAAATCATGAGACATTGTTATTCTGTTAGATTCAGATATTCTGGCTTTCAGCTTCATTAAATCAATTGACATTGAAGCTTTCAAGTTCCAAGTACCATTAATTGTATAAATGTTGATGGACTTCGCTGTTTTTCTGAAATGTCTCCAACACAAAGACGGTTTTAAAAATGACAACCAAAACGCAAAAAAAGATAATGATAGATTTGCATGAAATGTTAGAACTCAAATCACAGATCACAAGAGGCAGGCTAATTAACAAATCAAAACAAAAATTTTTCCTCTACAAAAACTATAAACCTGGTGAACGAGAAATTTATTAACGTGAACAATTACATTGTGATTTGTGAATGACACCAAATATAACAGTATATATATTAAATATTATTTTGTAAAGTCCACT
This sequence comes from Xenia sp. Carnegie-2017, assembly GCF_021976095.1. Lineage (NCBI taxonomy): Eukaryota > Metazoa > Cnidaria > Anthozoa > Malacalcyonacea > Xeniidae > Xenia > Xenia sp. Carnegie-2017. Next base: position 10,946,765 of record NW_025813469.1, read on the forward strand.
ATATACCATACATATAGTGCTTTCGATAGTTATTTACGTGTGATTGCGCGTGCATATGTAAATATAAAAGTGAGATTACTGGTCATAAATAGGTTGCCGCAGTTTATATCAATGTATCGTGCATTCTATTGATGAGATAAGATATTATGATGCGCCTTAGTGGTAACTTATTTGTTTTTTTGCAGTCCACCTTCCAATACATTATCTTTGACGCTTGCCCAAGCCATGAGATCAGTATTAAATGCCTTTCCAATGTTCCCATTACTGTCAATAGCAATTACTCCTCCATGTCCACTCAGTCTAGTTTGAAGTAAGTTCACAGCATTCTCCGCTGCTTCCTTCAATAAAGAAATAAAACATGTTTGCTGTGTTTGCACAGACTTATGCAAATCGGGTAGACCTTTGGGAGAACTCTAGAACTGATAAATGATTCAAAACTGTTTAAAACCCATAAATTCAAATAATTTCCAAAGAAAAACATGAGAATTGATTTACTCTTACTTATCCTACCTGAGCATTTCTTCCTGCTTCCATGTCAAATACAACTTGTCTTGCTAAAGTCAATTTTATCAACTTCTCTCCATGACCTGTTGTTGCAGCTGCTCCTTTATCATTTGCATATCCACCACAACCAACAAATGGCACGTCGCCAATACGACCTTTCATTTTTCCTGCAATGCCTCCTAAATAATTTAAGGTATATTCATTAAAATAATTTAAATGATATGATAAAGAATGACGATGAAGAATGCTTATGGTTTGTTTGCTTATTGAAGATTACAAGTTACAAGACCAGTTTTTACCTGATGACAAAGCACATGCCAAGTGGCCATTTGAATCAATTGCAACGGCACACACAGAATCTTTTGTCTCGCCATGACCACTATAGCCATGAACTATTTGGTGTTCAAATATTGGAGCATTAATGTCGTAGTTTAAAGGTTTCAAATCTTTTGGTTGGCAACAAGGTAAATTTTTACTCCGAGCAAACTTTAAAGCACCATCACCATTAAGAGCACAGTGTGGTGTTTTTTCCATTATTTGTCGAGAAACACGAACTGGATTTTTGAAATGTCGACCCGCAAGTACTGCACCTATAACAAAAGAAAAATATTCAAAGGCTTTTTATCATAACATATTTGGAAAAAAGTGCAAAGTTTCATTTTTGTGTCTTTTTTTGATTATATACAATTCTCCCTTACAACATACGTTACTTATGCAGGCCGCCAAATGCAGTAAATTAAGGTGTCATTGTAAATTCTTGGATAAAATATCGTCATGCGCACCGATGATTTTAACCTGCTTCTAAGGTGCGTCCATCCATAATCATTGCATCACATTCAACTTCCTTCTCTTCATTCAACGGAGATCCATATCCTGCTTGGAAATGCTCACAATCCTCCAAAGCGCTAACTGCCTTTTCAACAGCTTCAACAGCAGTACCATTATTCTTGGACGAGAAAAAACATGCATTGGCATTTATAATAGCCCATAGCGTTCTGTTTGTACAAATTAAAGAGTTTGTGAAAATTCTTTAGGTCTTCTATTAAACAATACTTGCCTTCAATATATTATATCCTGTTATAGCTGATTCATTTAATTTGTTACGATATTTATAATTACTTAAAGTTTCATAAAAGTGGTTGCTGTAACCTCCTCCTTGAACAATGATAGCAGGTTCAAAATCGACACCTTAAAAAATAATAATCATTGACCATTATCAAAAAGCTGGTACATTAATTTTTTTAAAAATTCAATTAAATATATGTAATCGAGTGCTGGAAATTTTAGTGGGGGCTGAGTTGTCATTTTGTCAAAAATTTTTAGATTTTTCGAAATGTTCTGAAATACCTCATTTGCAAATTCCAAGATTATAACAGTTATAAAGAATTTGGAACATTTCCACAAACCAAAGTTAAAGGTAACTGGTTATAATCCCAGTTACGACATTTCCTCCAGAAAATACATTTTCAATATTAAAACTTGTCAAATAGGCTGTCTCGAAGAATAATTTTTTTTTGAAACATGTTTTTGGGTGTTTAATAGGCCGTTTTATAAACATTTCTGAAAAAGTAGTAATTTAGTTTTTTCATTCTATGAATTTTGCTGAAAATTCACGGATCACGTAGCTTTACCCACAGTCCCCTGCATGTAGGAGGTTGAATTTCCACCACTGCTGTACTCTATATATAAATACCTGGAGAATCATTCGGTTCGAGTTCATTACGATATTGTGCCGGGAATCGATCCATATCATCAGTTACAACTAAATATACAAATCAGTGTTTCAGAATTAGCTAAAATCATAGTTCAATGTTCATACTTTTCGAGAACGTTAAAAACACAATATTTTACTCTTGTCATGCCGATCGTTCTCATTGAAATAGAAGTTCTTTCTCTGAATGACTTAAGTTAATAGTTATTTTAAAATTCAAAATATTTTAGGACATTGCATCTATATTTTTTAAATGTCTGGTTACATGAGTACAGGTAGCCTGCATTAATGTGATGGAAGCGTTGAATGATTTGGGCAGATGGAAAAATTCAATAGCCGTCATCAAAAAATCATGTTTTTGTCTTTAAACAATTTCGCAAAGTTCTAACTTTATAAATATGAGAAACATTTGAAAACAAATTATTGTGTTTACTTGAGAATTACAAATCTTGTAACTTGCAAGTTGTAAATTTTACGCTTGAAGTTTTCACTTCCTTCAATGACTAAAATCATTTCACATCTCATTAAATTCACATGTCACAGTCTCAGTGCTCCTCCTTGCACATACTGCGCATGTACTCTACAAGGTGATAGTTGAGCACTTGTAAGAACGATCTAAACACTATCCAAGTTTCATTTATCCGGTATACCCATTGATATTTGTCATTATTTTGCCGTTTATCGCTTATTTTTGAAAAAAACCTTGTTAAAATAATGAGTCAAATTAAAGAAAACTACAACTTTCCTCTTTCAATTAGGTAAACAGGTAATTTAAATTCAAAACACCGCACTACATTAAACATTCTTTCATATGACATTCCTTTCACGAGACAACATGAGCCCAACAAAATTGACCTGCTCACCACTGTGTGACTTCATAGCTCAGTTGGTCAGAGCACTGCACCGGCGCCGCAGAGGTCATGGGTTTGAATCCCGTTGAGTCACCTGAATTTTTCAGGTTTATGAGACAATTGCTTAAATTGTCATGCAAAGTGCGAAGATCATATCTACATTTAATTTCAAAACACCGCACTGCATTAAACATTCTTCCAAAAGACAAATACATAAAGAAAATGGACACACTCTTATCTGACTCTACAAAGTTTGAACTTCTTAATGGAGATTCAGTTAAAGTCACTTTACAACGAGAAAATCAAGTGAAGTCTTTATTAAAAAAGTTGAAAGATGCTAAGTCTATCGGCCAAGAAACTTACAAAGAACTTTATCCTACTGGTTCACGAATAGGTATAATGTATGGTCTTCCTAAAATACATAAATGTAACATCCCTCTCAGACCCATTCTTTCCTCCATTAATCACTATTCGTATAAACTAGCAAAGTTTTTCATCCCACTCCTAAAACCCTTCGCTATAAGCAACCTCATCATCAAAGACTCTTTCTCCTTTGTTGAAGAAATCCTAAATTGCGATATCAACTCCAGTAATGTTGTCCTTGATAGTTTTGATGTCGTATCCCTATTTACTAACATACCTGTCGACGAAACCATCCAAATAATATCCAAAAGCATTTTTAACAACCACCAGTACTTTAACGGACTCGCTGCAACAGAATTTGAAAAACTACTCTCTCCAGCTGTTAAGAACTGTCACTTTATCTTTAGCGGGAAAATGTACCAGGAAATTGATGGTGTGGCTATGGGCAGTCCATTGGGCCCTTTCTTTGCTGATATATTCATGTCCTTTCACAAACAATCCTGGTTTAATAAATGTCCTTCTTCATTCAAACCACTACTTTACCGACGCTACGTTGACGACTGTTTTTTACTTTTTCATTCCTCCTATCACGTCCCACTCTTTCTTGACTATCTGAACCGACAACACCCTAATATCACATTCACAGCTGAAGTCGAACAAAACAGAAAGCTCTCATTTCTTGACATTGATATCTCTCGTACTAATGAAAAATTCACCACTTCCGTCGACCGCAAACCTACTTTCCCTGGCCTCTTAACCAACTTCCACAGCTTTATCCCACTTACTTACAAACTTTCACTAGTCTCCTGCTTACTTCACAGCATCTTCAACCTTTTTTCTATTTATGAAAATTTTTATACACAACTCAAATTTCCAGAAAGTCACTCACCAAAAACGGTTTTCCTTCACGTATAATTGACCAAATCACACGTCACTTCCTTAACAACACCTTTGCCCCCAAACCACCTTTGCTTTTTGGTCTATTTCCATGGCTCTAATCAGAACTTTATGTTGGGCATTAATTATTATTACACGAGTTAGAGACTGTTAATGGTTTATACGATTGCTGTTCTCTTAAACGATTTTCCTGACTCTCTAAATTAAATTCTTCGGCTGTGCGGCCATTTAGTTCTAGATGCGCTATTTTCATTAAATAGAGCTAGTTGATATAAACCTTTGAAAATTAATTCGCATATGGAAAAGATTCGAAAACGGACTACTCAGACAGCAACATATACATGTCAGATGTGACCAACTGTTTGCGCATGCGTATACCACTGGGCGTAGATAATTGAGGAATAGTCAGACTAGAGGAGGGCTCAGACTGCTACATCTGTTAGCTAAGTTTATGTAAACAGCCCCCTTTGAATATTTATCACAGGTGCATTAATGGCACATTGTGCAACCATTGATCAGCGTTTGCTGACTGGAATATGAAGCAAATAACACTGCTAATAAATATAAGTCATCGAGGTCAAATGCATAACTAAAGTAGAAAGTATTTTGTTGTTCATTCCTGTTTGTCATCGACAGAGAACTGCTTTGTTTTTTTCTTCATAAAGATCAACCTTGTATTGAATACAGTCAACTGCTAAAGTTTCAATGAGAAATGGAATGTCTGGAATGAAGACATTTACGATATCTTTTTTATGTAAAGACTTAAAACACCGAGTTAAAAGTTCATTTGCAAGTTCCATCTACGACATTCTAAGAAAAGTTAAGAAGAAATGAAAAATAGCATCTCTAGTAGATGTCTGGCTAACAAAGTAATCAAGTCAATTATTATCATTGTGTTTCATCAAACCAATATTAATGTGTAGTATCTATTTAGGAACTTATGAAAAAAAAACTTAATAAAAACCAGCTTAAAGTGTAGTTTATTGATTTCCTGATTTACAGAGTATACGTACCTCTTTGCTTGAACGAGATAGAGAAGGAACTTCTGTCTGCTGCTGTTACTTTAGAGGTTAACAAATGAAATTTCTCTCCTGCAGGTAGATCAAGTTAGCATGTATTTGTATTATTTTATACTTTTCATTGAGCACATTTGAAAACAACATATTTCCAACAGTTGTCATGCTAATGACTTTCATGAATTATTTTTAATGAAAAAAGAAAGTCTTTATTGAAGGCGAACAGTGCATTGTTTTGGATGAATTTAAAACGCGCTAATAATTTAGTTAATTGTCTTTTTTTAGACGGACGCTTTTACACTTCAGACCAACTAACTTTTCCTAATTTGTATTTCTGTAAATAAATAGATATGATTATCGACTGTCTTAATCTTAAATATGCTAAGCAAAATTTATTTTGTTTTAAGAATTGATACAGTAAGACTTATTTCTGAGTTCAAATTTAATTGAATTTCCGCGACATTCATTAGGAAGCCGGGTTGCCACGTGAAAAGATCATGCAGGCTTTGCTGATCACGTGAAAAAGTGAGCAACAACAAAACAGGAAAGAAAGTGTCATGGTAACTCTGGATTCGTCATGTTCATAAAAATAGAGCTAATTGAGATAAACCTTTGAATATTGTTTCGCAGACGGAAAAGATTCGAAGACGGACAACTCAGACAGCAACATACACATGTCAGATGTGACTGATTACTTGCGCATGCGTATACCACTGGGCGTTGAGAATTGAGGAATAGTCAGACTAGAGGAGGGCTCATACTGCTACACCTGTTAGCTAAGTTTATGTAAACAGCTCCCTTTGACTATTTATCACAGGTGCATTGATGGCACATTGTTCAACCTCTGATCAGCGTTTGCTGACTGGAATGTGAAACAAATAACACTGCTAATAAATATAAGTCATCGAGGTCAAATGTATAACTAAAGTAGAAAGTATTTTCTTGTTCAACCCTGTTTGTCCTCGACAGAGAACTGCTTTGTTTTTTTCTTTCTTCATGAAGATCTACTTTGTGTTGAATACAGTCAACTGCTAAAGTTTTAATGAGAAATGGAATGTCTGGAATGAAGACATTTACGATATCTTTTTTATGTAAAGACTTAAAACACCGAGTTAAAAGTTCATTTGCAAGTTCGATCTACGACATTCTAAGAAAAGTTAAGAAGAAATGAAGAATAGCATCTCTAGCAGATGTCTGGCTAACAGAGTAATCAAGTCAATTATTATCAATGTGTTTGATCCAAACAATATTAATGTTTAGTATTTATTTAGGAACTTATGAAAAAAAAACTTAATATAAACCGGCTTAAAGTGTAGTTTATTGATTTCCTGATTTATAGAGTGTACGTACCTCTTTGCTTGAACGAGATAGAGAAGGAACTTCTGTCTGCTACTGCTACTTTGGAGGTTGCCAAATGAATTTGCTCTCCTGCAGTTAGATCAAGTTAGCATATATTTGTATTATTTTATACTTTTCAGTGAGCACATTTGAAAACAACATATTTGCAACAGTTGTCATGCTAATGACTTTTATGAATTATTTTTAATGAAAAAAGAAAGTCTTTATTGAAGGCGAACAGTGCATTGTTTTGGACGAATTTAAAACGCGCTAATAATTTGGTTAATTGTCTTTTTCCTTAGAAGGACGCTCTTACACTTCAGACAAACTAACTTTTCCTAACTTGTATTTCTGTAAATAAATAGATATGATTATCTACTGTCTTAATCTTAAATATGCTAAGCAAAATTTATTTTGTTTTAAGAATTGATACAGTAAGACTTATTTCTGAGTTCAAATTTTATTGAATTTCTGCGACATTCATTAGGAAGCCGGGTTGCCACGTGAAAAGATCATGCAGGCTTTGCTGATCACGTGAAAAAATGTGCAACAACAAAACAGAAAAGAAATAGTCATGGAAATTCTGGATGCTCCATTTTCATAAAAATAATTCTAGTTAAGATAGAGCTTTGAATATTGTTTCGGTGACTTTGAAAAGACTCAAAGGTGGTCGACAACTCAAACCGCAACTTACACATGTGAGCTGTGACCGATGACTTGCGCATGCGTAGACAATTTGGGAATAGTCACACTAGGGGTGCTTTGCGACTGCTGCACCTGTTAGCTAAGATTATGTAAACAGTCCCTTAGCTGCTAATGTCTTATTGGAAATCTGAACGAATACAATAATACTTCAATCAATCCCAACCAAACAACAAAAATAACCTCAACCAACCAAAATGGTTGAGGTACTAATGAGATTTTAAAGTAAAAACTATCAATGAACAGCTTCTGTTGATCAAATCTTGAGTAAAATCAATAATAGCTACACATTTGGAATGAATAACTATGGAGATTATGAAATAAGTAATATTATGAATATTTGTGTCTTTGTTGATTTTTAGTTTAGTTTGTTTGGATCGCCGCAACTTGACAATAAACAATAATTTTGGTAATATTCAATTTTTAAAAATACAAAATTTTATTTATCAATAAAATTTAGCAGTATGATAGGGAAATGGAATGTTTGGGATCGTGTTAAAATACAACCAATCATATAATCGCGAGGTCGAATGTATGGTTAAAGAAGAAAATGTTTTGTTGTTCTATCACCTTCTGTTCCTGTATGAGACAGACAAACTGTTTCGTTTTATTCATGTCATAAAGATTAACTCTGTGTTGAATACAGCCAACTGCTAAATTTAGCTGAAAAATGAAACTTTGCAAGACGAAAATGGAATGTCTGGAAATAGACCATTTAAAATGTAAAGACTTAAAACACTGTCTTAAAAGTTCAGGTGCAAGTTCAATCTTTGACATTGGAAGAAAAAAACTTTTCTTAGCAGATGTTTGATTGCGTGACAAAATTATTAAAGTCAATAATTATAATATTTAAAATAATAAAACAGAGACTTTGTTGTGGTAACAAAATTTGAATATCGCCAATACCACTATTAATATTCACTATGTGAACTATGTCCGTTTTGATTGGTCAGTTACCTGCAAAAATTTCTCGATATCTGTAGGTATGACAATTTATCTACAAATAATAGTTAGTTTCTACTTTTGTTGACAACAGTAAAAGCCGAATTTGAAAAAGTCAAACAGTAGGGATGTTTGCCATAGTTTCTAAAAACGATATGTAAAACCTTTTGAACAAAAATGATCCGGAAACACTAAAAAATCAGCGAAGCTGGCTTTGAACATATTTAATTACTGTATATTTAAAGCAGATTTACTTTAATTAACCATCTAACAAGGACAAAAAGCAAAGGTTTTAAAACTGTTTTACATTGATATGTTACATCATTATTTCAATCATTTGAAAAGAATAATAAAACAATTATTGAACTCGGCTTTCAAATGATAAAACTAATTATTCAGACATCGGTCAGAATGTTATTCGCTTCATGTTCGCTTCGGTAGATAACATTGATCTGAATAATTTTTGATATCATGCTCAACATCATTCAACAATAGAATTTTATTTTAAATCCCGACAACATTAATGTGCAGTATATATTTAGAAACTTGTGAAAAAACCTTAATATATATAAACTTATTTAAAGTATATTTAATTGATTTCCTGATTTATACAGGTGTACGTACCTTTCTTGTTTGAACAAGATGGAAAAGGAACTTTTGTCTGACGCTCTTACTTTACTGGCTGTCAAAGAAAATTGCTCTCTTGCAGGTAGAGTTAACATATATTTATACTGTTTAATACTTTTCAGTAAGCATACTTCAAAACAACATAGTTTCAACACTTATCATGCTAATGTTTTCAAATTATTGAAAAAGAAAGTCTTTATGCCATTGAGTTAATCGTCCTTTTCTTAGAAGGTCGCTATTTTTTTCTAATTTGTATTTCTACATTAAATAAATATATATAACTATCTATCTTTTCTGTCTCAATTTTTTTTGATGAGTTTCTTAAGTACTTAATAACTATTTTTAGTTGATATGACCAAACAATTTAAACATCGCAACATAACAAGAAATTCTTACGACAACATTGCTTAGTTTTGTCTGTGGCGATAGTAATGTATGTATATTTTACTTTACGAGGAGAGCAGAAGCAATAATATGTACAAATTACAAATCTCTCATACCTCGTACTTAATCTTAAATATGCAAAAGAAAATTTATTTTGTATTATTCTGAGTTGAAATTTGCTTGGCATTCTGCGACAGTCAGTAAGAAGCCAGATGTCACGTAGAAAGCATGCAGGCTTTGCACATCATGTGAAAAAGATTGTAGCAACAAAACTGGAAAGGAAGAGTCATGGATATGCTACCTGTGAAAAGACCGGCGTCTTCCTCAAGTTTTTCTCCCTATCTTGCGACTTCAGTGGTTATTTATAATTCGAGTTGCAACTTTCCGTCCTATGTTGTTAGACATCTGTTGCGACTTATCCGTTTGTACTTAAATAGTTAAATTTTTTACATATTGAGTGTAGTAATTAATACCAGGAGCCTCGCCACAGCGCAAGCCGGCATGATGTGACTAATGAGTAATGAGTCTTTGCCACTACAGACAGCCATTCGAAAAAGTAAGCTCAATAAAAGATATGCTTTTAACGTGATATGGCAGACTTCATTATTCAATCTCTTCCTTGGCAACAAAAGATTCATTTCTGTTTATAGTAAATATTGAGCGGGGATGTTTGTCATTTGATCATACGTCATTTTGAATTCCCCATCCAAACATGAGTTACATGATGCATTAATTTATTGAAACTTTTGTCGTTCTTGTATTGAAGAACATCTACGAGTTAATGCACAAAGATGTCCTCAATGTCAAGATAATTTGACTGTAGATATATACACTTCTTCCAGCTAGTCTTATAAATAACTTGATTTCAAAGTTAAAGATCAGTTGCAACCACGCAAATCCTAAATTTATCAACGTTGAAGATCTTGAAAGAAACTTTGAAAATTTGGCTTTGCTCCAGCGTTGTGTTCTAATGAACGTTGTGACAAGGAGATAAACAAACGAGACAAGATTAAACATGAAACTGAGTTATGTGAATACAGAAAGATTACTGCTCACGACTTTGGTGAGATTTGAGAAATGTTTCAACTAAGTTTTGTTCATGTTGACAAAGTGAAAATGCAGATGAATGAAATAAATGGGAAAATGGATCAAAAGTTTATTGATGTGTGTGGTGAAGGCATGGATAGCAGGTTGAAAATTATTCAACCGACAGCGTATAAAAAGCAAAGCACGTGTCCGCATTGTACTTATGTTTTAAAATATTGTTTATGTCTTTTGTAGATCTGCTTCATTGCACTTTTTCTTTTATCTTTTGTTTTTACTTTGCTTTAGATAAATATATTAAAATATAAAACTAGGCGTTGTTATTCTTCGCTTTTAACTTCCGTGTTTATCAAACGTCGACGCAGAATTTCAACGTATTTTCTATCTTCAACTTGTTGCGATAAACAAATAATTTCGTCTACTCTTGGCTTAATTTTGATCCTGAATTATATGAGAAAACGTATGAAATGGCTTGTCGTCCTAATAATTACGATTCATATGGATATGATGAATCAAGATTTGAAAGCCCTGTCAACGATGATTTTTATTGTCCAATATGTCTTAATGTCATAAAAGATGCCAGAATGTGCCACAATGAACACATATTTTGTCGTAGATGTATTGAAGAACATCTAAGAGTTAATGCACAAAGATGTCCTCAATGTCAAGATAATTTGATTGTAGCTACACTTCTTCCAGCGCGTGTTATAAATAATATGATTTTAAAGTTAAAGATCAACTGCGACTTCGCTAGTCATGGTTGTCCGGAATTTATCAACGTTGAAGATCTTGAACGACATGTTGAAAATTGTGGCTTTGCTCCAGTGTTGTGTTCTAATGTAGGTTGTGGTCTGAAGATAAACAAACGAGACAAGATTAAACATGAATTTGTGTTATGCGAATTCAGAAAGATTCCTTCTCACGACTTTGAAGAGATTAGAGAAATCTTTCAACGAAGTTTTGATCAAGTGAAAATGCAGATGATTAAAATAAATGAAAAAATGGATCACGATAGAACTGAAAAAAATAGAAAAATTAATGATGTATCTTGTCAGTCTACGAAAGAAAGAATGGAATTAAAGAAAGAAATGATGGAATCAAGGAAAGAAATAAAAGATGTTCAACAAAACCTTTCTACAATTACCAAAGAAATGAAAGAAATGAAAGCTGTGATGTTTCAAATGTTGGAAAAGATGAATAAAAATGAACATGTTCAAACATTGACATCATCAGTTGAAATGTTGATGAACTCAATAAAAGGTGATATTTTGGCTGCTGGAGGTTCCTTATGTGGTTCCTCAGAAAGTGTTGAAATATTTTCATGGAAGGAGAAGAAATGGTTTGAGATTGCATCAATGGAAAATATGCGTATCGATGCTTCATCATTTGTTTATAAGGATAATTTATTTGTTGTTGGAGGATATGACTGTAAGTCAATGGAGACATTGAATATAAAAAAGTTTCCTTTGACATGGAAGACGTTTCCCACAGAGCTTCCTTATGGATGTCAGAATCATCAAACTGTTGTTTGTAAACAACAAATCTTTCTCATTGGAGGATATGATTATAATAATAATACAAGATTGGATCTAATCAGTCAAATACAGATTACAGGTACAACATCTTATGTTTTGAAATAGTTGTGTCATATGCCTGAACCACGTTGTTACCATGGAGCTGTTGTTGTTGATGATAAAATTCTTATTTTTGGAGGAGAGGGAGAAGATGGCAATGTTTTGTCCAGTGTTTTGGAGTTTGATCCAAGGACTCTTACATTTAAGGAAATGCCTCCATTACCTCATCCATTGATTGAAATGGCAACAGTTCAATGGAGAGATCAAGTTGTTCTTCTTGGAGGTTGTGATGATGGAAGAAAACATTTGAACAGTTTTATCATGTATGACTGTAATACAGGAAAGATTACCGTCTTATCATCCATGTTGGAAAAGAGGTCCGGGTGTTGTGCAACTATAACTGGTGATACAATTGTTGTCGTGGGAGGTCTGAATGATAAAGGTAAAGAAATTAAATCAGTGGAGTGTTTTATAATGGGAAGTAGTTCTTCATGGACATATCTTCCTTCAATGAATGAACCACGATACGGAGCCATTGCTGAAGTTTTAGCCTTTGAACAAAAGTATTTATAAGCACAGAATTATTCTCTAAATAATCAGAACATTATAACTCAGTAAAATTTGTTTAAATTAAAGCTAAACACTACTTAAAATTGAATATGTAAACTTACAATGTTCATATAACCTTTGATTATTATAATAAATTACTGGAGAAATAAATGGTTTTAGTATTTTACTAATGACAGAGACAAAAAGAAAACTTTTGCTTTAGTACTTGTTCAGAATCTTCAAACTTACAACTGTGTATGAGTTTGACCAGTGGTGTTGTCGATCATAGAGATTATAAATAATACTAGATGTGGCATCGTAATATAATCAGTGAATATAATCTATAGTCAAAAATACGGCACACATTTTTGGAGGGCAAAATCGATTCCCTGATGTTACGATACAATGGCCAACTATGATTTTTTGACTTTTTTTTTATTATACGCAAATACAATAGTTAATATTGTCACAATCGATTTTTTGAACAATTTTTTTCTTTTCATCGTAATTTTGGATACCTAATAAGGATACGAAATTGGAGCTCCGAGTCAAAGATCTTGGTATTTAAAACAAATTGCTAAATTCTTTTTTCACGAATTTCAGCGTGTTTCGCACATTAAAAACTTGTTTGTCTAAATTCCATAGCGCTAAAAAATAAAAAAATTTACCTTAAACTTTACCAGGGCGCATGCGTGCTTATGAATTTGATCGTCAATAAGCGCAAGCAGGCATGCGCAATGTTACGTTTTGCTACGATACGCTACGATGCGTGGCTAGTGGAAAACTGGCTTAACAATGTGAGATTGTGAGATGTCAATGGACATTATGCATGCATATTTTACGTCATATTACATTTTGTTTCAGATAAGCGTCCGTGACGAACACAAGCAGCACATAGCTTCAATAAGTTCTATCTTTTACCGTTTTACATTTGCTATTCAAACAATGACAAAGTGACTGTATTCTGAAGTTGTTATCTCAAGTGTAGAAGGGTCGAGTAGGGATATGCAAAACTATCCGAGATTATCTGACATATCAAAGGCAAAATCAATTCTGAGTTCGATTCCAAATTGGATATTGAGTTTATTTACGATTTGAATTTCGATTTACGATTTGAATTTCGATTTACGATTTGAATTTCGATTTACGATTTGAATTTCGATTCCAAGCTGGAATCTTTGGCTCGGTAAATAGAATATATCGTAATTTTAGATGGTAATTTAATTTTTTAGCCAATTGCAGTTGAGAACCTTTTTTAAAATAATGGCGTATGCGCCAAACTGAGGCATCCAGCATGGAGACAGAAAAATTTTACAAACAATTTAAAAAGTTCACGCATATTTATCGGGATTTTTGTGGTCTTTTTTCAAAGCTAGGTATGGATTAATGAAGAAAAATTATCCTATTTTTGGTGATATAATTATTATTTGGATTTCTTGTTTGTTTTTTACGTATTAATACTTTATGTAAAGGCATGTTTTCGTAAATGCGATGATAGTTGCCTACATTTGGTAAATATATAATATATATATAATCAATTATACAAATTGTCAAAATATAAGACCTTTACGACCATATATACGTGGAAGTCACGCGAGACAACGCGCGTGACAAACATTGCACATAAATCATGGAATATATTTAGGACTATTTACATAAATCGATTGCATGAAAAAAATGAAAAAACGAAAACAGATTCTTTCTGGGCCGCCTATGTCGAAACTCGAAAGCAGTTGGCAAAAGTATATTTGTTTACATTCATCCGGGACCTAAATTTTCCCCTAGCTCCGCGTCCCCACGATCTTCGGTCTCGGGCTTGCACTGATCTGCTCTCAAGTTCTCCCAAAGATCTCCTCGTTTTGCATAAGCCTGTGTAAACACAGTAAACATCTTTTATTTCTTAAATGTCATGAATGATCACTCAATTTTAGTATCTTACTGTATTACGTTGTTTATGCCTCATATCTATTCAGAATCAAGACGTTTAAAATCAAACAGAAACTTACAGAAGTTCCGAAAGGTTCTACTTTATTGTGATTGTGCGCTCCCCTTCATTACGTAAAAATCCCCCCGGAATTGTTAACAGACGAACAAAAAATCGAGATTCCACCAGTATATAGGTCGCGTTGGGGAAATGGGTCAAGTCATGTCAAGAATAGTGTTTTGCCTCGCACAGGCAGCAACAAGGAAAAATTGTGTGTCATGATTTAACATTCAGTTCCGTCTTGTATTAGTTTGTCAATCGATCGTCCTCGATTCTTGCTGAATTTGTTTCTTCTCGAAAATATCTTGCTGTGGCATGCTAGCTGCAATTTCAAAGCACAAATGTGTAAAAAACGACAATAAATCAATTTTTTCAATTTTTTTCAACGTTTTTCCACTGCCAAGAAGCAAAGCAAACATCGGCCGCCGAAAAAAACACACATTTCATGGGAAAGCTTGACAAATTTAGATGTATTTTTAGCTTCAGCCAGTCATGGGACAAAACTATAGAAGTTATCGTTCCAGATGTATTTTAATTAAATGTCTCAATCACTGTCAAAGTGATGAGTATCCCCATGTTTTGCGTATCCCAGTACTTAAATCATGAAGGTTTTAAGCGTCCCCAGCAAATATGGCTCCTGTGTTTTAAGTATCCTTACCCGACCACCCAACGTTCACAAATCACTAGTGATAAAGGTTTCCCTATATTTGTTCAATTACTTCGTTGGTTTCAAAGGTTTCCCTACAGTGGATTTCCCTTGACCTAGAGGGAACAACAATAGACATTTTTTACACGTCATACAACATTGAGTAAAACTGAGTAATATCCCCATACATAAATCACAAAACCCCTAGTGATTTAAGTACGGGGATACCCATATCACGGGTTTACTAATATCACTATCACCAAGGTTACCTCAGTATGAGCCCGCGAGTTAGCGGTTTCATATGGCGGTATTCATTAATTTATCTGGTTTGCTGCTTTCGCTCTTTTTGACGTTCTTAAAAGGAGAAAGAGAATAGGAACACATTACCCATTACTACTCACATTTTTTCCTTCGATTCTCAATTTCCTTGCAACTTTCATCCGCGACTTTCTTTAAAAAGTGATTCCAAATTTGGATTCCGAAGAACCCTTTAAAAAAAGAAAGTTGATTAAGTGATTACATTTTTAAATATGTAATATGTATGGTTTAGTTCAGGGAGGACGATTTAAGACAACAGGGCACTTCTTACCGTATTAAGTGCACAATAAGCAATATCAGTCTGGAACAATTCTCACAAAAAGTTCACTCCATTTTCTACAGTTGCCGAAATTTTATCAACTTGCTTTTGACCAGAGTATAGGTGCCATCGTTTGATATACGGGTCGTATTGCTTTTGTGTACTTTCTCTTCAAGACTGCAGGACCAATTTGGCAGCAAGGCCTGAAAGTCCACGTTCATGGAGAATTCCCCCCCCAGATTTGACATAGCAGTAGAACCAGCTTTGGATATAGTGGATGAACCAAGCTTGGTTGGCTGGGTTGAGTCAAAAAACGCTTTGCCACTGGCAGCTGAATTGGCTCCTGGAGTAACATTCTCATCACTTTGGGCCACCAAGACTGAGTCGGCCAGTTCGGAATCACTAGCAGTCCTGTTGCCTTCTCTTTTTGAATTTTTTTAAACTTTTGGAAAGATACTAAAAGGTGCAAATGCAAAAAATGAATACTTGAATTATCGTTGAGCCTTGAGGTAAATAGATCAATATCACCTGTAAACTGAGCACACTGTATTGCCTGTGACAGGATAGCAGAGTCAAGGGCTCACTCACTGGAGCCTGAGGCCCTACGCGACCCTTTATCAGCAAGGGTATTTGTTATCCCGGGAATATGCGAAGCGGAAAGCCATACCCTATTATTTTAAAAGAAATATAAGTAAAGCTAGATGTTGATATATGAATACACAGCACTATTCTCCTGTAAAACATAAAGTTGATTATGAGTGAATGCGTCTGAATATATTGTAACCTAGGAACCTTTTAAATTAGCCCATTTTTACGTTGGTAAAACTGCATTTGATTTGTCACAGTTCTACGTTACTGCTCACTACGAAGGAATATTAACTACATCACCATATATCCTTCGAGAAAAAGTCTATAACCTCTCCGGAGACATGGGATCTTTTTCAACTTCATTTTAGCAATTTTGGACTGGGACGAGTCATTAACTACTTCACTACGTGATTTTTCTAGCTATAAACACAGACAAAAACAGCATGAGTAATCTGAGGTTCACTGAGGGTTATTAAGGAACAAATAGTCAATCTCGCACATTTCAACCGAAAATTCACGCAAATGATCAGTCACTTTAAGTAGTATGTATTATGTTAAACGTTTAAGGTGTTACATTCAGCAGTGTATTCGTGTGCCCTCATTTTAGCGTGCTAAATGATCTATCACCTGAAGATACAATATGTCCCTCGCCTAAGTGTTCTAAATGTCTCTCGTATTATTGTATTAAATGATCCTTAGGAGTTTTCTTTGAGACTTTGAAATGTTCTCTTACTGTAATGCATTAAATGCTCACTACAATATACTAAACGATTCTTCACCTCAGTGTTATCAGTGTTTCATCATAGTTTATAGTTCATATCACTGTTCCAACCTAAAGCATTCTGTAGAAATTTGGTGAGAACAGAGTCCCTATATGCTACCAAAATAGTTGCATCGGCAAAGGCAGATATGACATTGTTTTAACATACGATATATATTTGCTAACATACGGTACGCGTATGATACAAAAAACATACGCGTATCATACGAGAACGATACGCGTATAATACGAGAACGATACGCGTATCATAGGAGAACGATATGCCTATGATACGAGAACGATACGCCTATGATACGAAAACGATACGCCTATGATACGAGAACGATACGCCTATGATACGAGAACGATACGCGTATGATACGAGAACGATACGCGTATGATACAAGAACGATACGCTTGTGATACGAGAATGATACGCGTCTGATACGAGAATGATACGCGTATGATACGAGAACATACGTGTATGATACGAGAAAGATACATGTATGATACGAAAAGGATACGCGTATGATACAAGAACATACGTGTATGATAAGAAAAGGATACGCTTATGACACGAAAACGATACGCGTATGATACGAGAAAGATACGCGTATGACACGAAAACGATACGCGTATGATACGAGAAAGATACGCGTATGATACGAGAACGATACGCGTATGATACGAGAACGATACGCGTATGATACGAGAACGATACGCGTATGATACGAGAACGATACGCGTATGATACGAGAACGATACGCGTATGATACGAGAGCGATACACGTATAGGGGACGGGGCGGGTGGCTGAATGGTTAATTGCGTGAGTTGCAAGCCAGACGGCGCGGGTTCAATCCCGGCTCGTGGCACATCTGGCAATGTGTCTGTAAACCTAGCCCGGGTTGACCACAGCCATGTGAGGGAAATTTGGTAGAGGAAACTATGTCCTCGGATGGACTGTATCTGCATCTGCAATGTTGCAGCCTTGTCACAATGTGTGTCACGCTGATATCAGCGTTGTAGTTGCGTGAAAGGTACGAGTGATTGTAGTCTGGTCAGCTGCCTTCACTATAATTTAAGTAACCAGGATGTTCCACTTCGTGGAACCCTCATATGTCGAAATCGACGGAGTCCATTATTATAATTATATTATATAAGAACGATACGCGTATGACAAGAAAAGGATGAGCGTATGATACGAAAATGATACATGTATGATACGAGAATGATACGCGTATGATACAAGAACGATACGCTTATGACACGAAAACGATACGCGTATGATACGAGAAAGATACGCGTATGATACGAGAACGATACGCGCATCATATCAGAACGATATGCGTATGATACAAGAACGATACGCGTATGATGCGAGAACGATACGCGTATCATATCAGAACGATATGCGTATGATACAAGAACGATATGCGTATGATGCAAGAACGATACGCGTATGATGCGAGAACGATACGCGTATCATATGAGAATGATACATGTATGATACGAGAATGATACATGTATGATACGAGAATGATACATGTATGATACGAGAACAATACATGTATGATACGAGAATGATACATGTATGATACGACAATGATACATGTATGATACGAGAATGATACATGTATGATACGATAATGATACATGTATGATACGAGAACAATACATGTATGATACGAGAATGATACATGTATGATACGAGAATGATACATGTATGATACGAGAGCGATACATGTATGATACGAGAATGATACATGTATGATACGAGAAAGATACATGTATGATACGATAATGATACATGTATGATACGAGAACGATACATGTATGATACGAGAATGATACGCGTATGATACGAGAACGATAAATTCATTTTGCAACATTAAATATTAAATTTAGTGTAGCTCACTATTTTTTTCTGCATTGTACCTGTAACCATCCTTATATTGCAATTTCCTTATGATACTCTTCTTACATTTTGTATATGGTGCAAACCATTCCCATCCTAAGTAGGTCTTGTCTGGTGTTAGACTGTAAGAAATACTTGTGCATTCCTTCTTATTGGTGTTAAAACTAAGTCAATTGGCATAGGCCATAGCTAGAGAACTAAATTGGGAGAGGGGAGGTTTGTTTTTTCATATATTTATTTGAGCTTGACTGATTTCTTTAGAAAGCCAAATCATTTTCAAAAGAAATCAGTCTGACGCTACTGAATATAAGAATAAACACACCTCCCCCCCATTTATTGTTTTAGCTATGGCTCTGCAATTGGCTACTAAACAACTATGTTTATGAAGGGCATAACATCTTCTAACAAATGCACTGAACAAAGTTTGATATACAGGTTTTTATTTTTCTAAATCTAGAGAATGTAGTTTGTAAAGAGTTTGACAGGCTAAAGGATAGTTATAGAAGATGCATTAAAAAGCGAGAGTTGGCGACACGATCAGGGAGTGGGGCAAGTAAGAAATTGCCAACTTGTGAATATTTCGTTGAGTTGTCCTTTTTGCGTGATGTGATGACTGGACGAAAAACTGAAACCAACATCCCACTTGAAATTGCCGAGAATCCTGATGTGCTCTCCACCGATGAGGATAGACCATTTACATCATTTTCACCAATCACTGTGGACAATTCCCATGCAAAACTAGAAATTTCAGACTCAAAACCACTTCAAAAGACTCGGAAAAGGCTATCAGATCAGATTGACGATCTTTTGGCCTTTAGCCTTGCCAATGATATAGCATATGCTAAAAATGGTGATTCAAAAAAGGCAACTAACCCAGAAGACCAGGACATTCTTTTCTGTTCCAGTTTGGTTACTACCTTTAGGAATTTGACTGGAAAGAAAAACAAATTGGCTAAGATCAAAGTATTGCGAGTTCTTGCTGAGTTTGAAGATGATGATGAAATGTAACAGAATGTTTTTTCCATAAACTTTTTCAAGAAATTTATTGTTACAAATAACTTTACGTTTGCTTGCGTTAACTACCACGTTATGTTATAAAAACAGTGACAAAACTAATAAATGATTCTTTGATTTAGTTAATCGTCGTTTTGAAAACAATCAACTGTAGCATGTACTGCGTTCCACTGCCAGCGTACTTGTCCTTTTGGGACATGAAGTAGTTTTTAAAATCTTCTCTAACAAGCTTTGCATCACGAGAGTAGTTGTTTGACCCAGCGTTGCTAACATCTCTTAAACCCTTATCTGATTGTGTCACTTTTCTCCATTCTCCAAGCTCTCTTCCGTTTTCTGTGTCGTTGTCCACGAAACCAGCTGGACAGTATTTTGTGCTGTGCGAAAAAGACCTTCCAGCCATAAGATAATTGTGCAGAGCGATTACTGCTTTTGTAACTTGAATAACCATTTCAACTCTGGCGTGAATTGGTCGACGAAATACCCGAAATCGTGCTGCTACAATTCCAAACGCATTTTCAATTACCCTCCTCGCTCGAGACAACCGATAATTGAATACCCGCTCAGATATTCCCAGAGCTTCGCAAGGGTACGGTTTCATGATATTTTGCTGTAACTGAAACGCCTCATCTGCCACTATGACAAATGGATAGCATTTTTGAGTGGAAGGGAATGCCTCGGGCCTAGGGATGCCTAAACTGTTTTTCTTAATTGATTCACCCATTGTACTGTAAGATAAAAAGCACCACCGTCACTTTTCCGTCCTGAGTCACCAATATCAACCAATGTGAACTGGTAGTTTGCATTGCAAATAGCCATTAAAACAATAGAATGGGTTTTCTTATAATTAAAGAACATCGATCCAGAGTTAGCTGGTGCCTGCATCACGACGTGTTTTCCATCAAGCGCACCAATGCAGTGTGGAAAATTCCATTTAATTTCAAACCCCTGTGCTATGCACTTCCACTCTGCCTCATTGCTTGGACATTTCAT
The DNA here is from genome assembly GCF_021976095.1 of Xenia sp. Carnegie-2017. NCBI lineage: Eukaryota > Metazoa > Cnidaria > Anthozoa > Malacalcyonacea > Xeniidae > Xenia > Xenia sp. Carnegie-2017. Next base: position 10,967,742 of record NW_025813469.1, read on the forward strand.
GAATACCAATGACAGTACTTTCCACAGTGCTTCACATGTTGAAAAGATGATTCGTCCAACAGTGGTTGGGCTCATTCGAAAGTTCATCCCTATGGTTGTTTGAGAATCTCCTATAGTTAGATACCTGAGTGTTACAAAACGTCGCTCACTAGACTCTATACATTCCCGAGTTAAGCAAGACTTCTATATCTCTGGAGCAATCATAGTCAAAAGTTCTTCATATTGAACAGGAGTCATACGAAAATATTTGAAAAAAAATTCTTCATCAAATAAACGTAAATCTTGGACTAATAAATAGAATTCTCCTTTAGTTTTGCGTTCTTGAAATATTTTTTGTACCCATACTGACTTTTTTTTTTATTTCCTTTAGTCATCCTTCTTTTTAACAAGAAAAGAAGAAGTGTGTTTTTACTGACAACCGCCATGTTATGATTATAATCAGAATTCGCGCCATGCTTCGTTTCTGTACGGTTCGTCAAAACCGCCAAAGTGGAGAATGTAACACGTATATGCATACGATACGCTACGGTACGGTCGAAGTGGAGATCGGCCTTATGATACGAGAACGATACGCGTATGATACGAGAACGATACATGTATGATACGAGAATGATACATGTATGATACGAGAATGATACATGTATGATACGAGTATGATACATGTATGATACGAGAATGATACATGTATGATACGAGAATGATACATGTATGATACATGTGTGATACATGTATGATACGAGAGCGATACGCGTAAGATACGAGAACGATACGCATATGATACGAGAACGATACATGTATGCTACGAGAATGATACGCGTATGATACGAGAACGATACGCACATGATACGAGAACGATACGCGTATCATATAAATACGAGAGCGGTACTGTAGATATGATTATCTACTGTCTTAATCTTAAATATGCTAAGCAAAATTTATTTTCTTTTACCTTGATTTGACAAATATCGAAACGTCGGTAATGAGCTGTTGGCATGACGACAATCAATATAATCAGACGCTTTCCATCCAAATTTGTCGTTGATCTCATTCTTCAAAGAATCTTCATCATTTTTTCTCTCCTTTACTACAGTCACATACAAACGTGGTTCTGGGTTGAATGTTATCCCGCAAAATCCATTTATCCAAGAAAATCTACAAAACAATAATTCCTTATTTAGAACATACATCACGTAGGAAAAGACATTTATTTTCGGTAAACTGTGTGATTTTTACTAAAATATAGCGTAGTATAACAATTGAAATTTCATATTCGCATAGTTTAAAAGCAAAAAATATTTAATAAAAAAACGTTTTTCAAATAATTAAACTCGCGTCAGTCATTGCTTTGAATCATAAGTGCGAGAAATGGTTGAATTCATTCTATATTTTACAGAAAACGTTTGTCGTGCCTAATTACGTAGCTATACTTCACGACTTTTTAAATGTAAATACAACTTATATTGAATGTATCTTATGCTTGGATAAGAAACCTTTGTAAACATTTTTAAAAATTATTTTACCAGTCTTGAGTAGATTTTTACTGACTGTTTTAATTTTTCAGTGACGTCTTTGCGAATACGGTAATAGTCGTCAAGAAATCCTCTGGTGAAATTGGGATCAAAATCATCTTCATCAGAATTTTCATCATCAGAATATATTTTGGACATATCGTTATCACTCAACATTTCAGGAACATCTGAAAGACAAAATTGTTATTAAAACACAATTTATACGCCTGTGATAACATCTGTGAATGGTGCAGTAGCCTCCGCCTGAAAAAACAAACTTGCCTCAGAAAAAATTATATTTTGTACGTAAATATACTTATTTCTGTGATATTGTCCCACTACCATAGTTTTGCCATTATCATGCAAAAACAACGACTTTACATTTTTTAACCATTTTATTAAAGAACTTATAAACTTAAGCAAAGCAAGAAAATCACATTCTTCTTATAACTTATTCTTACAATTAAAACCGAGTTTTTACCAATTACATTACAAATTATCTTGAAGTAATTAAATGCACCTGTAACTCTGTGTACATATCTAACAGGATGGTTGTAGCTACATGTCATTCTAACTGATTATGATTTGAAAAAAAGCAAAATAAAATGATAGCAGTATTGTATCTTGTATAAGAAATACCTTCTTTTGTCTTTATAACACCAGCTAAAGATGTGATGCATTCAACATCAGGAGCTTCACATGACAGCAATTCTACAACTAATATTTTAAAAAGTTTCAGTAAGACAAGCTTCATAGAACAAGATGCTGGCTTAGGGCGTGCACTTTGCTCAAGTGATTAAACCATTTCAGTATTTGTATGGCCTTATCTAAACATGGGGGAGTATCGATGTTGCAAAATTGAGCCAGGTGATTTTTACGCTTTTGTTATGATGAGCAACATTCCTAATTGGTCAATCAAGCCATCTAAACAAATGAAAACCATTTAGTAGTAGTTTTATAAGATAAAAAAACAGAGGATAGTGTTGCAAGTATTATCTCAATAAGGGGAAGTATGAAACCTAAATTCATATAAATAACATTCCTAAATTATCCTAAATCCATGAATATGTAAAGTTTTGTCAATAACAGAAGCAAAATATTGGCGAAACGTCTTCCTGTAATACCTATATGTTGCATAATGTATCAAGCATAATCTTTTGTGCATATATATTTTGTATTATTTCTAAAATGATGGCTTGTATCATTGAATGATTACAGATTTACATTTTATCTCTCCTTACAGTGGCCATATAGCAGAATAATGATGCAGTGATATTTGGCAGCTCGTCACTTAAAAGGGGAAAACATTTTTTGCTTTAAAAATCAATATTCATTCATGATGATACTTGTTCTAAATATATACAAATGTAGTCTTCCTTTTATGCACATTAAAACCAGTGATAGTAAATTGAAAAGCTAGCCATAATAAATAATGCAAGTCTACATGCTGTCCATGATCTTTCATCAAAGAGAATACCTCCTCATGGTGATATGAGAAGTTGTGGATCTTACAAACATTCCTGTTTTAAGACTGAACGTTTTAAAAATGTCTTTTTAAAAATAAGTATGAATTGAAGTAAGTAAGTAGATATCAGTTTAAATTGTTTTATTGGTAGTATGAATTAAGGAATAGATATGTAACATTGTTTGTATAAACATATGTACTTATAGTATTAGTTATATGGTTTTTTATTAGTTAGAACCTTTGTAATTCAACCATATCTGTTACAAAAAAGAGTTCACGTTTAATAAATACAAATATAAATTCAAATTCAAGTCCAATTATTGATGTCTATACCATCAAAGCTTTTTTTCACATGTTATTTAATGTTTTGTCTGTAGACATAACCATACTGATAAGAACTTCATTCTACATATTTTACTGTAAAAATCGTTAATGTTTACGTGCAAAAAGTTTCAAACAAAATTAGTAAAGCATGGAAAGCTTTTCCTCCAATTTGTTCCAAACCGAAAGCACAATTTGATACATCAAATTTCTACGTTAAATGAAAACATAAAAACTGAGAGATTTGCTGGAATTTCCAAAAGAAATAAAAGATGAAGAATTCTTCATCCAATATAGCCAATATAGACTGTTTCATATGCAATTTCTCGCGAATTTCTGTGCGAGTGTTTTGATCATTTATTTAGGTTTTTTATCCCTAATCGCAACAGAAATACAAAAGTAGGTTTTAGCATAACATAGATGAAAAGAAATGCAATTACATACCTGATTTCAAAACGAATAACCTGAGCAAAATATGAAATATTCCACACAAAATTGCTTAGCAATGGCAAAGTCTAAGAAATTAGTAAATTGAAATTATAATTGGTAACGTTCAGCCTGATAATTATTAAATTCATCTTGTTTGTCCCCTGTTAGAATAATTATAATTTTATTTTTTTTGTCTTTGTTTTCATAAATGTGAATACAAAACTAGGGGTTGTTAATCTCTGCCTTTAACTTCCGTGTTTATCAAATGTCGACTGCAAATTTTAACATATTCTCTATCTTCAACTTGCAGTGATAAACGAATAATTTTGTCAAATCTTTGATTAATTTTAACACTGAATTATATGTAAAGATATATGAAATGGCTTGTCGTCCTAAAGATTATGAAAGTGGATAGGAAGAGTCAAGATTTAAGAATACTGTTGTTGAAACTTTTTACTGTTCAATTTGCCTGAACGTCGTTAAAGATGCCAGAATGTGTCAACATATCGAACACATTTTTTGTCGTTATTGAATTGAAGAACATCTACGAGTTAATGCACAAAGATGTCCTCAATGTCAAGATAATTTGACTGTACCTACACTTCTTCCAGCAAGTCTTATAAATAACTTGATTTCTAAGTTAAAGATCATTTGCAACCACACAAATCATGGTTGTCCTGAATTTATAAACGTTGATGATCTTGAAAGACAAGATTAAATATAAAACTGAATTATGTGAGTACAGAAAGATTGTTGCTCACGACTTTGGTGAGATTAGAGAATTGTTTCAACTAAGTTTTGTTCATGTTGACAAAGTGAAAATGCAGATGAATGAAATAAATGGGAAAATGGATCAAAAGTTTATTGATGTGTGTGGTGAAGGCATAGATAGCAAGTAGAAAATTATTCAACTGACAGCGTATGAAAAGCAAAGCACGTGTGCGCATTGTACATATGTTTTAAAATATTGTTTATGTCTTTTGTAGATCTGCTTCATTGCACTATTTTCTTTTATCTTTTGTTTTTACTTTGCTTTACATAAATATGTTAAAATATAAAACTAGGCGTTGTTATTCTTCGCTTTTAACTTCCGTGTTTATCAAACGTCGAATGAGAATTTCAACGTATTTTCTATCTTCAACTTGTTGCGATAAACAAATAATTTCGTCTACTCTTGGCTTAATTTTGATCCTGAATTATATGGGAAAACGTATGAAATGGCTTGTCGTCCTAATAATTACGATTCATATGGATATGATGAATCAAGATTTGAAAGCCCTGTCAACGATAATTTTTATTGTCTAATTTGTCTCAATGTCATAAAAGATGCCAGAATGTGCCATAATGAACACATCTTTTGTCGTAAATGTATCGAAGAACATCTGCGAGTTATTGCACAAAGATGTCCTCAATGTCAAGATAATTTGACACTAGCTACACTTCTTCCAGCGCGTGTTATAAATAATATGATTTCAAAGTTAAAGATCAACTGCCACTTCGCAAGTCGTGGTTGTCCAGAGTTTATCAACGTTGAAGATCTTGAAAGACATGTTGAAAATTGTGGTTTTGCTCCAGTGTTGTGTTCTAATGAACGTTGTGACAAGGAGATAAACAAACGAGACAAGATTGAACATGAAACTGAGTTATGTGAATACAGAAGGATTCCTTCTCACAACTTTCAAGAGATTAGAGAAATGTTTCAAAAAAGTTCTGATCAAATGAAAGTGCAGATGGTTAAAATAAATGAAAAAATGGATCAAAATAGAAATGAAATAAATAAAAAAATTAATGATGTATCTGGTCAGTCTACGAAAGAAATAATGGAATTAAAGAAAGAAATGATGGAATCAAGGAAAGAAATAAAAGATGTTCAACAAAACCTTTCTACAATGACCAAAGAAATGAAAGAAATGAAAGCAATGTTGTTTCAATTGTCGGAAAAGATGAATATAAGTGAACAACATGTTAAAAGATCAACATCATCAGTTGAAATGGTGATAAACTCAGTAAAAGGTGATATTTTGGTTGCTGGAGGTTACCCATATGATTCCTTAAAAAGTGTTGAAATATTTTCATGGAAGGAGAAGAAATGGTTTAAGACTGCATCAATGGAAAATGAACACAGGTGGGCTTCATCATTTATTTATGATGATAATTTATTTGTTGTTGGAGGTAATGACAGTAAGTCAATAGAGACATTGAATATAAAACAGTTACCTTTGACATGGAGAAAATTTCCAACAAAGCTTCCTTATGGATGTTGGCTTCATCAAACTGTTGTTTATAAACAACAAATCTTTCTCATTGGAGGATATGATTATGATAAACGTTCAACATTGGATCAAATTAGTGAAGTACAGATTACAGGTACAACATCTTATGTTTTGAAAGAGTTGTGTCATATGCCTGAACCACGGGATGGCCATGGAGCTGTTGTTGTTGATGATAAAGTTCTTATTTTTGGAGGAGTGGGAAAAGATGGCAGAGTGTTGTCCAGTGTTTTGGAATTTGATCCAAGGACACTTACATTTAAGGAAATGCCTCCATTACCTCATCCATGGACTGTAATGGCAACAGTTCAATGGAGAGATCAAGTTGTTCTTCTTGGAGGTTATGATAGAGAAGAAAGTTTGAACAGTGTTATCATGTATGACTATAAAACAGGAAAGATTCAAGTCTTACCATCCATGTTAGAAAAGAGATCCGGGTGTTGTGCAGTTATAACAGGTGATACAATTGTTGTCATGGGAGGTGTGAATGATAAAGATGAAGTTCTTAAATCAGTGGAGTGTTTTAAAATGGGAAGTAGTTCTTCATGGACATATCTTCCTTCAATGAATGAACCACGATATGCAGCCATTGCTGAAATTTTACCTTTTGGACAAAAGTATTTATAAGCACAGAATTATTCTCTAAATAATCCAAACATTATAACTCAGTAAAATTTGTTTATATTAAAGCTAAACACTACTTAAAATTGAATATGTAAACTTACAATGTTCATATAACCTTTGATTATTATAATAAATTACTGGAGAAATAAATGGTTTTAGTATTTTACTAATGACAGAGACAAAAAGAAAATTTATTGCTTTAGTATTTGTTCAGAATCTTCTAACTTACAACTGTGTATGAGTTTGACCAGTGGTGTTGTCGATCATAGAGATTATAAATAAAACTAGAGGTGGCATCGTAATATAATCAGTGAATATAATCTATACTCCAAAATACGGCACACATTTTGGTGGGGCAAAAGCGATTGCCTGATGTTATGATACAGGGGTCAACTATGATTTTTTGACTTCTTTGTTTTTATTATACGCAAATACAATAGTAAATATTGTCACAATCGCCTTCTAGAACAATTTTTTTCTTTTCATCGTAATTTTAGAGGATATCTAATAAGGATACGAAATTGGAGCTCCGAGTCAAAGATCTGGCTATTTAAAACAAATTGCCAAATTCTTTTTTCACAATTTGCAACGTGTTTGTCACATTAAAAATTTGTCTAAATTCCATAGCGCTAAAAAATAAAAAAATTTACCTTTGAAACAAACAACATCTTTTTGCGTTGCTTCCGTCAAGCAATCCACTCCTCCTCTTTTGATTCACAGGTCTTCAACTGCTTTTTATTTTAACTTTTCATTTATTTTAAAACCAAGAAATGCAATGCAGCACTGCCGTGGTCTTAGAATTGATTATTTATATCTTAGCAATTGGTAAATAATTATTGCAAAATATGAGTCGATCTTTAGCAATGCTAACTCTTTTATCGCGCCCCCCAACTTCATTATAAAGCTTGTATTCCACTAGTCACCTATCGTAACTTATCGTAGCAAAACGTAACAAGGCGCATGCGTGCTTATGATATTGATGGTCAATAGGCGCAATAAGTGATATAATTATTATTTGGAATTGTTGTTTGTTTTTTACGTATTATTACTTTATGTAAAGGCATGTTTTCGTAACTGCGATGATAGTTGCCTAACATTTGATAAATATATAATATATATAATCAATTATACAAAGTTTGCGGTGCACGGTCTGTTACGATGGAATGGTGAGAGTTATCGTTTGTTTAAACTATTTAAAAGTGATTTTTTGGGCCACCTATGTTGAGGGTTGCAAACCTTGTCAAAATATAAGACCTTTAAGACCATATATACGTGGAAGTCACGCGAGATAACGCGCGTGACAAACATTGCACATGAATCATGGAATATATTTAGGACTATTTACATAAATCGATTGCATGAAAAAAATGAAAAAACGCAAACAGATTCTTTCTGGGCCACCTACGTCGAAACTCGAAAGCAGTTGGCAAAAATATATTTGTTTACATTCATCCGGGACCTGAATTTTTTCCCAGCTTCGCGTCTTGACGATCTTCGGTCTCGGGCTTGCATTGATCTGCTCTCGAGTTCTCCCAAAGGTCTCCTCGGTTTGCATAAGCCTGTGTAAACACAGTAAACATCTTTTATTTCTAAAATGTCATGAGTGATCACTCAATTTTAGTATCTTACTGTATTACGTTGTTTATGCCTCATATCTATTCAGATTCCATACGTTTAAAATCAAACAGAAACTTACAGAAGTTCCGAAACTGGTTTCAAAGGTTTCCCTACAGTGGATTTCCCTTGACCTAGAGGGAACAACAATGGACATTTTTTACACGTCATACAACATTGAGTAAAACTGAGTAATATCCCCATACTTAAATCACAAAACCCCTAGTGATTTAGGTACGGGAATACCCAAATCACGGGTTTACTTATATCACTATCACCAAGGTTACCTCAGTATGAGCCCGCGAACTAGCGGTTTCATATGATAGTATTCATCATTTTATCTGGTTTGCTGTTTTCGCTCTTTTTGACGTTCCTAAAAAGAGAAAGAGAATAGGAACACTTACGGATGATTCGTGCATTTATTGAAATAAGCACACATTACCCATTACTACTCACATTTTTTCCTTCCATTCTCAATTTCCTTGCAACTTCCAACCGCGACTTTCTTCAAAAAATGATTCCGAATTTGGATTCCGAAGAACCCTTTTATAAAAGAAAGTTGATTAAGTGATTACATTTTAAAATATGTAATATGTATGGTTTAATTCAGGGAGGACGATATAATACAACAGGGCACTTCTTGCCGTATTAAGTGCACTACAACCAATACCAGTCTGGAACAATTCTGACAAAAATTCACTCCATTTTCTACAGTTGCGGAAATCGTATGAACTTGCTTTTCACCAGAGTATAGGTGCCATCGTTTGATATACGGGTCGTATTGCTTTTGTGTACTTTCTCTTCAAGACTGCAGGACCAATTTGGCAGCCCGGCCTAAAAGTCCACCGTTATGGAGAATCCCCCCCCCCCGAGATTTGACATAGCAGTAGAACCAGCTTTGGATATAGTGGATGAACCAAGCTTGGTTGGCTGGGTTGAGTCAAAAAACGCTTTGCCACTGGCAGCTGAATTGGCTCCTGGAGTAACATTCTCATAACTTTGGGCCACCAAGACTGAGTCGGCCAATTCGGAATCATTAGCAGTCCTGTTGTCTTGTCTTTTTTAATTTTTTCTAAACTTCTGGAAGGATACTAAAAGGTGGAAGTGCATAAAATGAATTCTTTGACCACAATATAATGAATTCATTAATGGCACAAGCTTCCGGATCTGGATTAAAAACCACAAAAGACGTGAATTTATAGTTGAGCCTTGAGGTAAATAGATCAATATCAGGTGTAAACTGAGCACACTGTATTGCCTGTGACAGGAAATCAGAGTCAAGGGCTACTCACTGGAGCCTGAGGCCCTACGCGACCCTTTATCAGCAAGGGTAATTGTTATCCCGGGAATATGCGAAGCGGAAAGCTATACCTTATTATTTACACACCAATCCCATACTGATTTACAAGCGATATTGCATTCTCTAGCGTGACTTTTACCCATATGATTCAAGGTAGCTACAGCTGTGGTATTATGATTATACTCATGAATGTGATTACCTTTCACCACATTGCAAAATGCTTTTAGTGTCATAACACCACTGCTAATATTTCCAGATACTTTATATGAAAGGAAGATTCTGTAGGAGTTCACTAGCCCCCTGTGCTAGTGTCTTTCAACACTCCACCCCAACCAGTAATTGAGGCATCAGTTTGTATAACCGTAATAGTGAGCTTTAGCAAAGACTACGAGTACGACTACGAGTACGATTTACGTCATTTTGGCGCAAAAACATTGTTGCGACAACAAAAACACGTAGCCGTCATCAATCTGAGTACGATGTTTTTAAAAAATTCGTAGTCGCGACTACGATGTCTTTTTAAGCAACGAATGCAGGTATATTTCTTCATTCTGTAAGAAATTAGTTTACAGTACTATTTTCGAGCATCCAGGCTTTAATTTAGAACCTTTTTTTAAGCGCTGGATGTACATTAAAAAGGAAAATATGACCTGCAAAACTTTCATGTATTTCGTACGCAAAGTGAAAGGTAAACAAACAATAAAATACAAATATATCGTACATAAAACTTAAAATAGTGAAGATTTTTCTGTCTAAAGAGTGCAGTAATCAAGCAAAATCAGTATTACCGATTCGTAGCTACTTCGCAAACTTCGACGTTTTACAAAATAAAAATGCTCGTTCTGTTGTTTACAACTAAAACAAAATTTTGACGAAGCGACAACGACAACAAACTTCCTCGTGCCATTCTTTTACACGGTCAAACTTCGTACTCGTTGTCGTAGTCGTACTCTTGCCAAAGCTCCCTATTATACGTGCTATGGGATATTACATTAAATGTATTGGGGATAGAAGCCACCCACCATTGTACATCATCAATACTAGAATGGGATAAGGTCATAAAAGTATTAAAATTCCCCTTAGTTTCCCAAAGAGAATTATTTTTATCCATGTCAATGCTGCGGTAATGAAGAGAACCAAACATGACAGCAGAAAAACTTGCTGTCATCATGTCAACAAGTGATGCAACCTCACGTGAGGTTTTCTAGGTTTAGAAAGCACTACTCGGCAGCACTGAATTAAACCTTCTGTTCTATCTGGAGTTAAATAGACTTTCATATCCACTGAGTCTAATATGAACCCAAGGTATGTAAACCTTTACGTTGGTAACTGGACTGATTTTTCCGGGTGAGGAATAAAACCTAGCCAGTGAAAAATACTCAAAGTACATTTTACATTTGCAACACAGTCTACATAATCATCCCCTTGCAAATACGAGTCATCTATGTACCCTGATGACTCATGACCTTGTTGTCTTAAAGGAGAGTAGACAGGTTTAAGGAATTTAGTAAACATTCGAAGGCAACATGCAAGCCCATTTGGAAAGCAAACAAATTTGTATAATTCTCCTTGCCAACGAAACTTGAGGTACTTTTGGTGATCTGGGGAGATAGGTACCGAGTAATAGGCACCTTATAAATCAACTGAAGCCATATAACAATGTGGTTTCATCAAGCTAATGGCAGATTGCAAAGTATCCATTTTGAAATGATGGTAAGTGAAATAACTTTAGGTTAAGAATCATACGATACGATCCATCTTTCTTAGAAGTAAGGGAGATGGGTGAAATAAGCACCCTAGACTCAGAAATAGAAGGGACAATAACATGTTTAGCAAGTAGAATGTTGATTTCCAAATTGATGCGAATTCTATCATTGCAGCTAAATAGTTGCTTTTCAGGCGATTTTGTTTGCACAGGGGGTGAGGAGAATTCTATATGTGCTTCTGACACCATGTCTAAATTAAATTCATCTGAGGTTAGCAATTTCCATTTCTCCACATTCCATTTTTTTAAACTTTTGGAAAGATACTAAAAGGTGGAAATGCATAAAATGAATACTTTGACCACGATATATCGAATTTATTGGCATAAGCTTTCGGATCTGGTTTAAAAGCCACAAAAGACTTGAATTTATAGTTGAGCCTTGAGGCAAATAGATCAATATCACGTGTAAACTGAGCACACTGTATTGTCTGTGACAGGATAGCAGACTCAAGGGCCCACTCACTGGAGCCTGAGGCCCTACGCGACCCTTTATCAGCAAGGGTATTTGTTATCCCGGGAATATGCAAAGCGGAAAGCCATACCTTATTATTTAGACACCAATCCCATACTGGTGGACAATAACACGTTTAGCAAATAGAATGTTGATTTCCAAATTGAGAAGAATTCTATCATTGCAGGTAAATAATTGCTCTCTAGGCGATTTTGTTTGCACAGGGGGTGAGGAGAATTCTATATGTGCTTCTGACACCATGTCTAAAATAAATTCATCTTAGGTTAGCAATTTACATTTCTACACATAAGAAGCCAGTCTACCGGCCTTAAATTCCGTAACTTTAAGTCAGAAAAATTTTAAAAGAGCTGGTATAAAGGAGGCAAAATCCTGTACCTGTAATGTACGTAAGGTTTTGACCATATCTTGTGTACTCCAGGTTTGGTCTTTTTCCATTGTCTCTCGAATTGGGCTCCATGGCCTTACCTGCTCCATGGGGAACGGTCCGACTTCCCACGTCTTTCCCTCAAAAAAGAACTTTGGTCACTTTTGGATGGATGTTTCCAAGACTCTTTGCTTTTAATAGGCTGTCCTGAAGACCGTGATGAGGCCATTGCTTTCCAATCTTATTGGATGCTTTGATGTTGTTAATTTGAGCCTGGAACTCTTCCCCAAATAGAAACTCAGTGACTGGTACCTGTGGTGAGCAAATAGATGCTAATTCCTTATTTAAACAAGGTCTTATAGCTTGTCTTCGATGCATAGACAATTGATGGGTAGCATGACCAAGCAATGCCAAAGCATCAGTATTTATTGTTAGCAGTTTACCTGTATTCAAATTAGCTGTAACCGAATTGGGTTTGAGCAACGACTCAGCTGAATGTGCGAGGGCTGTGCTTGCTTGTTGATCACGCGCACTCTCACGTGACTCCTTAGCGAGCAATAACCAATGATGAAGAAGAATCCTGTGGAGACTAGATCATCACGCCTCTTGATACAACACTTTAACATTTCAATACAATAATACAAATGTTATGGTCATCAGGTCATATGGGGATTGCTATGTTACAGAGATACTTGGAAAAGCAGCCATTGACTAAAGATTTGTATTGTCAAATAGATAACAGACGCTTTCTGAGCTCGTAAAATTGAAGTTGTAGTCGGCATCTCCAGCTGGTAGGGAGAGTCGACGAAGAAGAGCCAAAACTATCAACAAAAAATTTGTATACACGAAAAATCTACAATGTTTAACCAGTAGAAAATTATGGAAAAAAGTTTCTAGAAAAGGACAAGGAACTAAGGGATGATCGAATAGGAGAAAAAGTAGGAATGAGTTCCTCAAGGGGAGTGGGACAGGGGGTGCATACCTCTCCTAGCAAATGCTGAAAGAGACGCAAGAGGGTGCTGATTTGCTTTAAGTAAGCAATCATGGATTCAAAGATAGATGCGGAATGAAAAAATGGTTCGGTTTCCAAGTTGCTGTGCTAGATAACACAGTGAATGACAGTTGTAAGTGGATACGTACGAAAACTTTACCTCGGAAATAGTTCTCTTGATAAGTAACACCGCACTGACACAGTGTTCCGTTAGAAACAATAAGTAAAGACCATTATAGTAAAGGATTTCTGTTGCAAGAAAAGGCAGTGAAATTATTCATCGTTAGAAACACAATCAAAAGACTTAATCTATCAACTTAATAAGTTTTTACTACGAAATGTTTCCCCTTCAAAGCAAATGAAGATGTCGTGATGAGCGAATCCGGTTTAGTGTAAAGGCTTTCTTTAGTGCATAGTTATAAAATATCTTACACAATAACTTTTTTTCCATTACCTTTAGTAAGTCTCCGTCTGGTCAAGTGAATGAACTATTCCACTTCACAACATACGTCAATCTGTCAAAGTTGGTTTCTCTCCAAGTTTTTGTCGGTGCTCAAGCAGTAAATAATTTGAGGAAAATGAGGTAAAATTATTTTGCAAATCTTCAACTGAATTATGTGATAGATGATCAAGTATTGGCGTTGATGGGTTATTTAAACTGGTACAAAAAAGCTTTAAATTAAGCTTTTCGACAGTATTGAAAAAACATCATAACTCCTGGATAGCCATTGTAATGTGTGGACTTCGAAAATGCATTTGATTGTCAAATATGTAAGAAATTCAATGTCATATTAAAGTTTATAAATTTTGTGTTCAAGTTATGACAAGAAAATTTAAGTTTATGTTATTCAAAGATCATTTTTAAGAATTTTCGTTTCCATCATGCTTACATTGCGTGCGAAGACTGGGCTCTACTGGCATAAAAATTTCCACAGACGTAGACTTTCAATTTTTTCGTTCAATGGCACAGTACAGGAAATATACAGTAGGTCCAGTTCGCTGTGCAACTGTCTGTTTATTTAATAAGATTACTGGCTGTCGTTAGTTATTTCATAATTCCTATTGTGTCATTATGGTAATCACATTCGTAATAATATATGCGCGACATGAAAAAATTCAATGTAATGGCTGTACTGTATATTTAGTACACTGTCTCAATGGTTGAACATAATAAAAGGCCTGAGATCCATTGGCCAAATTTGATTTTTTACCCTACTAAAAAAAACACGTATCTTCTTCGGTTCGCTACATATCACTTCATGTTTCCTTTTTACATAAAGCTACTTTTCTTTCATTTCCTAGGTTCTACCTGGTAGTTACTATATGATACCAAATTATAATTTATATAAGCTCGTTTGTATAATTGTACTTTGATTATCTCTTTTTAAAATATGCAATTTACAAATAATACAATTTTATCTTAGTAATACCGTTGAACTAAAATACATGCAACTCTGCCAGCAGCAAGAAATATTTGTCGTTAACAATGTGTGAAACACTGTTAACGATAAATATTTGCTCACTCAAGAAAGAACGCTCACAACCAAGAAAGAATAACACGTAAACGTTTAAACATGCTCGCTAAATTAAACGAGCAAAATTGTACGTAAAAGATTTTTTACGAAGACATTGAACATTTGTTTGGCTGACAGTATAACAAGAAAAACACATCGAACATATCAAATAAAGTAAATGGTTTGAACCCATCAGTATCGTTACATGTTTGTAGATGTAGAACCAGATAACAAATACGGCTAACCTGACGTTTACTCCTCATTTGACTCTGAAGATTACTATCGCTAAGTTTGTTGAAACGTCAGTCAATAACAAAAAAACAGTCCTTCTCAGGACTATACTAACCTGGACGATCTACATCTACAAACATGGAACATATCAAATGTTGTAGTTTCGTATTTTAATAAAAACTATACCCCCGAAACACATTCTGTCCTTTGTTTTTCATTCTTTTTTGAATCAACACCGGTTGCTTTGTAATTTTCTCTACAAAAAAGCAGCAGTTAAAACAATTCACTCGCCGAGACATAATCGTTAAACAGTAAAGACGCGCGTCTGCGATAAAATCTCGAGTGTTTGAATGTAAAATTTAACTTCGTTTGATTATTAGGATTTTCTACTACAGCTAGTGTTTCATGTATCATAGTTCAACGAGTAATACGCAGGTATGTTATCTAGAATATTAATAATATCGTCAACAGGTTTGGTTCGGTTGCATTAAAATTTAAACTCTCGTAAAGCAGATGTACATAGAAAAAACACTTGAGAAAAACGACGATTTTTTTGAGAGCAAACATGTTTCGACATTATCAGAATGCCATCTTCAGTGCAGAATGATTAGTGTAAAGTAATATGATACATAATATGATATGAGTAAATTAATTACAATGAGTATTAAGTATAAATAACTATAACGTAAGTTCTAAAAATAAGTATTAAGAATTTATAACAAAAGTATTATTATAAAGTAAATATAGTGTTGTAGTGGTGAACTTGGATATTTAAATCGGGATTAGTTTTATTAATGTGTAGAGCTTCCTTGATTTTGAGTGAGAAAGTGGATTGATCAGTGTCGATGATTTTGAAACAGGAAGGTGAGAATTTGTTTTTACATGAAGGAGAGGCTTGAAGATGTTTGTAGATAGTGGAGTTTTTGTCTGTGTGAGTATGTTCCTTTATCCTGGTAGATAATTGGCGAGAAGTTTCACCAATAGAACGGGAATTACATCCCGCACATGAAAATTGATAAACTACCACAGATTTGGAAAGTTCGGGAAGTGGGTCTTTAAACGAAAATAAAGATTATATTTTGAAAAATGTGAAAATAAGTTTAACGTCAATGTCAGTGCAGTAGCGTTTAATGATTTGTGTGAGTTTGCGTTGTGTGTGTCGTGAGTAATCACCTATGTAAGGTAGTTTGAAATAACGTTTATTGTCAGGTTGTTGTATATCGTTAGTGTTAGTTGTGGAGTTAGATGAGTCAGTGCTTTTCTTGTTGTCCAAATAGTGTTGTATAGTGTTGTTGATGAAATGAAAAGGAAAAGAATTACGTTGGAGAGTGAATATTAGTTTCTTTAAATCACGTTGAAAGCCGATGTCTGTGTTGTTGAGTTTCCGTGCTCTGTCGGTCAGTGTTCGTATCAGTCCAATTTTGTAATTTAATGGTGTGAAACTAAAAAAGTTAGTCAGTAGTCCTGTATATGTTGGTTTGTGGTACGTAGAGGTCATACAGTTTTCATGTGATTTAGTTAGTAAGATGTCAAGAAAGGGTAACTGATTGTCAAGATGTCAAGAAAGGGTAACTGATTGTCAATAGATTCTTAACGATTCTTTCTGCAAACCATTGTCACTGTACCAAAGTAACCTTCATAACCTACATTCATAGCATTATGACATTTATTTTCTTTTACCTTGATTTGACAAATATAGAAACGTCGGTAATGAGCTGTTGGCATAACGAAAATCAATATAATCAGACGCTTTCCATCCAAATTTGTCGCTGATCTCATTCTTCAAAGAATCTTCATCATTTTCTCTCCTTTACTACAGTCACATACAAACGTGGTTCTGGGTTGAATGTTATCCCGCAATATCCATTTATCCAAGAAAATCTACAAAACAATAATTCCTAATTTAGAACATACATCAAGTAGGAAAAGACATTTATTTTCGGTAAACTGGGCAATTTTTACTAAAATATAGCGTAGTATCACAATTGAAATTTTATAATCGCATACTTTTAAAAGCAAAAAATTAATAAAAAAAGTTTTTCAGAAAAATTAAACACGCGTCAGTCACTGCTTTGAATTATAAGTGCGGGAAATTACGGTGGCCGGTACGGGTCACCAGAAAAATAATTTAAAAAACATAACAAAGAATAAGAAAACATCACTCAAAATCATACTACACATTTCAAAATACTCACTACACATTTCAAAATACTCACTACACATTTCAAAATACTCATTCGTCCCAGTCTTACCCTGGTCTGGCCTGCCCACGGTCATCATTAGTTTCCATCTGAAACTGACGTGACATCATAAAGTAAGCATATTAAATATATAATTCCACATTTCACAACACAAACAAATTGGGACATTGGGATAATAGCATGAAAATATTGGCTGAACTCTACTTAGAAATTCTTCCAGGGTTTTGCTGGTCTTGGTCGGGCCACAAGATTAGTAGACGATCTACATATCGAAGCAAATGTATTTGCAGTGGCTTTCGAAAAATGTCCGTACTTTAATAGCAAAAATTTGAGTATATGAGTTTGCATTCGCTAGGTCGCGTACGTTCTTGTGTGATGAGTTACAAAAATAACAAGGAAACCAAAGAAGAAATTTGCACATAGCGCTATAATTTGTTGCACAAGAAACGCCAAAGAAAATAAAAAGTTTGGTAATTTCGAGTAAAAGCAATAAATTTAGAACTTCAATACCAATTACGTCAATAAGTGCATTAGTTAAACTAATGATTGTCGAATATCACCAATACAAATACAATTATATGCAATCTGTACATTGACCACTCATGTTGTGTGGTCTAACCAAGACCAAGAAATCCCTGGAAGAAATATTACTAATAGTTCATGTACGCGTATTGCATATTTTGATGCTATTGTGGCGATATGTTTGTCTATGTGCCGAATTTCACAAAGACAACATATCGCCACAATAGCGTCAAAATATCCTTAAGCGTACTGAACTATTAGTAATATCAGAAGCATATATTTATATTAGCTTTCTGACATCACGTCAATTTCGTATATGGAAACTAATGACGACCGTGGGCAGGCCAGACCAGGGTAAGACTGGGACGAATGTGTAGCGAGTATTTTGAAATGTGTAGGGAGTATTTTGAAATGTGTAGGAAGTATTTTGAAATGTGTAGTGAGTATTTTGAAATGTGAAGAGTATTTTGAAAGTAGTGAATTTGTGAAAGTGAGTATTTTGAATGTGTAGTGAGCATTTTGAAATGTGAGTATTTTGAAATGTGTAGTGAGTATTTTTGTGTGTCAGTGAGTATTTTGAAATGTGTGAGTATTTTGAATATGTAGAGTATTTTGAATATGTAGTGGTATTTTGAAATGTGAGTATTTTGAAAAGTGAATTTTGAAATGAGTATTTTGAATGTGTAGTGAGTATTTTGAAATGTGTAGTGAGTATTTTAAAATGTGTAGTGAGTATTTTGAAGTATTTGAATGTGTAGTATTTGAAATGTAGTTGAAATGTAAATGTGTAGTATGATTTTGAGTGATGTTTTCTTATTGTTTGTTATGTTTTTTAAATTATTTTTCTGGTGACCCGTACCGGCCACCGTAGGAAATGATTGAATTCATTCCCTATTTTACAAAAAACGTTTGTCGTGCCTAATTACGTAGCTATACTTCACGACTTTTTAAATGTAAATACAACTTATAATTGAATGTATCTTATGCTTGGAGAAGAAACCTTTGAAAACATTTTTAAAAATTATTTTACAAGTCTTTAGTGGAGTTTTACTTACTGTTTTAATTTTTCAGTGACGTCTTTGCGAATACGGTAATAGTCGTCAAGAAATCCTCTGGTGAAATTGGGATCAAAATCATCTCCATCAGAATTTTCATCATCAGAATATATTTTGGACATATCGTTATCACTCAACATTTCAGGAACATCTGAAAGACAAAATTGTTATTAAAACACAATTTATACGCCTGTGATTGGTGCAGTAACCTGCGCCTGAAAAAACAAACTTGCCTCAGAAAAAATTATATTTTGTACGTAAATATACTTATTTCTGTGATATTGGCCCAGTACCATATTTTCCATTATCATGCAAAAACAATGACTTTACATTTTTTAACCATTTTATTAAGAAACTTAAAAACTTAAACAAAGCAAGAAAATCACACTCTTCTTTTAACTTATTGTTACAATTAAAACCTTTTTTTACTAATTACATTACAATTTATCTTGAAGTAATTCATTGCACCTGTAACTCTGTGTACATATCTAACAGGCTGGTTGTAGCTACATGTCATTCTAACTGATTATGATTTGAAATAAAGCAAAATAAAACAATAGCAGTATTGTATCTTGTTCATAAGAACATATTTGTGCCAGATAATTACAAATAAAATAAAATATAAGAAATACTTTCTTTTGTCTTTATAACACTGGTCAGCTAAAGATGTGATGCATTCAGCATCAGGAGCTTCCCATGACAGCATTTCTACAATTTATATTTTAAAAAGTGTCAGTAAGACAAGCTACATATAACAAGATGCCGGCTTAGGGCATGCACTTTCCTCAAGTGATTAAACCATTTCAGTATTTGTATGACCTTATCCAAACATGGAGAAGCATGAATGTTTCAAAATTGAGCCAGGTGATTTTTACGCTTTTGTTATGATGAGCAACATTCCTAATTGGTCAATCAGGCCATCTAAACCAATGAAAACCATTTAGTAGTAGTTTTATAAAATAAAAAAAAAACAAGAGGATAGTGTTGCAAGTATTATATAAATAAGGGAAAGTATGAAAGCTAAATTCACCCAAATAACATTGCTAAATTTTCCCAAACACATGAATATGTAAAGCTTTGTCAACAACAGAGCCAAAATATAGGCAAAACTTCTTACTCTAATACCTATATGTTTCATAATGTATCAAACAATATCTTCTACTCATATATATTTTGCATTCTTTCGAAAATGATGGCTTATATCATTGAATGATTACAGATTTACATTTTGCCACTCCTTGCAGGGGCCATATAGCAGAACAACAATACAGTGATGTTTGGCAGCTCGTCACTTAAAAGGAGCAAACATTTTTTGCTTCAAAAATCAATATTCATTCATGATGATACTTGTTCTAAATATATACAAATGTAGTCTTCCTTTTATGCACATTAAAACCAAAGATAGCAAATTGAAAAGCTAGCCACAATAAATAATGCAAGTCTACATGCTGTCCATGATCTTTCATCAAAGAGAATACCTCCTCATGGTGATCTGAGAAGTTGTGGATCTTACAAACATTCTTGCTTTAAGATTGAACGTTTTAAAAATGTCTTTTTAACACTAAATATGAATTGAAGTAAGTAAGTAGATACACCAGTTTAACTTGTTTTATTGGTAGTATGAATTAAGGAACAGCTATGTAATATTGTTTATATAAAAATATGTACTTATAGTATTAGTTATATGGTTTTTTATTAGTTAGAACCTTTGTAATTTAACCATATCTGTTGCAAAAAAAGAGTTCACATTTAATAAATACAAATATAAATTCAAATTCACGTCCAATTATTGATATCTACAGTATCAAAGCTTTTGTTCGTATGTTATTTAATGGTATTTTAAAGAACTTAGCGTTCTTACCTTGGTAAATGGCCTTATTAATTAAAATTTAGAGTTATAAAATACTCATTGTACATGTTCAGCTAACCTAGAAGAGAAATAATCTACAATTGAAGCATACAATTGAACATTCGCTAAAATGCTCCATGTCGATAACAAATGCATAGAGTTCGTCTGTAGACATGACTACACTGATAAGAACTTCATTCTACATATTTCACTGTAAAAATCGTTGATGTTTACGTGCAAAAAGTTTCAAACACAATTAGTAAAGCATGGAAAGCATTTCCTTCAATTTGTTCCAAACCGAAAGCACAATTTGATACATCAAACTTCTACGTTAAATGAAAACATAAAAACTGAGCGATTTGCTAGAATTAGCAAAAGCAATAAAGGATGAAGGATTCTTCATCCAATATAGACAATACAGACTGTTTCATATGCAATTTCTCGCGAATTTTTGTGTGAATGTTTTGATCATTTATTTAGGTTTTTTATCCCTAATCGCAACAGAAATACAAAAGTAGGTTTTAGCATGACATAGATGAAAAGAAATGCAATTGCATACCTGATTTCAAAACGAATAACCTGAGCAAAATATGAAATATTCCACACAAAATATTCCACAAAGAAATTAGTGGATAGAAATTATAATCGGTGACGTTACAGTTTGTCTTCCCCCCCTGTTAGAATAATTATTATTTTATCTTTTTTGTCTTTTTTTTGCTTAACATAAATGTGAATACAAACCAGGGCAGTGGCGTGCGGTGACCGAATTTAATAGGCAAGCGCTGGGGGTGAGCACTTAACTTTATAATTACGTAAAACTACTCAAATTTCAAGTACATTATCCGCTGTGTAATAACTGCACCTTCTTTAACCAAATATATAAAAAGCCTGTAAATAAATTCTAACACATAGAACACTCACGACTGTTGTAAATAACTTCTTCGCTAGTGAATAAAATAATCACAAAATTTAATAGCGTTTTAGTACGTTGAACTCACGTTCGGAGCTCATACGAAAGACTTATATATAACGCTAAAATCTACCGGAGACAAATATCAAAACTACTACGCAAAAGGAAGCTCTTGTCAATATCATAATCTTGTATTACATGCTACAGGTAATATCTTCTACATACATAAATTGCAAGACAATAGGCGCGAAATGTATTGTAGCAGTCGTGATTATAACAATTAAGAACAGCCAGTTTCGCGCACAAAATTGGCACGGCGTGTAACAAACTGAGGCCATGGCGTTGTTTAATGTTTATATTTTGGTATAATGACGTCATGGCAACGTGTTCTCCCGTTCTTCAAAATGTGTCTGGCACTGACTCGTACGTTTCAGAATATCGGAGAGTCGTGTTTATTATTTAGTATCTTGTAACTTTTATTTTTAGTCATTAATTTACGAATTCAACGACACAAGACTGACAAGAGCATAGTGTTTTGGTCATAATGCTAGTCATACTTTACCACAACACACGTTTGCGTGCATTTCGATATCTCTGCAGACTGCGGCCCCTGCTTGTTTACGCACATTGTGCGCAGAAAATAATAAAATAACCAGTAAAGCACCTACTACTTTGAATTAGAAATCAGAACATTACCTTTCGCTCTCAGTCATCTTTTAATAAACGATAACATTAACGGCGTGAATAATTCGGATGTCCAATGTGTTGAATATACGAATATTATTCGCGCGCTGATATGTGTTTAAAGTGCACATACAGCTATTTTTAGTTTTTTATTCTCAAATAGATTTTGGATAAATAATACAAATGCCGTTTACAGAATTTGAATAACTTTTTTCGTTTTTGAGTTATCTTTCGGTAAAGATGCGAATAAAACCTGAATTTCAATGTTTTGTAAAAAATGCCGAGAGCTCTAATCCGTGGCATGGGACTTACTTGTGACGTCATTTAAGCAACACAGACTGACTGCCAAAACAACTTACACTGTTTATGCATGTAAACAAACACAAAAATGCCAGATTGATGTGTAGTTTTTGGTTGTTCTAACGTAGCCAGTTCGGAGAAAGGCATTTCACTTCATCGCATACCATTTTTAACGACGAAAGAAGCGAAGCTAAGCGTAGGAAAAAGCGATGGGTCAACTTTGTGAAAGCTACTCGCGATAAGTGGGTCCCCACAAAGAATTCTGCAGTTTGCTCGGAACACTTCACAAAAGATTCGTTTTCTCGGCAATTCGGCTCGCTTTCTGAATCAGAAAGTAATTTTTCACCTCGACTCATTCGAGATGAATTCGGAATCGTTGCTTACCCGAGCATTTATTCTCGAAAAGATGACAATGAACTTACAACAAGAGATCGCAGAATGGTGAATACGTTAGAAATTATACATATGCATATCTACATTTTACCTGGAATTTGTGTGAGAGTATATTTCATAAATATATGTCATTTTACATGAAAAGAAAGTGGATGTCTGATTTTAAAGAGAGGTTGAATCAGAAAATATTCCAAGTACAAGTAGCGAACCTCAAGAGCAAATAGAAGAAACAACTTGTGATGAGCCTGTATTAGAGAAGGTAAACTTATATGATTATTACGCCACTGCTGTAAAGGTTAACGTAAATTATTGTTTTGTATATGTATTGCTGTTGTTTCTAATTTAGGAAGTAGCTGTGCAATGTGAATTACAATGCCAAAATTGTTTAAAACTTGAAAAAGAGAAACGTCGTTACAGGAACTTATGGCTTGGGGCAAAGTATAAGCTTCACTGTAGCAGAACTTATGCAAGCAGTTCTAATATGGATATGCTTGCAGTGGGTAAGTGTTTTTTAAGATAATACGCCTGTTAATTTTATTTCATGTATGATTCTAGGTCAAGAGAAGATTTGCCAACGTAATAGGATCAGCCATGTTTAATAACCTCAATTTCTACAATAGTACCAACTAAGCTTGCATGCACCCTGGAAAATTATTGAAGTTAATTACTAAGAAATATAGACTTAATCAACCTTGTGTAGCATTACTGAAGTATCTTATTTCATAGATGAGTATGACAACAACAGCAGCAATGAAGAATCATCAACTAGTTGCAAAGTGGTTGATCTTGATAGTTGTCCTGCTGAGGAGATTTTGGACCCAAATGATCTTAGTGGTGACTCAGACTCAGAGAGTGATCTTGGTGCTGAACAAAGTTAAGAGACTGAGACAGAAGAGACAATCACATCTAGTGACATGGAAGTTGACTCTGAATCAGAGCAGCCAAGAACATTTAAAAGGTAACAATTTTTGGATGAGAACTGTAATGTATCAATCACCATGACAATGTTAAAATAGTAGTGATTGTTAAATAAATCAAAGTTAAACAGCTTATTTAATCAGTCACTACCTTGATGACACAAATAATGTGTGCCAGTATGTAATGTAATTGTATTTATTTATAGCTACTATTGCATTTCATAAATTGAGTTTTTTCTTTTGTAGAGTGCTCAACAAAGACACCAACCTAAGAACAGAGAAAAAATTCATTGTGTTCTTCACCCAACTGTTTGAACTTTTTAAATTCTGCCCAATTTGCAAATCAGATGATGTTCTTGTTGAGATATTGCAAAATGGTTCAATGGAAAAAGTGAAAGTTAGTTGTTCCAATCAAAAATGTGGAGCAGCCACAACATGGAATAGTCAACCAGTCATGACTGGGACTTCCATTCCTGCTGGAAATTTGCTATTGTCATTTGCTATTTTTACTGCTGGAACCTCTGCCACAAAGGTGATCAGAGTTCTACAGCACGAAATGACATAAAAATGAAAGGCCATAAAAATATAATGAACTGTCCAAAAAACCGAAAGTAACCAGTTTTTAGGACCTGGTGGTATGAGCCCAGTTAGTTGGGATTCAGTGAAGTGAGAATTGACTGCATGGAAAGAATAAAGAGAAAGGAATTGTAATTTTGTATGTTTTGTATAACAAGTATAAGTGTGAAATGAAGATGCAATATATCAAGAGTGGCTTAAATCATTCCACACTTTACTGAATCCCTACTAGCTGGGCTCATGCAAACAACACCTAAAATGATATATAATGTTATGTTATTTTACAGATTGTCCTCTTCATACCCTGCAAAGTGTTCATTTTTTTTTAAATTAAAAGTTTTTCGAATAACATGGTAAGCACAAGCTGGAAGTGGAATTCTTTTGTCTCGAAGAATGCCATTTACCATTCTTGTAAATTGTCTATATGCAACAACTCGAAAAAACCTGAAAAGGCATAATACACAAGGTCCATTAAAACAGGTAGGAGTCCATAAAATACAAATTTTGCAAGTGTGCATTCATAGATAACCCAGACAGAAACATTTAACTATTAATTCTAACAAACCTTTGCTCCAAGAATCCTTTATGATATCTAACTCCATCTCGTCTTTGGTAAAGATTGGCAGCTAAATTTAATACCCATCGATTGAGGCAAATGGCATCAAATCCTGGATGCTCTGTTATGCATTTTGGCTGCCTTCCTAATTCGGATACCACCATATGATCTTGCATTTCAATCATGCAATTGGCAATTTCGTGGCAGCATCTACATTCTTTTGGATTAACCAAGAGAGGAACACGGCAGTTACCACAATTGCACCTACGAAAGTTATCTGTCAAAAGCTTCGGAAACAATAAATAAACAAATTTTCCAACTTTTCTTACCAAGAATCAAGAGGAACTTCATTTTGCATTCTGCGTTCGAGCTCTTCTGTTTGGCGTCTTTCTTCTTCTGTCTCTCTACTATAGTTTTCTAACCACTCTTCATCTGCAAGTGGTTCGTTTTCATACGCTTCAGCTTGGCCATACTTAAAATCGCCATCGGTGTTGCGGAGCGCATTTGATGACGATTGATCTTCGTCTTCTAAATCGAATTCCCGACTGTTCAATTCAATATTTTCCGCTGTTGTTGCTGTACTCGACTCAGAATCAGATGTCGACATGTTTCGTACAATTTTTATATTAATTTCAAAGCAATATATAAAGAATTGTTATTTCACACTATGTTGTTTTGTATGCAGCGCATTCATACGTTCCTTAAATGACGTCACAAACCTCTCGTTTTAAGTCCCCTCAGCGGCGCGGAAATTTCTCAAAAGCAAGCTAATTCAAACCGCAAAAAAAACTTTGTTTTTTCTTTTTTTACGAATTTTTTTTCGAAATCATGTTTTCCACAGTCTAAACTTTTAAAATTTCAACGAATTTGGAAAGGCTGTATGTGCACTTTAAAATTGCGAGCGTACAAGACTGTTGACCAATCGCTATCAAGCGGCGCCCTTAGAAGCGCCGCTTGCCTTTTCTCGATATTCCTCGAATAAGAAGCCTCCAAATCTAGATTAACGCATGCGCAAATGATGTGTGTGGTGTGTGTGGTGAAGGCATAGATAGCAGTTTGAAAATTATTCAACTGACAACGTATAAAAAGCAAAGCACGTGTGCGCATTGTACGTATGTTTTAAAATATTGTTTATGTCTTTTGTAGATCTGCTTCATTGCACTTTTTCTTTTATCTTTTGTTTTTACTTTGCTTTAGATAAATATATTAAAATATAAAACTAGGCGTTGTTATTCTTCGCTTTTAACTTCCGTGTTTATCAAACGTCGAATGAGAATTTCAACGTATTTTCTATCTTCAACTTGTTGCGATAAACAAATAATTTCGTCTAATCTTGGATTAATTTTGACCGTGAATTATATAGGAAAACGTATGAAATGGCTTGTCGTCCTAATAATTACGATTCATATGGATATGATGAATCAAGATTTGAAAGCCCTGTCAACGATAATTTTTATTGTCCAATTTGTCTCAATGTTATAAAAGATGCCAGAATGTGCCATAATGAACACATCTTTTGTCGTAAATGTATCGAAGAACATCTACGAGTTAATGCACAAAGATGTCCTCAATGTCAAGATAATTTGACTGTATCTACACTTCTTCCAGCGCGTGTTATAAATAATATGATTTCAAAGTTAAAGATCAACTGCAACTACGCTAATCGTGGTTGTCCGGAATTTATAAACGTTGAAGATCTTGAAAGACATGTTGAAAATTGTGGTTTTGCTCCAGTGTTGTGTTCTAATGTAGGTTGTGGTCTGGAGATAAACAAACGAGACAAGATTAAACATGAAAATGAGTTATGTGAATACAGAAAGATTCCTTCTCACGACTTTGAAGAGATTAGAGAAGTGTTTCAAAAAAGTTTTGATCAAGTGAAAATGCAGATGGCTAAAATAAATGCAAAAATGGATCAAGATAGAACTGAAATAAATAAAAAAATTAATGATGTATCTGGTCAGTCTACGAAAGAAATAATGGAATTAAAGAAAGAAATGTTGGAATCAAGGAAAGAAATAAAAGATGTTCAACAAAACCTTTCTACAATGACCAAGGAAATGAAAGAAATGAAAGCAATGATGTTTCAAATGTTCGAAAAGATAAATATAAATGAACAACATGTTCAAACATCAACATCACCAGTTGAAATGTTGATTAACTCTGTAAGAAGTGATATTTTGGTTGCTGGAGGTTCCTCACGTGGTCCCTCAAGTGTTGAAATATTTTCATGGAAGGAGGAGAAATGGTGTAAGACTGCATCAATGGAAAATCAACACTGGAAAGCTTCATCATTTATTTATAATGATAATTTATTTGTTGTTGGAGGTTGTGGCAGCGGAAAGTCAATAGAAATATTGAATATAAAACAGTTACCTTTGACATGGAGAAAATTTTCTGCAGAGCTTCCTTATGGATGTCGGAATCATCAAACTGTTGTTTATAAACAACAAATCTTTCACATTGGAGGATATAATTATTATAATTATACAACATTGGATCAAATTAGTGAAATACAGATTACAGGTACAACATCTTATGTTTTGAAAGAGTTGTGTCGTATGCCTGAACGAGATGGCCATGGAGCTGTTGTTGTTTATGATAAAGTTCTTATTTTTGGAGGAGAGGAAAACAATGGCAAAGTTTTGTCCAGTGTTTTGGAGTTTGATCCAAGGACTCTTACATGTAAGGAAATGCCTCCATTACATCATCCATTGACTGAAATGGCAAAAGTTCCATGGAGAGATCAAGTTGTTCTTCTTGGAGGTTATGATGGAGAAAAAAGTTTGAACAGTGTTTTCATGTATGACTGTAATACAGGAAATATTACAGTCTTACCATCCATGTTGGAAAAGAGATCCATGTGTTGTGCAGTTATAACTGGTGATACAATTGTTGTCATGGGAGGTGTGAATGATAAAGGTGAAGTTCTTAAATCAGTGGAGTGTTTCGAAATGGGAAGTAGTTCTTCATGGACATATCTTCCTTCGATGAATGAACCACGAAATGGAGCCATTGCTGAAATTTTACCCTTTGGTCAAAACTATTTATAAGCACAGAATTTTTCTCTAAATATTCAAAACATTATAACTCAGTAAAATTTGTTTATATTAAAGCTAAACATTACTTAAAATTGAATATGTAAACTTACAATGTTCATGTAACCTTTGATTATTATAATAAATTACTGGAGAAATAAATGGTTTTAGTATTTTACTAATTACAGAGACGAAAAGAAAACTTATTGCTTTAGTATTTGTTCAGAATCTTCAAACTTACAACTGTGTATGAGTTTGACCAGTGGTGTTGTCGATCATAGAGATTATAAATAATACTAGAGGTGGCATCGTAATATAATCAGTGAATATAATCTATACTCCAAAATACGGCACACATTTTTGGGGGGCAAAATCGATTGCCTGATGTTACGATACAGTGACGAACTATGATTTTTTGACTTTTTTGTTTTTATTATACGCAAATACAATAGTGAATATTGTTACAATCGATTTCTTGAACTATTTTTTTCTTTTCATCGTAATTTTAGAGGATACCTAATAAGGATAAGAAATTGGAGCTTCGAGTCAAAGATCTGGCTATTTAAAACAAATTGTCAAATTCTTTTTTCACGAATTTGCAACGCGTTTGCCATATTAAAAATTTGTTTGTCTAAATTCCATAGCGCTAAAAAATAAAAAAAATTTATCTTGTGAAACAAACATCTTTTTGCGTTGCTTCCGTCAAGCAATCCACTCCTCTTTTGGTTCACAGGTCTTCAACTCCTTTTTATTTTAACTTTTCATTTATTTTAAAACCAAGAAATGCAATGCAGCATTGCAGTATTCTGGCTGTCTTAGAATTGATTAATTATATCTTAGCTATTGGTAAATAATTACTGAAAAATGTGAGTCGACCTTTAGCAGTGCTCACTCTTATATCGCGCCCCCCTAAAATCAATAAATGCATATTATGTATGCATTATTACGTCTTATTACATTTTGTTTCAGATAAGCGTCCGTGACGTACACATGCAGCACATAGCTTCTATAAGTTCTATCTTGGAACGTTTTACGTTTGCTATTCAAACAATGGCAAAGAGACTGTATTCTGAAGTTGTTATCTCAAGTGGATAAGGGTCTTCCGCTAAAAAAGAACTTTGGTCATTTTGGATGGATGTTTCCAACACTCTTTGCTTTTAATAGGCTGTCCTGAAGACCGTGATAAGGCCATTGCTTTTCCAATCTTATTGGATGCTTTGATGTTGTTAATTTGGCCCTGGAACTCTTCCCAAATAGAAACTCAGTGACTGGTCCCTGTGATGAGCAAATACATGCTAATTTCTTATTTAAACAAGGTCTTATAGCTTGTCTTCGATGCATAGACAATTGATGGGTAGCATGACCAAGCAATGCCAGAGCATCAGTATTTATAGTTAGCAGTTTACCTGTATTCAAATTAGCTGTAACCGAATTGGGTTGGAGCAACAACTCAGCTGAATGTGCGAGGGCTGTGCTTGCTTGTTGATCGCGCGCACTCTCACGTGACTCCTTAGCAAGAAATAACCAATGATGAAGAAGAATCCTGTGGAGACTCGATCATCACGCCTCTTGATACAACACTTTAAAATTTCAATACAATAATACAAATGTTTAGGTCATCAGGTCATATATAGATGGCTATGTTGCAGAGATACTTGGAAAAGCAGCTATTGATTCAAGATTTGTATTGTCAAATAGACAACACACGCTTTTCTGAGCTCGTAAAATTGAAGTTGTAGTCGGCATCTCCAGCTTGTAGGGAGAGTCGACGAAGAAAAGCCAAAACTATCAACAAAAAATTTGTATACACGAAAGATTTACAATGTTTAACCAGTAGAAAATTATGGAAAAAACTTTCTAGAAAAGGACAAGGAACTAAGGGATGATCGAATAGGAGAAAAAGTAGGAATGAATTCCTCAAGGGGAGTGGGACAGGGGGTGCATATCTCTCCTAGCAAATGCTGAAAGAGACGCAGGAGGGTGCCGATTTGCTTTAAGTAAGCAATCATGGATTCAAAGATAGATGCGGAATGAAAAAATGGTTTGGTTTCTAAGTTGCTGTGCTAGATAACACAGTGAATGACAGTTGTAAGTGGATACGTACGGAAACTTTGCCTCGGGAATAGTTCTCTTGATAAGTAACACCGCACTGAAACAGTGTTCCGTAAGAAATAATAAGTGAAGACCATTATAATAAAGGATTTTTGTTGCAAGATAAGGCCGTGAAATTGTTCAACGTTAGAAACACAATCAAATAGACTTAATCTATCAACTTAATAGGTTTTTACTCCGAAAAGTTTCCACTTCAAAGCAAATGAAGATGTCGTGTTGAGCGAATCCGTTATATTGTAAAGGCCTTCTTTAGTGCATAGTTATAAAATATCTTACATAATAACTTTTTTTCCATTACCTTTAGTATGTCTCCCTCTGGTCAAGTGAATGAACTATTCCACTTCACAACATACGTCAATCTGTCAAAGTTTTTGTCGGTGCTCAAGCAGTAAATAATATGAGGAAAATGAGGTAAAAATTATTTTGCAAATCTTCAACTGAATTATGCGATAAATGATCAAGTATTGGCGTTGATGGATTGTTCAAACTGGTACAAAAAAGCTTTAAATTAAGCTTTACGACAATATTGAAAAAACATCATAGCTCCTGGAGAGCCATTAGAATGTATGGACTTCGAAAATGCTTTGATTGTCAAATATGTAAGAAGTTCGATCTTATATTAATTTTTATAAATTTTGTGTTTTAGTTATGACAAGAAAATTAAGGTTTATGTTATTCAAACATCATTTTTAAGAATTTTCGTTTCCATCATGCTTACATTGTGTGCGAAGACTGGGCTCTAGTGGCATGAAAATTTCCACAGACGTATACTTTCAATTTTTTGGTTCACTGGCACAGTACAGGAAATATACAGTAGGTCCAGTTCGCTGTGCAACTTTCTGTTTATTTAATTACATTACTGGCTGTCGTTAGTTATTTCATAATTCCTATTGTGTCATTATGGTAATCACATGCGTAATAATTAATATATACGCGACACAAAAAATTCAATAGAAAGGCTGTACTGTATATTTAGTATACTGTCTCAATGGTTGAACATAATAAAAGGCCTGAGTTCCATTGGCCAAATTTCATTTTTTTACCCTACTAAAAAAAACACGTATCTTCTTCGGTTCGCTACTTATCACTTCATGTTTCCTTTTTACATAAAGCTACTTTTTACCATTTCCTGGGTTCTACCTGGTAGTTACAATATGATACCAAATTATAATGTATATAAGTTCGTTTGTATAATTGTACTTTGGTTATCTCTTTTTAAAATATGCAATTTACAAATAATACAATTTTATCTTAGTAATACCGTTGAACTAAAACACATGCAACGCTGCCAGCAGCAAGAAATATTTGTCGTTAACAATCTGTGAAACACTGTTAACGATAAATATTTGCTCACTCAAGAAAGAACACTCAAAACCAAGAAAGAAAAACACGTAAACGATTAAACATGCTCGCTAAAAAAAAACAAGCAAAATTGTATGTAAAAGACTTTTTACGAAGACATTGAACATTTGTTTGGCTGACAGTATAACAAGAAAAACACATCAAACATATAAATGTTGTTGTAGTTTCGTATTTTAATAAAAACTATACCCCCGAAACACCTTCTTTTTTTGTTTTTCATACTTTTTTGAATCAACACCGGTTGCTTTGTAATTTTCTCTACAAAAAAGCAGCAGTTAAAACAATTCACTCGCCGAGACAGAATCGTTAAACAGTAAAGACGCGCGTCAAGGATAAAATCTCGCGTGTTTGGATAAATATTAATTTCGTTTGGTTATTAGGATTTTCTACTACAGCTAGTGTTTCATGTATCATAGTTCAACGAGTAAAACGCAGGTATGTTATCTAGAATATTAATAATATCGTCAACAGGTTTGGTTCAGTCCCATTAAGATTTAAACTCTCGTAAAGCAGATGTACATTCAGTACCAACCTCGAGTAACATGACTTGACTCGCGAGTATCGAATGGCGAGTGGGCAAGTGACTCGCGAGTCAATTCCAAGTCCCTCGAGAGGGACGAGTTGCGATTGAGCGAGTCACTCGCGATGCAGTTGCGAGTCCCTCTCGAGTGTGAGAAGTTTGCGAGTGAATAAGTGACTCGCTGTTTGCGACTGAATAAAATAACTCGCAAAAATTTCTTTTTCCAGGTTCTTAAGTGTAGTGACAAGTAAAATTCGTTCAACATTTCGAAGGCAACGGTTAAATATTTTTTATGAAACATGGGAGCAAAACGACTGTCATTTGAAGCAATAACTCACTCTCGAGTCACTCGCCCATTCGCCATTCGATACTCGCGAGTCAAGTCATGTTACTCGAGGTCGGTACTGTACATTCTTAACGATTCTTTCTGCAAACCATTGTCACTGTACCAAAGTAACCTTCATAACCTACATTCATAGGATTATGACATTTACTTTGTTTTACCTTGATTTGACAAATATCGAAACGTCGGTAATGAGCTGTTGGCATAACGAAAATCAATATAATCAGACGCTTTCCATCCAAATTTGTCGTTGATCTCATTCTTCAAAGAATCTTCATCATTTTTTCTCTCCTTTACTACAGTCACATACAAACGTGGTTCTGGGTTGAATGTTATCACGCAATATCCATTTATCCAAGAAAATCTACAAAACAATAATTCCTTATTTAGAACATGCATCGAGTAGGAAAAGACATTTATTTTCGGTAAACTGTGTGATTTTTACTAAAATATAACGTAGTATAACAATTGAAATTTCATATTCCCATACTTTTAAAAGAAAAATTTAATGAAAAAAGTTCTTCAGAACAATTAAACACGCGTCAGTCACTGCTTTGAATCATAAGTGCGAGAAATGGTTGAATTCATTCTATATTTTACAGAAAACGTTTGTCGTGCATAATTACGTAGCTATACTTCACGACTTTTTAAATGTTAATACAACTTATAATTAAATGTATCTTGTGCTTGGATAAGAAACCTTTTCAAGCATTTTTAAAAATTATTTACAAGTCTCAAGTGGATTTTTACTTACTGTTTTAATTTTTCAGTGACGTCTTTGCGAATACGGTAAAAGTCGTCAAGAAATCCTCTGGTGAAATTGGGATCAAAATCATCTTCATCAGAATCTTCATCATCAGAATATATTTTGGACACATCGTTCTCACTCAACATTTCAGGAACATCTGAAAGACAAAATTGTTATTAAAACACAATTCGAACGCCTGTGATAACGTCTGTGATTGGTGCAGTAACCTGCGCCTGAAAAAACGAACTTGCCTCAGAAAAAATTATCTTTTGTACGTAAATATACTTATTTCAGTGATATTGGCCCAGTACCATAGTTTTGCGATTATCATGCAAAAACAACGACTTTATATTTTTTGACCAACTTGGAGCTGTATATTTAATAAGATTACTGGATGCGGCTAGACATCTATTGGTCAAAAAAAGCAATTTACTGGCTACCACTATGCTAATCACATGCGTAATAAGATATGCGTTACACAAAAAAATTCGATAGAGTGGGACTTCTGTTTGATTCTATACTGTGTCTAAGACTTACTAGATTGAAATTACAATCGGTGACGTAACAGCCTGATAATTATTAAAATTAATCATGTTTTTCCTTGCTGTCAGAACAATTGTTTTGAAAAATTAAGTAATGTAGGATGTTGATATGTGAATACATTCTCCTTTTCTTCTTTTAATATCAAGTTGAATACGAACCTATGCATCTGCAGTATAATGGTTCAATATCATTACAACCAAAGTTTTTAATGAATGGTACCTTAATAATGGTAACCTAGCAAATTTTAAATGTACAGAAAACATTGAAGAAATTAGGAAAAAACTAAAATTTCTCTTTACCTTTACTTATTTATGCAATCTGCGCATGTATTTCGCCGTATAAAACGAGCCAGAAGGTCCAGTTTTTTTGACACTGTTTTAAAAGGGGTATAAAATATCTTTAGAAATTGAACACGTTGTTTTGCTTAGAGATTATGAATAATACAAGAGTTGGCATCGTGATACAGTCTATTGTCCAAAAAGTAATGGAACACGTTTTTGATGGGGAATCGAGTTCCAGATGTTCAGTTAGAGTGGCAGACTGTGATTGTCTGTAAATATCAGGAATAAATATTATAATTAACATTGTCACAATCAATTCGCTGAAATGCGTTTTTCTTTTTATCGTAATTTTTAGTGTTTTAAACCATTCATTTTTTGAGAAACATGTTTGTGCTGCTTTTAGACTATTACAATTTAATGTACCACAAAACTGGTCGTTTTCACATTTTCCAAACAACTAAAATGACACGAAGTCATTTTTAAGTCTAAATCATTGGTCTAATATCCCATGAAATATCCTTAATCAGAAATGAGAACAGGTGATTGTAGTGGTTGCGAACGGAACAAGTAAAAACCCCTTATCAGCCCCCTGGGAAAACAGTAATCTTCATATTTTATTACAAGTACGACTACCTCAACGAGATTTAACTAAGAGACCTCTGGGTTCCATAAACAAGTTGTCGTACGTTTTTGTTTTTTAGCTTTCAACCTCGACTTTTCTAAAAATTGTAAGAAAAATTATTCCAAACTAGGATTCTGACCAACCTTTTAAAAAAAAAGTTGATGAAGTGATTCCGATATAAAATATTTCATTACGTATGGTTTAACTATGTCTTTGAGTTCACATACAGTCTGATAACTAAAAAACGTATAGGGTCTAGGGGCATTCTCAGCCGGCAATTTAAGAAATGAAAAATACGTAAAGTGGCGCCGCAACTGCAGGTATTGAAATATTTTAACAGACTTAGTTCTGAAGATCTTC
The DNA here is from genome assembly GCF_021976095.1 of Xenia sp. Carnegie-2017. NCBI lineage: Eukaryota > Metazoa > Cnidaria > Anthozoa > Malacalcyonacea > Xeniidae > Xenia > Xenia sp. Carnegie-2017. Next base: position 11,002,502 of record NW_025813469.1, read on the forward strand.
TTTTTATATACACCTTCAGTGACGTAGACAGACAGTGAATTCAGTCGTAAGGCCAAATGTATGATTATTTATCTATTGGCTAAAACATCTAATGGATAAGTAATATCCAATGGAAAAGTCTTCAATACAGTGGATAAAACTACGTTGTATAAAGCAAAGATAGCAAATAATTAATTATTCAATCGATAACCGTCACTATGGTGAGCATGTTTACGCGATTGCACCTGTTACATAAAATATTGTTTTAACTGTTCATGTCTTTTGTAAATCTACTTCAATGCATTATTTTGTTTTGTCTTCAACACTTGGATAAATTTTAACATCAAATTATGTGAGAAAACGTATGAAATGGCTTATCGTCCAGATGATTATAAAAGTGGATATGAAGAGTCAAGATTTAAGACTGCTGTTGATGAAACTTTTTACTGTTCGATTTGTCTTAACGTCGTTAGAGATGCAAGAATGTGTCAACATAACGAACATATTTTTTGTCGTTATTGTATCAAAGAACATCTACGAGTTAATGCACAAAGATGTCCTCAATGTCAAGAGAGATTGACTGTAGCTACACTTCTTCCAGCGCGTTTCGTAAATAACTTGATTTCAAAGTTTAAGATAAGCTGCGACTACGCTAATCGTGGTTGTTCAGAATTTGTCAACGTTGAAGATCTTGAAAGACATGTTGAAAATTGTGGTTTTGCTCCAGTGTTGTGTTCTAATGAACGTTGTGACAAGGAGATAAACAAACGAGACAAGATTAAACATGAAACTGAGTTATGTGAATACAGAAAGATTCCTTCTCACGACTTTGAAGAGATTAGAGAAATGTTTGAAAAACGTTTTGATCATGAGGAACAAGAGAAAGTGCAACTGACTGAAATGAGTAGAAAAATTAATCAACAGTTTGATGTTGTATGTGGTCAGTCTATGAAAGAAATAATAGAATTAAAGAAAGAAATGATGGAATCAAGGAAAGAAATAAAAGATGTTCAACAAAATCTTTCTACAGTGACCAAAGAAATGATAGAATCAAGGAAAGAAATAAAACATGTTCAACAAAATCTTTTTACAGTGGCCCAGGAAATAAAAGATGTTCAAAAAAACCTTTCTACAGTGACCAAAGAAATGAAAGAAATGAAAGCCATGATGTTTCAAATGTTCGAAAAGATGAATATAAATGAACAACATGTTCAAACATCAACATCACCAGTTGAAATGTTGATGAACTCAGTAAAATGTGATATTTTGGTTGCTGGAGGTTACCCATATGATTCCTTAAAAAGTGTTGAAATATTCTCATGGGAGGAAGAGAAATGGTTTCAAACTGCATCAATGGTAAATGAACACATGTGGGATTCATCATTTATTTATGATGATAATTTATTTGTTTTTGGAGGTGGGAAGTCAACGGAGACATTGAATATAAAACAGTTACCGTTGACATGGAAGACATTTCACAAAGAGCTTCCTTATCATTGTTGGGGTCATCAAACTGTTGTTTGTAGACAACAAATCTTTTTCATTGGAGGAGAAGATTATGGCCAAGGAAAAACAGATGTCATCAGTAAAATAAAGATTTATGGCACAAAATCTCATGTTTTGAAAGAGTTGTGTGATATGCCTGAACCACGGTATAAGCATGGAGCTGTTGTTGTTGATGATAAAGTTCTTATTTTTGGAGGAACGGAAAAAGATTGCAAAGTTTTGTCCAGTGTTTTGGAGTTTGATCCAAGGACTCTTACATTTAAGGAAATGCCTCCATTACCTCATCCATTAACTGAATTGGCGACAGTTCAATGGAGAGATCAAGTTGTTCTTCTTGGAGGTTCTGATGATAGAGAAAAAAGTTTGAAAAGTGTTATCATGTATGACTGTAATACAGGAAAGATTACAGTCTTACCATCCATGTTGGAAAACAGATCCGGGTGTTGTGCAGTTATAACTGGTGGTACAATTGTTGTCATGGGAGGTGTGGATGATAAAGGTGAACATCTTAAATCAGTAGAGTATTTTAAAATGGGAAGCAGTTCTTCATGGACATATCTTCCTTCAATGAATAAACGACGATTTGTAGCCATTGCTGAAATTTTACCTTTTGGACAAAAGTATATATAAGAACAGAATTATTCTCAAAATAATCAGAACATTACAACTCAGTAAAAGTTGTTTATATTAAAGCTAAACACTACTTAAAATTAAATATGTAAACTTACAATGTCCATATAACCTTTGATTATTATAATAAATTACTGGAGAAATAAATGGTTTTAGTATTTTACTAATGACAGAGACAAAAAGAAAATTTATTGCTTTAGTATTTGTTCAGAATCTTCAAACTTACAACTGTGTATGAGTTTGACCAGTGGTATTGTCAATCATAAAGATTATAAATAATACTAGAGGTGGCATCGTAATATAATCAGTGAATATAATCTATAGTCCCAAATAAGCACACATTTTGGGGGCAAAATGGATTCCTTGATGTTACGATACAGTGGCCAATTATGATTTTTTGACTTTTTTGTTTTTATTATACGCAAATACAATAGTAAATATTGTCACACTCGATTTCTTGAACTATTTTTTCTTTTCTTCGTAAGTTTAGAGGATACCTAATAAGGATACGAAATTGGAGCTCCAAGTCAAAGATCTGGCTATTTAAAACAAATCGCAAAATTCTTTTTTCACGAATTTGCAACGTGTTTCCCACATTAAAAATTTGTTTGTCTAAAATCCATAGCGCTAACAAATAAAAAAATTTTACCTTGTGAAACAAACAACATCTTTTTGCGTTCCTTCCGTCAAGCAATCCACTCCTCTTTTGGTTTACAGGTCTTTAACTCCTTTTTTATTTTAACTTTTCATTTATTTTAAAACCGAGAAATGCAATGCAGCACTGCAGTATTCTGGCTGTCTTAGAATTGATTATTTATATCTTAGCTATTAGTAATTAATTAATGCAAAATATGAGTCGATATTTAGCAGTGCTCACTCTTTCATTGCGCCCCCTAACTTCATTCTAAAGCCTGATTTCCACTAGCCACTTATCATAACGTTTCGTAGCAAAACGTAACAGGGCGCATGCGTGCTTATGAATTTGATGGTCAATAGGCGCAAGCACGCATGCGCAATGTTGAGCTTTGCCACGATACGTTACGACACGTGGCTAGTGGAAAGCAGGCTTAATGTGAGATTGTGAGATGTCAATGCACATTATGCATGAATGATTTACGTCATATTACATTTTTTTTTCAGATAAGCGTCCATGACGTACACATGCAGCACATAGCTTTTATAAGTTCTATTTTGTAACGTTTTACGTTTGTTATTCAAACAATGGCAGAGACTGTATTCTGAAGTTGCTATCTCAAGCGGAGAAGGGTCGAGTAGGGATATGCAGAACACTCCGAGATTATCTGACATATCTAAGGAAAAATCAATTTTGAGTTCGATGCCAAATTAGATATTGAGTTCATTTACGATTTGAATTTCGATTCCGAGCTCGAATCTTTGGCTCGGTAAATAGAATATATCGTAATTTTAGATCGTGATTTAATTTTTTAGCCAATTGCAGTTGAGAGTCTTTTTTAAAATAATAGCGTATGCACCAATATGAGGCATCCAGCATGGAGACAGAAAAATTTTACAAACAAGTTAAAACGTTCACGCATATTTTTCGGGATTTTTGTTGTCTTTTTTCAAATCTAGGTATGGATTAATGAAGAAAAATTATCCTATTTTTAGTGATATAATTATTATTTGGAGTTCTTGTCTGTTTTTTACGTATGATTACTTTATGTAAAGACATGTTTTCGTAACTGCGATGATAGTTGCCTACATTTGGTAAATATATAATATAGATACAATCAATTATACAAAGTTTGCGTTCCACGGTCTGTTACGATGGAATGGGGAGAGTTTTCGCTTTTTTAAACAATTTAAAAGTGATTTTTGGGCCACCTATATTGAGAGTTGCAAAGCTTGTCAAAATATAAGACCTTTAGGACCATATATACGTGGAAGTCACGCGAGACAGCGCGCGTGACAAACATTAAACATGAATCAAGGTATATATTTAGTACTATTTACATAAATCGATTGCATGAAAAAATGAAAAAAACGCAAGCAGATTTCTTTCTGGGGCGCCTATGCCGAAACTCGAAAGCAGTTGGCAAAAATATATTTGTTTACATTCATCCGGGACCTAAATATTTCCCCAAGCTCCGCGTCCCCACTACCGTCGGTCGCGGGCTTGCACAGATCTTCTCTCGAGTTCTCCCAAAGGTCTCCTCGGTTTGTATAAGCCTGTGTAAACACAGTAAACATCTTTTATTTCTTAAATGTCATGAATGATCACTCAATTTTAGTATCTTACTGTATTACGTTGTTTATGCCTCATATCTATTCAGATTTCAGACGTTTAAAGTCAAACACAAAATTACAGAAGTTCCGAAAGGTTCTACTTTATTGTGATTGTGCGCTCCCCCTCATTCCGTAAAAATCCCCCCGGAATTGTTAACAGACAGACACAAATCGAGATTTCACAAGTATATAGGTCGCGTGGGGGAATGGGTCGAGTCATGTCAAGAATAGTGTTTTGCCACGCATAAGGCAGCAACAAGGAAAAATTGAGTCTCATGACTTCACATTCAGTTCCGTCTTGTAGAGTTGTATTAGTTTGTCGATCAATCATCCTCAATTGTTGATGAATATGTTTCTCCTCAAAAATATCTTGCTGTGGCATGCTAGCTGCAATTTCAAAGCACAAATGTGTAAAAAACGACAATAAATCAATTTTTTCATTGTTTTCCACTGCCAAGAAGCAAAGCAAACATCGGCCGCCGAAAAAACACACATTACTTCAGGGGGGAGCTTGACAAAATTTAGATGTATTTTTGGCTTCAGCCAGTCATGGGACAAAACTATAGAAGTTATCGTTCAAGATGTATTTTAGTTTTGCGTGGTGTTTGCATTTACGTCACGTGATGTGTTTGCTCTTCCAATTTGATTGTCGGATGTGGACGGTGTGTTTGATTTGTATCTTCTGGTTCCAGATGTTGACGGTCTGCTGCGTTTAACAATTTCCATTTCAGTTGTAGACGCTGTGTTTGAATAATTTATGCTGGTTTCGGCGGTGGACCCCAAGCTGTCTCTTGCGATATTTGTATCTAAGATGTTGAAGGCTAAAAAAATAATGACTATTATTATTTGGCTTTTCAATGACAATCACACGTTTAGTCAATATACACTTTAGATTTCTTTTTAAATAGCATCTGTTCTTAAATCAATTTTTAAAGAAGCTGATAATGATAATACTTTGAAACTAACATAACATGACTAAAGAATAGCCTGTCTATTCCATTTGTAATCCTTTCGCACTTGCTTCCATCTGTATAAAATTAGTTGTTAAAAATGCTAACCTTCCAAAAAAACAATCCAATTCTATCTTCCAAATGCAGATTGTTGTATAATTACGCAGTTTCTGGAAGAAGTTTCTACTCCATCTGAGCCTCTGCTGATCTTTTCACCATTTGCATTTGCATTGAAATACTGGCTTCGCCCATTGACCACCCCAATGTCGAGAGACTTAATTTCTTGTCTCACTCTTTCTTCATTCGGAAACAGAACTCCGTGATCTTTTAGCAAGGCAAAAAACCATTTCAGTGCCACTGCTACTCCATTTAGTCTTACTCTACTTGAGCTTGACGTAAATGTCACTTTTGGATTCACGCAAGAGAGTAACTAGAAATGAGAAATGTCACAATTACTTTATGAATTTGGTCTATGGGCTATGAATTTATTACATACGTTTTTGCAAGATATTTTGTGCTCTATTGACTTCATTATTAAGTCCACAATAATTGGCTTTTCTGTTTGAAGCATTGCATGAGACACTTGCGCTTGGTTGGTCTGCAATCGCTTTATCCACACTGGAAGGATTGTTTGTTTGAAAAAAGCGATGGCATTGCTTGGATAGAGATCATCAATACTTACCAGCCGTATTACCTATGTTATAATTGTGCAAGTGGTCATTGGCTATTGCTCAATTCTTTCATGTTATGTGGTTAATAAGGCAGTTACCTTCTCAGCAAATGCTACCAAAAATGGATGATTTCTTAAACAGCAGTCGTCGATGTTCGGTGCTTCAATGGTAAATTGTTGACAGAGCTCATTAGTTCTTGTTATGCAGAGGTATTCGACAGATCTGCTAATTGCCACCATGGTCCCAAAAGCACTAGACCCTCTTTCCATTATTGCATTGTTTTCGAATTCTGCGTTCTGTTGATTCTCCATTCCGAAAGGACTTCTTGCTTCTTCTTGAAAGGGAATTAGGACAAGCCTTCCAAGTACTCTACAGCACGTGAAAAATTACATTAGTGCAATAAAAAGCAAACTTCTTCCATAAATACTGAAAAATCTACCTGGGGTCATTGTTCAATCCCTCTAAAGTGTCCCAATTGACTGTGAACATCGGAATCGTTCGAGGAGCTGCTTCGAAAACACATGTCCCGTCTTTGCCACTGTTGTAGAAAGAGACCGCAACATTTTCAATAACTGTGGGGCTCTTAACGTAGTCGAGCACGGGAGGCAAAGTTGATCTGCTGCATAGCCTGGGGATGAATCTTTCCCTTACTGCTGAAAAGAAGTTTTATCCATTTCCTACAAGACTTAGTGCGGCTTTTGAACATTTTGTCTTTCCAAGTCTGTTTGTTCCACATACAAAGGGCAGGGGACAAAATCCCAGAATATCCACAATCATTTCATAATGAAAGCCTAATAACATTGCAGCTATTTTGAAAAAAAAAAACTAATTAAATCAGTGATCAAGTTTCGCCTGCTCTTCATATTGTTTCATTCAAGTGAATATTGTAGCTACATATAAAATTCACTATTTAACTACCTCAAAACTTAAATAAGCAACAGGTCTACAAATTACTATTATTCTTTTCATGCTAAAATGGGTTCAATATAAATGTGAAAAATGTATTTTTACATGAAAAAACGTCAGCAATTTTGTAATAAACGGGCGTCACTTGCCAAAATATTGAACATATTGTAATGAGCTTACCAATTGTGAATACAGCAGCGATACCATTATGATGCAACATGGACATCAGAGATTCCACTATTTCACCTAATGTTAAGGAACATAAAGGCAGGTTTACTTTAGGCCAATGAGTTGCTGTTCTTTCCGATTCCAAGATTGCCTTGACCCATATAATGCTGGTCTCTTCTGCAGTAACGACGACACCATCACCGTTCAATTGCAGGTTTTCGCCCAAAACCCAAACGTCGGAATTTGGTTGTCTACCAATGCAGCAAACAGCTTCGTACGTGTCTCTCACTTCATTGATTCGGCATTTCCTGGAAGCGTTATTTTGTTAAAAGTTCAGGGTTTAAATTGTTCATTTATGTCAATTTTATTCATGAAGTAGCTAGAAGTTACTTCACCGCAAAAAATGGTTAGGCTTATTTCACCTCAACATGAAAGAGTTATCAAGCTTGTGTATCAAAATGACGGGGATAGTTTATCTGATCGAATAATCTGAATTAGTTCATAATTACATTTTGTGAAATGAGGGCGACAAGACAACGTCTCCAATACAGTGAAAAATTTGAAAAACGAAATACATCTTGAATTACGAAAATAATAATTTTGATAATTTGATTTACCTAAAATAGTTCTTTATCTGCCACTTGATGAAGCATTTGAATTCATGAGGATCGAAGTCACTTGTCAACACACCTGAACTATATGATTTATTTAAACTATGGGTCTGGAAGGTACTATTTAGTAATTCATAGTTTGTTCCAGTTTAGGTCATAGTTTAGTAAATCATGAGACATTGATAGTCTGTTAGATTCAGATCTTCTGGCTTTGAGCTTCATTAAATCAATTGACATTGAAGCTTCCAAGTTCCAAGTACCATGTTAATTGTATAAATGACGATGAACTGCGCTGTTTCTCTGAAATGTCTCCATCAAAATGACGGGTTTTTAAAATGAGAACCAAAAAGACAAAAAAGATAATAGATATACATGAAATGTTAGATCTCGAATCACAGATCACAAGAGGAAGGCTATTGGACACTGTGTTAAAAGTTCAGGTGCAAGTTCGATCTTTGACATTAGAAGAAAAAACTTTTCTTGGCAGATGTTTGATTGCGTGACAACATTATTAAAATCAATAATTATAATATTTAAAATAATAAAACAGAGACTTAATCGTGGTAACAAAATTTGAATATCACCAATACCACTATTAATATTCACTATGTGAACTATGTTGGGTTTGATTGGTCAGCTACCTGCAAAAAATTCTCGATATCTGTAGGTATGACGCTTTATCTACAAATAATAGTTAGTTTCTACTTTTGTTGACAACAGTAAAAGCTGGTTTTGAAAAAGTCAAACAGTAGGGATGTTTGCCATAGTTTCTAAATATGATTTGTAAAACCTTTTGAACAAAAATGATCCGGAAACACTAAAAAATCAGCGAAGCTGGCTTTGAACATATTTAATTACTGTATATTTAAAGCTGATTTACTTTAATTAACCATCTAACAAGGACAAAAAGCAAAGGTTTTAAAACTGTTTTACATTGATATGTTACATCATTATTTCAATCATTTGAAAAGAATAATAAAACAATTATTGAACTCGGCTTTCAAATGATAAAACTAATTATTCAGACATCGGTCAGAATGTTATTCGCTTCATGTTCGCTTCGGTAGATAACATTGATCTGAATAATTCTTGATATCATGCTCAACATCATTCAACAATAGAATTTTATTTTAAATCCCAACAACATTTATGTGCAGTATATATTTAGAAACTTGTGAAAAAACCTCAATATATATAAACTTATTTAAAGTGTATTTAATTGATTTCCTGATTTATACAGGTGTACGTACCTTCCTTGTTTGAACAAGATGGAAAAGGAACTCTTGTCTGACGTTCTTATTTTACTGGCTGTCAAAGAAAATTGCTCTCCTGCAGGTAGAGTTAACATATATTTATACTGTTTAATACTTTTCAGTAAGCATACTTCAAAACAACATAGTTTCAACACTTATCATGCTAATGATTTTCAAATTATGGAAAAAGAAAGTCTTTATGCCATTAATTGAGTTAATCGTCCTTTTCTTACAAGGTCGCTATATTGTTCTTATTCTTATTTCTACATTAAATAAATATACATAACTATCTATCTTTCCTGTCTCAAATGTTTTTGATGAGTTTGTTCAGTACTTGATAACTATTTTTAGTTGATATGACCAAACAATTTAAACATCTCAACATAACAAGAAATTCTTACGACAACATTGCTCAGTTTTGTCTGTTGCGATAGTAATTTATTTATATTTTACTTCACGAGGAGAGCAGAAGCAATAATATGTACAAATTACAAATCTCTCATACCTCGTACTTAATCTTAAATATGCAAAGGAAAATTTATTTTGTATTATTCTGAGTTGAAATTTGCTTGGCATTCTGCGACAGTCAGTAGGATGGTGTCACGTGGAAAGCGCATGGGGGGTTTGCAGATCACGTGAAAAAGATTGTAGTAACAAAACTGTAAAGGAAGAGTCATAGATATGCTACCTGTGAAAAGACTGGCGTCTTCCTCAAGTTTTTCTCCCTATCTTGCGACTTCAGTGGTTATTTATAATGCGAGTTGCAACTTTCCGTCCTATGTTGTGAAACATCGGTTGCGACTTATCCCTTTGTACTTAAATACTTAAATTTTTGACTTATTGAGTGTAGTAATTAACACCAGCAGCCTCGCCACAGCGCAAGCCTGCATGATGTGACTAATGAGTAATGAGCCTTTGCCACTATAGACAGCCATTCGAAAAAGTAAGATCAATGAAAGATATGCTTTTAACGTGATATGGCAGACTTCATTATTCAATCTCTTCCTTGGCAACAAAAGATCCAATTGTGTTCATAGTAAATATTGAGCGGGATGTTTGTCATTTGATCATACGTCATTTTGAACTCCCCATCCAAACATGAGTTACATGATGCATTAATTTATTGAAACAGCAACATGTCCTGTATTCTCAATGTTGTGTGCTAAGTTCCCTTTCACCCAAAAGATTAAGTATTTTGCAAATTGCATCGACCAAAGTTGCATCACTTCGAGTATCATTGTGTGTTTAATTCACAGTTTCAAATAACTGGACTGTTGATTGATGAAGAACAACAGGAGGAGAGGGGATTAGGGATATAAAGCAGGGGGCTTTAAAAAGAACAGTTACAAAAAATTTGTTTGGAAAATTTATTCAAAAAGGAGTTTGCAAAAACTGAATTGTTATTGCATTGAATTATTGGAATATGTTAATAACGCCATGAAACAACTTCCAGGTAATGTCGCTGACATCTTTAAGCTGGCGGGTTAAAAAGTACAAAATGTGTTTATGATGTAAAATCAACTATGAACATAAAAAATTTCACCCGAAAGTTTCCATTGCATTAGACTACTTTGTTCTTTCTAAGTCCAAAGATTTCTCAGGGACTGTGGTAATCTCGTTGAAAAACGGTTTATGCAACCAAGTTAATCAGGGAGTTTGAAAAATAAAAAATTAGATCGTTGAAATTATAATCGGTGATGCATACAGTGTGAAAACTACTCAAGTTTGTCCCCCCCCGTAGGAATAGCTAATTTAAAAAGAAATATAAGTGATGCAAGATATTGATATATGAATACACAGTAATATTCACCTGTAAAAGATAAGGTTGATTATAAGTTAATGCGTCTGAATATAATGTAACCTAGGAACCTTTTAAATTAGCCCATTTTTACGTTGGTAAAACTGCATTCGATTTGTCAAAGTTCTACGTTACTACTCACTAGGAAGTAATATTAACTACATCACCATATATCCTTCGAGAAAATGTCTATAACCTCTCCGGACAACATGGGATCTTTGTTCAACTTCATTTTAGCAATTTTGGACTGGGACGAGTCATTAACTTCTTCACTACGTGTATTTTCAAGCTATAAACACAGACAAAAACAGCATGAGTAATGGGAGGTTCACTGAGGGTTATTAAGGTACAAATAGTCAATCTAGAACACTTCTACCGAAAGTTCACGCATATGATCAGTCACTTTAAGTAGTATGTATTATGTTAAATGTTTAAGGTGTTACATTCAACAGTGTATTCGTGTGCCCTCATGTTAGCGTGCTAAATGATCTATCACCTGAAGACACAATATGTTCCCTTGCCTAAGTGTTCTAAATGTCTCTCATATTATTGTATTAAATGATCCTTCGGAGTTCTCTTTCAGATTTTGAAATGTTCTCTCACTGTAATGCATTAAATGCTCACTTCAATATACTAAACGATTCCTCACCTCAGTGTTATCAGTGTTTCATCAGAGTTTATAGTTCATATCACTGTTCCCACCTAAAGCATTCTGTAGCAATTTGGTGAGAACAGAGTCCCTATATGCTACCACAATAGTTGCATCGGCAAAGGCAGACATAACATTGTCTTAAGCTGATAAACTTTTGTTCAAATAAATACAGTACCGCTCGCGTATTCTTAACCTACGGTACGCTTATGAAACGCGTATGATACGAAAAACATACGCGTATGATACGAGAACGATACGCGTATGATACAAGAAAGATACGCGTATGATACGAGAACAATACGCGTATGATACGAGAACGATACTCGTATGATAGAAGAGAGATACGCGTATGATACGAGAACGATACGCGTACGATACAAGAGCGATACGCGTATGATACGAGAACAATACGCGTATGATACAAGAAAGATACGCGTATGATACGAGAACGATACGCGTATGATACGAGAACAATACGCGTATGATACAAGAAAGATACGCGTATAATACGAGAACGATACGCGTACGATACGAGAACGATACGCGTATGATACGAGAACAATACGCGTATGATACAAGAAAGATACGCGTATGATACGACAAAGATACGCGTATGATACGAGAACGATACGCGTATGATACGAGAACAATACGCGTATGATACAAGAAAGATACGCGTATGATACGAGAACAATACGCGTATGATACGAGAACGATACGCGTATGATAGAAGAGAGATACGCGTATGATACGAGAACGATACGCGTACGATACAAGAGCGATACGCGTATGATACGAGAACAATACGCGTATGATACAAGAAAGATACGCGTATGATACGAGAACGATACGCGTATGATACGAGAACAATACGCGTATGATACAAGAAAGATACGCGTATAATACGAGAACGATACGCGTACGATACAAGAAAGATACGCGTATGATACGAGAACGATACGCGTATGATACGAGAACAATACGCGTATGATACGAGGATACGCGTATGATACAAGAGCGATACGCGTATGATACGAGAACGATACGCGTATGATACGAGAGATACGCGTATGATACGAACGATACGCGTATGATGACGAGAACGATACGCGTATGATACGAGAACGATACGCGTATGATACGAGAAAGATACGCGTATGATACGAGAACGATACGCGTATGATACGAGAACGATACGCGTATGATACGAGAACAATACGCGTATGATACAAGAAAGATACGCGTATGATACGAGAACGATACGCGTATGATACGAGAACAATACGCGTATGATACGAGGATACGCGTATGATACAAGAGCGATACGCGTATGATACGAGAACGATACGCGTATGATACGAGAGATACGCGTATGATACGAGAACGATACGCGTATGATACGAGAACGATACGCGTATGATACGAGAACGATACGCGTATGATACAAGAAAGATACGCGTATGATACGAGAACGATACGCGTATGATACAAGAAAGATACGCGTATGATACGAGAACGATACGCGTATGATACAAGAAAGATACGCGTATGATACGAGAACGATACGCGTATGATACAAGAAAGATACGCGTATGATACGAGAACGATACGCGTATGATACAAGAAAGATACGCGTATGATACGAGAACAATACGCGTATGATACAAGGATACGCGTATGATACAAGAGCGATACGCGTATGATACGAGAACGATACGCGTATGATACGAGAGAGATACGCGTATGATACAAGAAAGATACGCGTATGATACGAGAACAATACGCGTATGATACGAGGATACGCGTATGATACAAGAGCGATACGCGTATGATACGAGAACGATACGCGTATGATACGAGAGATACGCGTATGATACGAGAACGATACGCGTATGATACGAGAACGATACGCGTATGATACGAGAACGATACGCGTATGATACGAGAACGATACGCGTATGATACGAGAGCGATACGCGTATGATACGAGAACGATACGCGTATGATACGAGAGCGATACGCATATGATACGAGACGATACGCGTATGATACGAGAACGATACGCGTATGATACGAAACGATACGCGTATGATACGAGAACGATACGCGTATGATACGAGATACGCGTATGATACGAAAACGATACGCGTATGATACGAGAACGATACGCGTATGATACGAGAACGATACGCGTATGATACGAGAACGATACGCGTATGATACGAGAACGATACGCGTATGATACGAGAACGATACGCGTATGATACGAGAACGATACGCGTATGATACGAGAGCGATACGCGTATGATACGAGAACGATACGCGTATGATACGAGAACGATACGCGTATGATACGAGAACGATACGCGTATGATACAAGAAAGATACGCGTATGATACGAGAACGATACGCGTATGATACAAGAAAGATACGCGTATGATACGAGAACAATACGCGTATGATACGAGGATACGCGTATGATACAAGAGCGATACGCGTATGATACGAGAACGATACGCGTATGATACGAGAGAGATACGCGTATGATACGAGAACGATACGCGTATGATACGAGAACGATACGCGTATGATACGAGAACGATACGCGTATGATACGAGAACGATACGCGTATGATACGAGAGCGATACGTGTATGATACGAGAACGATACGCGTATAATACGAGAGCGATACGCGTATGATACGAGACGATACGCGTATGATACGAGAACGATACACGTATGATACGAAAACGATACGCGTATGATACGAGAACGATACGTGTATAATACGAGAGCGATACGCGTATGATACGAAAACGATACGCGTATGATACGAGAACGATACGCGTATGATACGAAAACGATACGTGTATAATACGAGAGCGATACGCGTATGATACGAGAACGATACGTGTATAATACGAGAGCGATACGCGTATGATACGAAAACGATACGCGTATGATACGAGAACGATACGCGTATGATACGAGAACGATACGTGTATAATACGAGAGCGATACGCGTATGATACGAGAACGATACGCGTATGATACGAGAACGATACGCGTATGATACGAGAACGATACGCGTATGATACGAGAGCGATACGCGTATGATACGAGAACGATACGCGTATGATACGAGAACGATACGCGTATGATACGAGAACGATACGTGTATAATACGAGAGCGATACGCGTATGATACGAGAACGATATGCGTATGATGCGAGAACGATACGCGTATGATGCGAGAACGATACGCATATGATACGAGAACGATACGCGTATGATATGAGAACGATACGCATATGATACGAGAACGATACGCGTATCATACGCAAAATTTTTGTTAACAAATGCGCGAGCGGTACTGTACATATGATTATCTACTGTCTTAATTTTGAATATGCTAAGCAAAATTTATTTTGTTTTACCTTAAGTTGACAAATATCGAAACGTCGGTAATGAGCTATTGGCATAACGAAAATCAATATAATCAGACGCTTTTCAACCAAATTTGTGGTTGATCTCATTCTTCAAAGAATCTTCATCATTTTTTCTCTCCTTTACTACAGTCACATACAAACGAGGTTCTGGGTTGAATGATATCCCGCAATATCCATTTATCCAAGAAAATCTACAAAACAATAATTCGCGTTGTATCACATTTGAAATTTCATATTTGCATACTTTTAAAAGCAAAAAATTTAATAAAAAAATTTTTCAGAACAATTAAACACGCGTCAGTCACTGCTTTGAATCATAAGTGCGAGAAATGGTTGAATTTATTCTATATTTTACAGAAAACGCTTGTCGTGCATAATTACGTAGCTATACTTCACGTCTTTTTAAATGTAAATACAACTTATAATTAAATGTATCTTGTGCTTGGATAAGAAACCTTTTCAAGCATTTTTAAAAATTATTTACAAGCCTCAAGTGGACTTTTACTTACTGTTTTAATTTTTCAGTGACGTCTTTGCGAATACGGTAAAAGTCGTCAAGAAATCCTCTGGTGAAATTGTGATCAAAATCATCTTCATCAGAATCTTCATCATCAGAATATATTTTGGACACATCGTTCTCACTCAACATTTCAGGAACATCTGAAAGACAAAATTGTTATTAAAACACAATTTACACGCCTGTGATAACCTCTGTGATTGGTGTAGTAACCTGCGCCTGAAAAAACGAACTTGCCTCACAAAAAGTTATATTTTGTACGTAAATATACTTATTTCTGTGATATTGGCCCAGTACCATATTTTTGCAATTATCATGCAAAAACGATGACTTTACATTTTTTAACCATTTTATTAAGAAACTTAAAAACTTAAACAGAGCAAGCAAATCACACTCTTTTTTTAACTTATTATTACATTTAAACCTGATTTTTTACTAATTACATTACAAATTATCTTGAAGTAATTAAATGCACCTGTAACTGTGTGTACATATCTAACAGGATGGTTGTAGCTACATGTCATTCTAACTGATTATGATTTGAAATAAAGTGAAATAAAACAATAGCAGTATTGTATCTTGTTCATAAGAACATATTTGTGCCAGATAATTACCGATAAAATAAAATAGAATAAATACCTTCTTTTCTCTTTATAACACCAGCTAAAGATGTGATGCATTCAGCATCGGGAGCTTCACATGACAGCATTTCTACAACTCATATTTTAAAAAGTGTGAGTAAGACAAGCTTCATAGAACAAGTTGCCTGTTAAGGTGTTCACTTTGCTCAAGTGATTAAACCATTTCAGTATTTGTATGACCTTATCCAAACATAAATGTTGTAAAAATGTTGCAAAATTGAGCCTGGTGATTTTTATGCTTTTGTTATGATGAGCAACTTTCCTAATGGGTCAATCAGGCCATTTAAACAAATGAAAACCATTTGGTTGTAATTTTATAAAATAAAAAAAAAACAGAAGGAAAGTGTTGCAAGTAATATATAATTAACTGGAAGTATGAAAGCTAAATTCACCCAAATAACATTGCTAAATGTTCCCAAACCCATGAATATGTAAAGTTTTGTCAACAAGAGAGCCAAAATATTGGCAAAACTTCTTACTCTAATACCTATATGTTGTATAATGTATCAAGCATAATCTTCTTTGCATATATGTTTCAAATTATTTCTAAAATGATGGCTTGTATCGTTTAATGATTACAGATTTACATTTTTTCTCTCATTGCAGGGGCCATATAGCAGAATAATGATGCAGTGATGTTTGGCAGCTTGTTACTAAAAAGGGGCAAACATTTTTTCTTTAAAAATTAATATTCATTCATAATGATACTTGCTCTAAATATATACAAATGTAGTCTTCCTTTTATGTACATTAAAACCAGTGATAGCAAATTGAAAAGCTAGCCACAATAAAAAAATGCAAGTCTACGTGCTGTCCATGATCTTTCATTAAAGAGAATACCTCTTCATGGTGATCTGAGAAGTTGTGGATCTTACAAACATTCTTCCTTTAAGACTGAACATTTTAAAAATGTCTTTTTAACACTAAGTATGAATTGAAGTAAGTAAGTAGATACTAGTTTAAGTTGTTTTATTGGTAGTATGAATTAAGGAATAGCTATGTAATATTGTTTGTATAAAAATATGTACTTATAGTATTAGTTATATGGTTTTTTATTAATTAAAACCTTTGTAATTAAACCATAACTGTTACAAAAAAGAGTTCACGTTTAATAAATACAAATATAAATTCAAATTCAAGTCCAATTATTGATGTCTATACCATCAAAGCTTTTGTTCACATGTTATTTAATGGTTTGTCTGTAGACATGACAACACTGATAAGAACTTCATTCTACATATTTTACTGAAAAAATCGTTGATGTTTACGTGCAAAAAGTTTCAAACACAATTAGTAAAGCATGGAAAACATTTCCTTCAATTTGTTCCAAACCGAAAGCACAATTTGATACATCAAACTTCTACTTTAAATGAAAACATAGAAACTGAGCGATTTGCTGGAATTTCCAAAAGTAATAAAGAATGAAGGATTCTTCATCCAATACAGACTGTTTTATATGCAGTTTCGCGCGAATTTCTGTGGGAATGTTTTGATCATTTATTTAGGTTTTTTACCCCAATCGCAACAGAAATACAAAAGTAGGTTTTAGCATAACATAGATGAAAAGAAATGCAATTACATACCTGATTTCAAAACGAATAACCTGAGCAAAATATGAAATATTCCACACAAAATTGCTTAGCAATGGCGAAGTCTAAGAAATTAGTAGATTGAAATTATAATCGGTGACGTTACAGCCTGATAATTATTAAATTCATCATATTTGTCTCACCCAGCCCCCTCCCTCCCCCTGTATACATATAAATGAATACAAAATTAGGGGTTGTTAATCTTTGCCTTTAACTTCTGTGTTTATCAAATGTCGACTGCAAATTTTAATATATTCTCTATCTTCAAGTTGAAGACTTCAACTTGTAGCGATAAACGAATATTTTTGTCAAATCTTGGATTAATTTTAACACTGAATTATATGTAAAGTATATGAAATGGCTTGTCGTCCTAAAGATTATGAAAGTGGATATGAAGAGTCAAGATTTAAGAATGCTGTTGCCTGAACGTCGTTAAGGATGCCAGAATGTGTCAACATAACGAACACATTTTTTGTCGTTATTGTATTGAAGAACATCTAAGAGTTAATGCACAAAGATGTCCTCAACGTCAAGAGAGATTGACTGTATCCAAACTTCTTCCTGCGCGTTTTTTAAACAACTTGATTTAAAAGTTTAAGATAAGCTGCGACCACGCTAATCGTGGTTGTCTTGAATTTATAAATGTCGCAGATCTTGAAAGACATGTTGAAAATGTGGCTTTGCTCCAGCGTTGTGTTCTAATGAACATTTGAGAAATGTTTCAACTAAGTTTTGTTCATGTTGACAAAGTGAAAATGCAGATGAATGAAATAAATGGGAAAATGGATCAAAAGTTTATTGATGTGTGTGGTGAAGGCATGGATAGCAAGTAGAAAATTATTCAACCGACAGCGTATGAAAAGCAAAGAACGTGTGCACATTGTACGTATGTTTTAAAATATTGTTTATGTCTTTTGTAGATCTGCTTCATTGCACTATTTTCTTTTATCTTTTGTGTTTACTTTGCTTTACATAAATATGTTAAAACATAAAACTAGGCGTTGTTATTCTTCGCTTTTAACTTCCGTGTTTATCAAACGTCGACTGCAAATTTTTAACGTATTTTCTATCTTCAACTTGTTGCGATAAACAAATAATTTCGTCTAATCTGGCATTAATTTTGATCGTGAATTATATGTAAAGATATATGAAATGGCTTGTCGTCCTAATAATTACGATTCATATGGATATGATGAATCAAGATTTGAAAGCCCTGTCAACGATAATTTTTATTGCCCAATATGTCTCAATGTCATAAAAGATGCCAGAATGTGCCACAATGAACACATCTTTTGTCGTAAATGTATAGAAGAACATCTACGAGTTAATGCACAAAGATGTCCTCAATGTCAAGAGAGATTGACTGTATCCAAACTTCTTCCAGCGCGTTTTGTAAACAACTTGATTTCAAAGTTTAAGATCAGCTGCGACCACGCTAATCGTGGTTGTCCTGAATTTGTAAACGTTGAAGATCTTGAAAGACATGTTGAAAATTGTGGTTTTGCTCCAGTGTTGTGTTCTAATGAACGTTGTGACAAGGAGATAAACAAACGAGACAAGATTAAACATGAAACTGAGTTATGTGAATACAGAAAGATTCTTTCTCACGACTTTGAAGAGATTAGAGAAATGTTTCAAAAAAGTTTTGATCAAGTGAAAATGCTGATGGTTAAAATAAATGAAAAAATGGATCAAGATAGAACTGAAATAAATAAAAAAATTAATGATGTATCTGGTCAGTCTACAAAAGAAATAATGGAATTAAAGAAAGAAATGATGGAATCAAAGAAAGAAATGATGGAATCAAGGAAAGAAATAAAAGATGTTCAACAAAATCTTTCTACAGTGACCAAAGAAATGAAAGAAATGAAAGCCATGATGTTTCAAATATTGGAAAAGATGAATATAAATGAACAACATGTTCAAACATTGGCAACATCAATTGAAATGTTGATGAACTCAGTAAAAGGTGATATTTTGGTTGCTGGAGGTGACTCATGTGTTTGGACCGCAAAAAGTGTTGAAGTATTTTCATGTAAGGAGAAGAAATGGTTTGAGATTGCATCAATGGAAAATGGACACAGTTGGGCTTCATCATTTATTTATAAGGATAAGTTATTTGTTGTTGGAGGATTTAACTGCAAGTCAATGGAGACATTGAATGTAAAAAAGTTACCTTTGACATGGAGGAATTTTCCTACAGAGCTTCCTTATATATATTGGAGTCATCAAACTGTTGTTTGTAATCAACAAATCTTTCACATTGGAGGACTTATTAAGAACAAAGGACCATCAGATTTGATCAGTGAAATAAAGATTACAGGTACAACATCTTATATTTTGAAAGAGTTGTGTCATATGCCTGAACCACGATTTGACCATGGGGCTGTTGTTGTTGATGATAAAGTTCTTATTTTTGGAGGACGGGGAAAAGATCATGAAGCTTTGTCCAGTGTTTTGAAGTTTGATCCAATGACTCTTACATTTAAGGAAATGCCTCCATTACCTCATCCATTGACTGACATGGCAACAGTTCAATGGAGAGATCAAGTTGTTCTTCTTGGAGGTTCTGATGAAGGAAGAAAAGCGTTGAACAGTGTTATCATGTATGACAGTAATACAGGAAAGATTACAGTCTTACCATCCATGTTGGAAAAGAGACAGTGGTGTTGTGCAGTTATAACTGGTGATACAATTGTTGTCATGGGAGGTAAGAGTGGTACTCCTAACTATCTTAAATCAGTGGAGTGTTTTAAAATGGGAATCAGTTCTTCATGGACATATCTTCCTTCAATGAATAAACCACGATTTGTAGTCATTGCTGAAATTTTACCATTTGGACAAAAGTATTTATAAGCACAGAATTATTCTCTAAATAATCAGAACATTATAACTCAGTAAAATTTGTTTATATTAAAGCTAAACACTACTAAAATATGAATATGTAAATTTACAATGTTCATATAACCTTTGATTATTATAATAAATTACTGGAGAAATAAATGTTTTTAGTATTTTACTAATGACAGAGACAAAAGAAAATTTATTGCTTTAGTATTTGTTCAGAATGTTCAAACTTACAACTGTGTATGAGTTTGACCAGTGGTGTTGTCGATCATAGAGATTATAAACAATACTAGAGGTGGCATCGTAATATAATCAGTGAATATAATCTATACTCCAAAATACGGCACACATTTTTGGAGGGCAAAATCGATTCCCTGATGTTACGATACAGTGGGCAACTATGATTTTTTGACTTTTTTGTTTTTATTATACGCAAATACAATAGTAAATATTGTCACAATCGATTCCTTGAACTATTTTTTTCTTTTCATCGTAATTTTGGAGGATACCTAATAAGGATACGAAATTGGAGCTCCGAGTCAAAGATCTCGCTATTTAAAACAAATTGCCGAATTCTTTTTTCACGAATTTGCAACGCGTTTGAAATATTAAAAATTTGTTTGTCTAAATTCCATAGCGCTAAAAAATAAAAAAAATTTACCTTGTGAAACAAAAAACATCTTTTTGCGTTGCTTCCGTCAAGTAATCCACTCCTCTTTTGGTTTACAGGTCTTCAACTCCTTTTTATTTTAACTTTTCATTTATTTTAAAACCAAGAAATGCAATGCAGCACTTAATTACTGCAAAATATGAGTCGATCTTTAGCAGTGCTCACTCTTTATCGCGCCCCAACTTCATTCTAAAGCCTGTTTTCCACTAGCCACGTATCGTAACGTATCGTAGCAAAACATAACAGGGCGCATGCGTGCTTATGAATTTGATGGTCAATAGGCGCAAGCACGCATGCGCCATGTTACGTTTTTCTGCCACCATACGTTGCGAATTTTCGTTTCCATCATGCTTACATTGCGTGCGAAGACTGGGCTCTACTGGCATAAAAATTTCCACAGACGTAGACTTTCAATTTTTTGGTTCACTGGCACAGTACAGGAAATATACATGAGGTCCAGTTCGCTGTGCAACTTTCTGTTTAATTTAATTAATGGCTGTCCTTAGTCATTTCATAATTCCTATTGTGTCATTATGGTAATCACATGCGTAATAATATATGCGGGACATGAAAAAATTCAATAGAATGGCTGTACTGTATATTTAGTATACTGTCTCAATGGTTTAACATAATAAAAGGCTTGAGATCTATTGGCCAAATTTCGATTTTTTTACCCTACTAAAAAAACACGTATCATCTTCGGTTCGCTACATATCACTTCATGTTTACTTTTTACATAAAGCTACTTTTTTATCATTTCCTGGGTTCTACCTGGTAGTTACTATATGATACCAAATTATAATGTATATAAGTTCGTTTGTATAATTGTACTTTGGTTATCTCTTTTTAAAATATGCAATTTACAAATAATACAATTTTATCTTAGTAATACCGTTGAACTAAAATACATGCAACGCTGCCAGCAGCAAGAAATATTTGTCGTTAACAGTCTGTGAAACACTGTTAACGATAAACATTTGTTCACTCAAGGAAGAACACTCAAAACCAAGAAAGAAAAACACGTAACGATTAAACATGCTCGCTAAAAAAACAAGCAAAATTGTAAGTAAAAGATTTTTTACGAAGACATTGAACATTTGTTTGGCTGACAGTATAACAAGAAAAACATATCAAACATATAAATGCTGTTGTAGTTTCGTATTTTAATAAAAACTATACCCCCGAAACACCTTCTGTTTTTTGATTTTTAAACTTTTTTGAACCAACACCGGTTGCTTTGTAATTTTCTCTGCAAAAAAGCAGCAGTTAAGGTGGTCACCCCCTCTATAGCAACTTTTTTTTATTTTTTTAATTTTTAAAGTGAAAATAACATTTTCTGAATGAGTAAGGTGATAGAAAATGATGTGCACAAAAAAAAATTCAGGAAGTTGCTAATTACACTAATTATCCATTATGGCGGCCATTAATTAGCCCGTAATTAATTAACAGCATTAACATGATATCTCAAGAACAAGACATCACAATGAAACAAATAATACATTTTTGAAAAGCCAATAATCTGAGCTAGAGAATGATTTTTCAATTTTCTTCAAATTTTTTTATAAAAATTTAACAGCCGATTTATTGAATTGTCAGATATTTTGGGTTTTAATCCACCATTTTTTCGGAAAAAAGTGCAGAAATAATTCATCTATGAGGAAAATTTTAAAATTTGAAAATGTCAGTTTCTAGATTATATTGTACTAAATAAATATACAAAATATCAAGCTTCTACAATAAATATTTACAAAATTACAGTGTCACAAGTATTGGTGACACACAAAAATAACGAAATGGAGAAAAGTCAAGTTAAAGTTATAGTAAAGTTTTCATATCATTATACAGGGTTTAAAAGCTACCTGACTCATATGTAACTCCTTCATTGTCCTCAGCCTTGTCTAAATACTTTTTTCTATAATATCTTAGGGATTTTCTTTGTCCCTTCACCTTCTCAGTGCTCTTTTTTGCTGAAAGCTTTATTCGAGCTTGGTCACAAATGTACCTTGGCAAGTGAAGAAACCTGGTGTTATGTCCAAATCTTCAAATATCTTTAGGAAGGAAATGTCTCCATCATTAAATTTCAAAACAGCTAAATAAGTGGCAAGAGCCACAGTTTCATGTTCAACATAGATTGTCTTCGGACATCTATCCCAAATAAGTCCATTCAAACATTCATTTGGATTTTGTGTCAAACCATGCGTACATTTGTTTAATAATGTAGTGTCAGCCAAATCCTCAAAAATAGGCTCTAACAAATCAACAATGGACTTTGGAAGGCCATTCTTGTGGTTATAACCATCCTTTTCACGTTGATATCCACACCAACTGTCCACTCCTTTTGGACAAAGGTGATGCTGTGGATTCTCCTTTGTTGATGCCACATGAAAAAGTGATGCCTTCACAGCCTTTGCCATTTCCTCAACACTGTGAAGGTTTTCTCTGATTGCCAGACCATAATAATTTTGGAGCACATCTATTTTGCCATCAGTTAGTCTACCTTTACCTGACATACCCTTCCCATCAGCGAGCTTTCTTCCTTTACTACTACTTTTGAGTCTTCGCAACCTACTTCCCACTCTTTTCTGCACATGCCCAATGCACTCCAATTTATTTGGTAGACAATCTTCTCCATATGGTTTGCTTGCTAGAATTGCATTATATGTAGATGAATCACCATCCCCAAGCATATGTTTATACTTCAGCCCTCTTGTAGCAATGGACCTTTCAAACATCCTCAGTGCACCTGCCGTTTCCATGCTGCCAGAACTCCCAGTATGATTTATTTTACAAACATGAGTTGCCTCCCATTCTTTAAATCTAGCATCACTTTGTTTCTTCCTCCACTTGATACACTGCTGACACTTGTCAGAAAGCACTTCTACGTCAAGGCACTTCTTGGTATCAAGGGAAATTACCGTGACAACACCATTGTGTGAAGAGTATCCTCGCTTCTGCCAGGTGCCATCAATGGAAATCCCACATTCTCCAGCATCATTTACAGTCAAGTCCTTAACATGCATAGCATTATTCATCATGCTGTCAATTGCACACTGTTTCACAACTGGCAAAAGTTTTTTGTTTTGAATTTTGCTAAAGTTGTCACGCCTTGGTGGAGGAGGCATGTTTAGAACTTTAGTAAATGTCGTCATAGCAGTGTGACCTTTACCAATTTCTCTAAAAGCTAGCACTGCTCGTACATTAATTTCATGGGATTGCCCTTCTTTTTTTGAAGAATTAAAACAATGCTTCCAATCGCATCCCACACATTGCAGTACAATGTAATGAGCAAAGCCATGCTTCTTCCTCATGTCAACATGACACCTCACATCATCAGCACAGTCGGGACATTTCAGAAGGTTTTCGAATACGCCAAACAAGATCATTAAATCAATGAATATGGTACCTTCTCTTATAGTGTCAAAATTCCCCGAGAAAGGAACATTTTTTGCACTCTCGGTGCCAATTTTTGCAGATGAAGGCCCAGCTGTTTGATCACTAGGTGCGCCATCTTTTAATCTCTTCGTCGTATTCTTAGGAGAAATTCTAGGCCGTTTTCTCTTTCTGTTTTTAAGATTTCCCATTTATTTTTGAAAATACAATAAAAAAAAAAACAAATAGAATTTATATAGAAACTAAAACAGCTCTTTCTTAACGCGAAATGTAAGAGAAAACTAAGATTTTCGTAGATGGCTTTGAGAAGCGTGTATATGCGAACTATACATGGCAGACAAAGTCATAGCGTTGTCAAGGCCAACCAAGGCTAGCAAAAGCAACCAATCACGGAGCAACATTCATCAAAAGACTTGAAATTACATACGCCAAAAGGACAAACCAAAAAATAATGGTTAAAAATGGATTTTGGTCGAAATTTTTCACGATTTTGGTACCTAAATGCGTTGCTAAGGCGTTGCTAAGGGTTAATTTCTTTGATAAGGTATGTTTGAGGGGATTTTTCTCACGGAGTATTATTTTTTAAAGAAAATCAACACTGCAGACTTAAACTACAATACTTAAAGTGCCAAAAATGACCAAAAAAAATTTTTGGAAAAATTTTTAAAAATTCATCTGACAAGAGGGGGTGACCACCTTAAAACAATTCACTCGCCCAGACAGAATCGTTAAACAGTAAAGACGCGCGTCTGGGATAAAATCTCGCGTGTTTGGATAAATATTAATTTCGTTTGGTTATTAGGAATTTGTACTACAGCTAGTGTTTCATGTATCATAGTTCAACGAGTAAAACGCAGGCATATTATCTAGAATATTAATAATATCGTCAACAGGTTTGGTTCAGTCCCATTAAGATTTAAACTTTCGTAAAGCAGATGTACATTCAGTACCGACCTCGAGTAACATGACTTGACTCGCGAGTCAATTGCGAGTCACTCGAGAGGGACGAGTTGCGATTGAGCGAGTCACTCGCGATGCAGTTGCGAGTCACTCTCGAGTATGAGAAGTTTGCGAGGGAATAAGTGACTCGCTGTTTCCGAGTGAATAAATAACTCGCAAGAATTTCTTTCTCCAGTATTTGAAATCGACAAACATAATCTTAAGTGTAGTGACAAGTAAAATTCGTTCAACATTTTGAAGCCAACGGTTTTATATCTTTTTATGAAACATGGGAGCAAAACGACTATTCATTTGAAGCAATAACTCGGGACCTAATGACGTTAAAATCTTTTGAATTTTTTTACAAAAGCATTTTAATAACTTTACATTTTTCATGGCACAAAGCCACAAACGTTATTCGTAAAGCGGTAGAGACCATAGAGAAATGTAAAGTAAACGGCACGCAATAAATGAGTAAATCTAAATAGCGCTCAATTATTTTCTTCTAACAGTCTTAGATTATGGACACATATAATCTTAGAAAAGAATGCATTAAAAAAACGAATATTCTTTAAAGCCAAATATTTAAGGAATGTAGCTATGCACGACAAGTGTAGGTATAATCTTTTGAATTCGATTCTGAAAGAACTTCGTTGACCTGGAGTTTTGGATGTAGTCGCTATTGATATGAAGGCCTTACTATACACGTTGTTTTACTATACACGTAGTTTTATATCGTTCTTGCTATTAAATGTTTATGGCCTTTGTCATCAGGTCCCGAGATATTGCTTCAAATGAATAGTCGTTTTGCTCTCATGTTTCATAAAAAGATATAAAACCGTTGCCTTCAAAATGTTGAACAAATTTTACTTGTCACTACACTTAAAGTGCTACTGAAGTGAAATTTTCATATTTCGTTTTTCGATACAAACGTTTTCTCTGTATTTTACTGATCATTTTGAGCTATCGCCCACTGAATTTAATCGATGGGAACGCATCGAACTTTGTGTTCAAACATGGCATATTTGCTTGTTTTGATGCGAATTTTACTTTGAGTGCATGACGTCATATAAAGGACGGAAGTTCAATTTTAAAGCTCTTAGTATATAAAAATTATATACGAACAAGCATATTTCCACCTGGAATTTTACATATTTTATAACTTCTTCGCAAAATTGCGTATATTTAGTGACAAATGAGCAACACGCATAGGTAAGCAACATTTACAATCGATTAGAGTTTTATAAACTTCTTGAATTAACTTATATTTCTCAATAAACTGGGTGCCGCATCCTTGACGAAGTCTGCGGTTTTAACACACACGCAATGTTATCAGAAACTAACTGTAACGCGCTTATTTCCAATCATCCAATGTATACTACTTTTATAAACTTCTGGATTAGACTTATCATTCTTATCAGATGGGTGTCGCATCCTTGACGTAGTCTGTGGTTTTAAAACCCATGCAATATTATCACAACGCACATAATATAAGGAGAATAATTTTTTATTAAGTTAGTCAAACGTAACGATACACCGCAAGTTAAAATATGGCGAGTAGGCAAAATTCTGCAAAAAATCGTCGAGGAGGACAATATTGTGTTGCTGGTTGGCCCAACGGAAAAAGTTGTACAAACAGTCAACACACAAGGGTGTCTCAGTACATCGTTTCCCCATGAATGACAAGGAGAGGCTGAATAAATGGACGAAATTTGTTAGGAGACATAGGCCAAAATTCGTTCCTCAGCAGTACTCTGTGCTATGTTCAATGCATTTCGCAGATTGGTACATATTGCAGGTAACTTGTAATCACTGTTCTCTATCTGCCAAGCCTTTTTTACTTGTTCCTAGTCAAGAAAAAAAATTACATAATAAATGGTTTGTTCTGTTTAGGCACGTACTGGCAGTACTTCATTTCAATGAAAACCTTCACAGACAGCCAAAAAAAAACAAAAAATGGAACACCATATTATTCTGTGACATACCCAAAATTTAAATCAGGGGATGAAGTAGTAAGAACTGTTTCTTCAGCACCATCATATTGTAAGTTTAGCATGTATGCATTGGTACTCTTGACTTACACATCTAACCACTTGTCATTTTTCCAGACAATGTTAATGAAATCAAAAATGTCATGGTTCTTAGTTGTGAGGAATCCATGGACAACATATTTAAGAAGTATAAGGAAAAAGTCCCAGAAGCCTTAAACAAAACTTTCTCAGATCGAATTTCCAAAACTGAGGCAATCCAACGGCATTTGGATAGGAAACAACTATCTTCAACACCATTGTTTCCCACATGTAAGTTGTTCATGCTACCATGTATAATAGGTATGGCCAGTGCATTCTAAAAGTAAACAAATTAAATTGTTATTTATAGATCAAGAGCAAGATGTACTGCAAACAAAAGGTTTAGACAAAGAAAAACAAGCTGCTTCAACAGGTCCTTCAGATCCAAAAAAAATGTGCTTATGCAAAAATTGTGGACAGCCAATGAAAGGACATCCAAAAGGTCATTGTCCACAAGAATTACTTGACAAATATTCTTAGCAGGCCAACTTTAAAGTTAGTTATAAAATAATATACTATGCTACAAAAAATGTTCTTATTTGATTAATTATTTTGACTTCACACAACAAAATTGTGAAGCATCACAGCACAATAATGAACCACATAAAGGTAAAAAGTAGAGATACATGGCAAGATATTAATTATCGTTACAAAACAAAATTAGAAATCAAAATGTACTAACTCATTTTCATATTCTTGGTCATACGCTTGTATGACCTTCCATCTTGGTCTCTTAGAAGTGAGCCAACATTCTTCCAACATTGTTCAAGACTGTAGCATGTGTCATAATCGTGTACTCTTCGTGAAGAGTAACACAGCTAATTTTTTTCAATGCTAACATCGAATACCAGTTTATGTAAAGTAGGCCCAACCTATTGACAACAACGGTATTCAATGGCATCTGTCAGCAGTTGAGTACGACCCAAGCTACATGCACACCTATAAAAAAAGTGGTTTGTTATCATATTTATGCACCACGACATAAGGACAAAATAACATGTTTAATTCATGGTTTAATTTCTTCTAGAGTTCTAGTAACATTTATCAACTTACCACTTATCTAACTGAAAGGTTCCTTCGAACCTCGCTTCCAATGTTCGAGGGTCTAAGCCATCTGCGTCTTCTTCGACCGACACAAAATTCTCTCCGACTGCGTTCGCAAGAGGTTCATTTTCGTAAGGATTTACCACTGAATTAGCCACAATTGTATCCTCATCGCCGGAATTTGAAAGTAAATTTTCATTTGCCATATCTGAGTTTTCAGTATCCGAACTGCGTTCGCTTTCACTGCTTGAAGAACTCATATTTTATTGTGTATATGTGTTAAAATCTAACAAAATACTAGTAAATCAATGCTCTACTTCGACTTCCGTCCTTTTATTACGTCACATCCGTATAATATTTCAGTGGTAAAATTCGCACGCGTAACCCAACTTTGAAAAATTTATTGATGATCCGTGCTTCAATATGCATAAAAATTATACCAAAGTGATCAGGAAAGGTAGAACTATTTGATTATAGAAAAAAATCGATACCCAAAATTTCACTTCAGTAGCACTTTAAGACTATGTTTGTCGAAATTTTTGCGAGTTATTTTATTCATATGAATGTTTTATGCAGTGGTGTTTGAATTAATGAGATATGATTCGGCATCATAATTTGTTGTCGTACCATTAGGGATCGAAATAGGTGATTTCAATATTCGGTATGGTGTAGTAAGCTTGACATATGAACATTGGTGAGAAATTAACATAGTTGTGAATGATAGTGGTAAGCTTTGATATGATTCGACTTTACGATTGGTTTAGTTAAAACAAATTAGACCTGAAAATCAGGTGACTCAACGGGATTCGAACCCATGACCCTGCGGAGCCGGTGCAGTGCCTTGACCACTGAGCCATGAAGTCACACAGTGAATCCCGTTGAGTCACCTGATTTTTTCTGAGTCCGAGACGATTGCTTAAATTGTCCAGCTAAGTGCGAAGATCATATCTCATTTAATTTCAAAACACCGCACTGCATAAAACATTCATATCACATTCATTTCACGAGAAAACATGAGCCCAACAATATTGACCTGCTCACCACTGTGTGACTTCATAGCTCAGTGGTCAAGAGCACTGCACCGGCACCGCAGAGGTCATGGGTTCGAATCCCGTTGAGTCACCTGATTTTTTCAGGTCCTGAGACGATTGCTTAAGTTGTCCAGCTAAGTGCGAAGATCATATCTCATTTAATTTATTTTATTCAGTCGCAAACAGCGAGTCAAGTCATGTTACTCAAGGTCGGTACTGTAGATTCTTAACGATTCTTTCGGCAAAACCATTGTACCAGTAACCTCTATAACCTACATCTATAGATTATGACATTTACTTTGTTTTACCTTGATTTGACAAATATCGAAACGTCGGTAATCAGCTGTTGGTATAACGAAAATCAATATAATCAGACGCTTTCCAACCAAATTTGTCGTTGATCTCATTCTTCAAAGAATCTTCATCATTTTTTCTCTCCTTTACTACAGTCACATACAAACGTGGTTCTGGGTTGAATGTTATCCCGCAATATCCATTTATCCAAGAAAATCTACAAAACAATAATTCCTTATTTAAACATACATCAAGTAGGAAAGACATTTATTTCGGTAAAACTGTGTGACTTTTACTAAAATATAGCGTTGTATAACAATTGAAATTTAATATTCGCATGTTTTTAAAAGCAAAAAACTTAATAAAAAAACGTTTTTCGGAACAATTAAACACGCGTCAGTCACTGCTTTAAATCATAAGTGCGAGAAATGGTTGAATTCATTCTATATTTTACAGAAAACGTTTGTCGTGCCTAATACGAGCTATACTTCACGACTTTTTAAATGTAAATACAACTTATAATTGAATGTATCTTATGCTTGACAGAAACCTTTGCAAGCATTTTAAAAGTTATTTACAAGTCTCAAGTGGATTTTTACTTACTGTTTTAATTTTTCAGTCACGTCTTTGCGAATACGGTAAAAGTCGTCAAGAAATCCTCTGGTGAAATTGTTATCAAAATCATCTTCATCAGAATCTTCATCATCAGAATATATTTTGGACATATCGTTCTCACTCATCATTTCAGGAACATCTGAAAGACAAAATTGTTATTAAAACACAATTTATACGCCTGTGATAACGTCTGTGATTGGTGCAGTAACCTGCGCCTGAAAAAACGAACTTACCTCAGAAAAAATTATACTTTGTACGTAAATATACTTATTTCTGTGATATTGGCCCAGTACCATATTTTTGCAATTATCATGCAAAAACGATGACTTTACATTTTTTAACCATTTTATTAAAGAACTTAAAAACTTAAACAAAGCAAGAAAATCACACTCTTTTTTTAACTTATTGTTACATTTAAAACCAATTTTTTACTAATTACATTACAAATTATCGTGAAGTAATTAAATGCACCTGTAACTCTGTGTACATATCTAACAGGATGGTTGTAGCTACATGTCATTCTAATTATGATTTGAAATAAAGCAAAATAAAACAATAGCAGTATTGTATCTTGTTCATTAAAACATATTTGTGCCAGATAATTACTAATAAAAATAAAATATAAGAAATACCTTCTTTCATCTTTATAACACCAGCTAAAGATGAATCACTTCGTTCAAATGATTAAACCATTTCAGTATTTGTAAGGCCTTATCCAAACATGGGGGAGTATAAATGTTTCAAAATTGAGCCCGGTGATTTTTACGCTTTTGTTATGATGAGCAACATTCCTAATTGGTCAATCAGGCCATCTAAACAAATGAAAACCATTTAGTTGTAGTTTTATAAAATAAAAAAAAAAACAAGAGGATAGTGTTGCAAGTATTATATAATTAACTGGAATTATGAAAGCTAAATTTACCCAAATAACATTGTAAAATTTTCCCAAACACATGAATGTGTGAAGTTTTGTCAACAACAGAGCCAAAATATTGGCAAAACTTCTTTCTCTAATACCCATATGTTGCATAATGTATCAAACAGTATATTCTGCTCATATATATTTTGTATTATTTCTAAAATGATGGCTTGTATCGTTGAATGATTACAGATTTACATTTTGTCTCTCATTGGGCCATATAGCAGAATAATGATACAGTGATGTTTGGCAGATTGTCACTTTAAAGGGGCAAACATTCTTTGCTATAAAAATTAATATTCATTCATGATGATACTTGTTCTGAATATATCCAAATGTAGTTTTCCTTTTATGTACATTAAAACCAGTGATAGCAAGTTGAAAAGCTAGCCATAATAAATAATGCAAGTCTCCAGCTGTCCATGATCTTTCATCAAAGAGAATACCTCTTCATGGTGATGTGAGAAGTTGTGGATCTTACAAACATTCTTGTTTTAAGACTGAACGTTTTAAAAATGTCTTTTTAACACTAAATATGAATTGAACCAGGGGCGGATCCAGCGATTTTTGTGACTAATGCACCACTGCGAGCGCCAAAGGCCCTAGCTCTGTAGGGGGTCTGGGAGGATGCCCCCCGGAAAATTTTGCGTTTTGACAACAGAATTTAAAAAACTTGGCTTTACTTAGTTTGTAAACTTTTCGCGAATTTCAATAAATTTCAAAGTATGAATTGAAGTAGGTAGATACCAGTTGAAATTGTTTTATTGGTAGTATGAATTAAGGAATAGCTATGTAATATTGTTTGTATAAAAATATGTACTTATAGTATTAGTTATATGGTTTTCATTAGTTAGAACCTTTGTAATTTAACCATATCTGTTACAAAAAGAGTTCACGGTTGCTGAAACTTCCAAAAGCAATAAAAAGGAAAGAATTCTTCATCCATTATAGCCAATACAGACTGTTTCATATGCAATTTCTCGCAAATTTCTGTGCGAATGTTTTGATCATTTATTTATGTTTTTTCATCCCTAATCGCAACAGAAATAAAATGTTTCACAACATAGATGAAAGAAATGCAATTATACAATTGATTTCAAAACGAATAACCTGAGCAAAATATGAAATGTTCCACATAAAATTGCTTAGCAATGACGAAGTCTAAGAAATTAGTAAATTGAAATTATATCGGTGACGTTACAGCCTGATAATAATTAAATTCATCATATTTGTCTCACCCCACCCCACAATCCCCTGCTGGAATTGCCCACTGTCTTTTGTCTTTATTTTGCTTAAAGGGGAACTCCACCCAAAAATAATGTTGGTCTTAAAACTTTGTCTGTCCCGTGAAAATAAATATGCGGCAATTTTTTTGTTTGTTTGATTCAATATTTTCACAAAAAATGAGTTGAAATGCTGCAGCTAGGGCATCCGGTGCGTGGGAGCAGAAATATGTCAGCGGCTTGTATTGACGTCATATCGTCAATTGCTCCTCAAAGCTTTATGTAAAGTCATTGCACAGTCATAATAAACTTGCGTCAAAATGCTTCTCCTAATCACAAAATGTTTCTTTTCGAAACGTCAGAATTTTTATTCGTAGGTATATACACAAGCAACTTTATAGCTTACATGCAAGTATTGAGCTGGTTGTTTGTATTCTGTTTTAATAGAACGGTTTCACATCCATAAAGGCCATTACGCACAGTTTCCGCACTACATATAGAACTTGAATGTCGATTAATATTATTTTTTAAAAATACGAAGGTTTCTTTGTGTGGAAACTGTGCGTAATGCCGTTTGCTTGTCCTCCGAATTCAACCTTAACAACAGTTTCCACTGATGTGAAACCAATCTATTGCCCTTAATAAACATTGAATAATAATAAACATGGTTGTGTAACTCATTACGGTTAGAAAATAATCCTACATAAAACCATTGTAAAAATAGCCTTTCGTGCATAGAATTAAGTTGTAGTTTCCTTGACGCAAAGTATGAACTTATAGTTTCCTAATTATTGTACATAATTGTATAATAATGTATTGCTAGAATACGGAGAGAAAATCTACCTCCTCTGCAATACTGTTACGTTTGCAGCGAGCACTTTGCTCCCGATTGTTTTGAATCGGACCTAAGACAGAAACTTACACCATGGCAACCTTTAAAAAGGCGACTGAAGCGGGATGCAGTACAATCGATCTTTTCATTTGGCCCTGAACCCAGTAAAAAGCGTCTGTCTAGCGAGCATCGTACAGAGAAACGTCAGGCTGACCAAGACAAGGAGGAAGTTAGTAAAAGCATTTCTTGTTAAATTTTAATCAAGAAAAAGTTATAGCCTAAAGTATATTCTAAATATTTCTATTTTTTCTATTTTCAGCTTTCAAATATTTTAGAACAATGTTCCTCCACAAGTACAAATGTTTTCTCAGTGGTTGAGCCAGAAGCAAATAACAGTTGTGATTTGGGTGCGTCTGACAGTCCTGAAGCATTGCCAACTAATTATTGCAAGCCACAAACAAAGATGCATCAACACAGTGTTCATTTGTTGTGAGGAGTTTACATGCCATGGAAGTCCAAACTACACTGTCGATGCTGAATACTGTGGATGCAGAGGTTGGAAAACAAACACCCTCATATTGATCACCAATATGATGTGTGGCATTTGTCTAAATCTGTCACAAAAAAACTAACAAAGAAGGCTAACATTAAGGGAAATGATGACTTGACCCATTGGATTAAGTCCATTTCTAATCATCTTTGGTGGTGCTCTGCAAGTTGTAACAAGAATGCAGAAGAATTGGTGGAAAAATGGAAGTCTGTCCTTAACCACATTTCCAACAAGCATTTCTGGAAGGGGAACACATATTTTCATCAATGTTGCCACCAACAATTAACAGAAAAAGAAACAAAGCAGAAGAAGTGGTTATCTCCTACTTCACAAGCATATATCGCTGCAGAGAAGGTGATATGTGACAAGAGGCTTCTAAAAGACCTGCCCAAAGCGAGAGCATTTTTCATTTCCTGGGATGGTAGCACGCACTCAGTTAGCAGCATTAGATCACAACAACAATATTAAACGTGATAAAGCAGTCATTAAGTCAGGGACAAACAAAGGGCAAGACCGTTACAAAATGTTTTTTTGCTAAAACACAGAAGCAATGGGTTGTAAAAGCAATGAAAGAAAAGAAAGAGTACCAGTACATTGATAAACTACTTGCGGAGGTTGTGAATGCATGCAAAACTGAGGAGATTGAACTTGTACATCATGGCGAGAATCTTCCAAAGAACATTTCTAAATCATGTCCACCCAGGAAAGAAGTACTTGTAAAGGAACATCAGTCTAGATTTGCATAAAATGTCAGTGGTGATGTTAGCTATGGCAATAGGTTTTGCCATACCCATATAATATGATGTTGAATCAGTGAAGACAACTTTTGTACTACTTAAAAAATGTTCATTCTTAAATATTAACATAGCAAAACCTTTTGCTATAGCTAGTTTCACCACTGCATTACACAAACTATTCATGTAATTAATTATAGTTATATTATAACCAGTGTAATAGCCAAGCCACATTTATAATCATTTCTTTGTAAATCTGTTTTTTTTTGTAATAAATTAATAATAATAAATGTGCATAGCATGACCTATAAATGAGCTGGCTATGCCACTTTAATATTGACATACAAAGTAATTGTAATGGTATATACCTATATCATAATAAAATACTTCATTCATCAACATAGTGAAAGCCTTCAAATTGAAATTCCTCTGCAAGGCCAGGTGGAGGAAATGTTTCTCTAATGCGAGTAACTGCACATGATGGCAAGATGACTCTCACTTCTCTACCCAAGACACCCCAGCACCATCTTGCCAACTGTCTATATGCAATATGGCGGTACAGTTTGTCCTCGGGCCCATCATATGCTACCTCATATTGCTGCTTGTACTGGTACCAAGCTGTTTGTAAAACCCACCTGTTAAGACAAACAGGCTCAAAACCAGGATGTTGTGTAATGCACAAAGGGACTTCGGTGGTCTCATTCGTTTCTACTGCCTCTAAATTTTGTCACAAATATTGGAAATCTCTTTGCAGCATAAACATTCCTCGTTATTATCCATTATTTGGCAGTTACCACATTGACACCTGAATATGTTAAAAGAAAGGATCTTGAAAAGTAAATGTCAAAACTTCAATAAAATTGTATCTTACAATAAAACTTTAAAATCTAAAGTATTATGTGTGTGTGGACGTGGTCAACTTCAAAAACTGAAAACGTACTTTTGAGATAGAAACAATGGTCTAGAATAATATAACATTTTACTACCCACCATTCAAGATTGTCGCGCCGAGATTCATCGTCAATATACAAAAATTCCTGTTCTTCGTTATCCTCAAACTGGTGAGCTTCTTCGTGTTCATCAGCCGGCCATTCGGGCTCAAACTGATATGGCCGAATATTGTTTGTTGGATTGTCTTCCATTTCACTATCGATTGGTGAATTAGGCCGAGGTTCTTCCAAAAAAGCCATTGTAAGCGATTGTTTTGTTTTTGTGCTAGGCTGTGCGTTATTATTTACTTTGTTGTAAACTCAACTCCAAATCGGTTTGACGATATGACGTCAAAATAATTTCCGTTGACGCTTTCTGTGCCCACGCTGCTAAGCCTCAAAACAGCTCAAATAGCGCACTTGAAGACGCGATTTTGTCAAAAATAAAATAGCTGATGTAAAAATTTCAAAAATATAGTAACCTTTGCATAAAAATGGAACTTTTAAGACCAACATTATTTTTGGGTGGAGTTCCCCTTTAACATAAATATGAATACGAAACTAGGGGTTGTTCATCTTTGCCTTTAACGTCCGTGTTTGTCAAATGTCGACTGCAAATTATTAAATATTCTCTATCTTCTACTTGTAGCGATAAACGAATAATTTCGTCAAATCTTGGATTAATTTTAACACTGAATTATATGTAAATATTTATGAAATGGCTTGTCGTCCTAAAGATTATGAAAGTGGATATGATGAATCGAGATTTAAGAATGCTGTTGATGAAAATTTTCGCTGTGCAATTTGTCTCAACGTTATAAAAGATGCCAGAATGTGCCACAAAGAACACATCTTTTGTCGTAAATGTATCGAAGAACATCTACGAGTTAATGCACAAAGATGTCCTCAATGTCAAGATAATTTGACTGTAGCTACACTTCTTCCAGCGCGTGTTATAAATAATATGATTTCAAAGTTAAAGATCAACTGCGACTACGCTAGTCGCGGTTGTCCTGAATTTATAAACGTTGAAGATCTTGAAAGACATGTTGAAAATTGTGGGTTTGCTCCAGTGTTGTGTTCTAATGAACGTTGTGACAAGGAGATAAACAAACGAGACAAGATTAAACATGAAACTGAATTATGTGAGTACAGAAAGATTGCTTCTCACGACTTTGAAGAGATTAGAGAAATGTTTCAAAAAAGTTTTGATCAAGTGAAAATGCGGATGGTTAAAATAAATGAAAAAATGGATCAAGATAGAATTGAAATAAATAAAAAAATTGATGTTGTATCTGGTCAGTCTACGAAAGAAATAATGGAATTAAAGAAAGAAATGATGGAATCAAAGAAAGAAATAAAAAATATTAAACAAAATCTTTCTACAGTGACCAATGAAATAATGGAATCAAGGAAAGAAATAAAAGATGTTCAACAAAATCTTTCTACAGTGACCAAAGAAATGAAAGAAATGAAATTCATGATGTTTCAAATGTTGGAAAAGATGAAGGTAAATGAACAACATGTTCAAACATCAACATCATCAGTTGAAATGTTGATGAACTCTGTAAGAAGTGATATTTTGGTTGCTGGAGGTGACCAACATTCCTTTAAGAATGTTGAAATATTTTCATTTGAAGGAGGAGAAATGGTTTAACATAGCATCAATGGAAAATGAACACAGCAGTGCTTCATCATTTACTTATAATGATAATTTATTTGTTGTTGGAGGTGATGAATGCGCGTCAATTGAGACATTGAATTTTAAACAGTTTCCTTTGACATGGAAGACATTTCCCGCAAAGTTTCCTTATGAATGTGATGATCATCAAACTGTTGTTTGTAAACAACAAATCCTTCACATTGGAGGATATGATTATGATAAACATACAAGAGTGGATCAAATTAGTGAAATACAGATTACAGGTACAACATCTTATGTTTTGAAAGAGTTGTGTCATATGCCTGAGCCACGGGATGGCCATGGAGCTGTTGTTGTTGATGATAAAGTTCTTATTTTTGGAGGATGGGGAAAAGATGGCAATAATTTGTCCAGTGTTTTGGAGTTTAATCCAAGGACTCTTACATTTAAGGAAATGCCTCCATTACCTCATCCAATGTGTAGAATGGCAACAGTTCAATGGAGAGATCAAGTTGTTCTTCTTGGAGGTCATGATAGAAGAGAAAGGCAGAACAGTATTGTCATGTATGACTGTAATACAGGAAAGATTACAGTCTTACCATCCATGTTGGAAAAGAGAAAGTGGTGTTGTGCAGTTATAACTGCTGATACAATTGTTGTCATTGGAGGTGAGAATGATAAACGTGAACACCTTAAAACAGCAGAGTGTTTTAAAATGGGAAGCAGTTCTTCATGGACATATCTTCCTTCAATGAATAAACCACGATGTGGAGCCGTTGCTATAATTTTACCATTTGGACATAAGTATTTATAAGCACAGAATTATTCTCTAAATAATCAGAACATTATAACTCAGTAAAATTTGTTTATATTAAAGCTAAACACTACTTAAAATTTAATATGTAAACTTACAATGTTCATATAACCTTCGATTATTATAATAAATTACTGGAGAAATAAATGGTTTTAGTATTTTACTAATGACAGAGACAAAAAGAAAACTTATTGCTTTAGTATTTGTTCAGAATCTTCAAACTTACAACTGTGTATGAGTTTGACCAGTGGTGTTGTCGATCATAGAGATTATAAACAATACTAGAGGTGGCATCGTAATATAATCAGTGAATATAATCTATACTCCAAAATACGGCACACATTTTTGAGGGCAAAATCGATTCCTGATGTTACGATACAGTGGGCAACTATGATTTTTGACTTTTTGTTTTATTATACGCAAATACAATAGTAAATATTGTCACAATCGATTTCTTGAACTATTTTTTCTTTTCATCGTAATTTTGGAGGATACCTAATAAGGATACGAAATTGAGCCTGAGTCAAAGATCTCGCTATTTAAAACAAATTGCCGAATTCTTTTTTCACGAATTTGCAACGCGTTTGAAATATTAAAAATTTGTTTGTCTAAATTCCATAGCGCTAAAAAATAAAAAAAATTTACCTTGTGAAACAAAAAACATCTTTTTGCGTTGCTTCCGTCAAGTAATCCACTCCTCTTTTGGTTTACAGGTCTTCAACTCCTTTTTATTTTAACTTTTCATTTATTTTAAAACCAAGAAATGCAATGCAGCACTTAATTACTGCAAAATATGAGTCGATCTTTAGCAGTGCTCACTCTTTTATCGCGCCCCCCAACTTCATTCTAAAGCCTGTTTTCCACTAGCCACGTATCGTAACGTATCGTAGCAAAACATAACAGGGCGCATGCGTGCTTATGAATTTGATGGTCAATAGGCGCAAGCACGCATGCGCCATGTTACGTTTTTCTGCCACCATACGTTGCGAATTTTCGTTTCCATCATGCTTACATTGCGTGCGAAGACTGGGCTCTACTGGCATAAAAATTTCCACAGACGTAGACTTTCAATTTTTTGGTTCACTGGCACAGTACAGGAAATATACATGAGGTCCAGTTCGCTGTGCAACTTTCTGTTTAATTTAATTAATGGCTGTCCTTAGTCATTTCATAATTCCTATTGTGTCATTATGGTAATCACATGCGTAATAATATATGCGTTGCTTCCGTCAAGTAATCCACTCCTCTTTTGTTTCACAAGTCTTCAACTCCTTTTTATTTTAACTTTTCATTTATTTTAAAACCAAGAAATGCAATGCAACACTGCAGCAGGTGCAACCCTCGAACTTCGGTCTTAGGCTTGCACAGAACTGCTCTCGAGTTCTCCCAAAGATCTCCTCGGTTTGTATAAGCCTGTGTAAACACAGTAAACATCTTTTAATTCCCTAAATGTCATGAGTGATCATTCAATTTTAGTATCTACTGTATGACGTTGTTTATGCCTCATATCTATTCAGACTCCAGACGTTTAAAATCATACAGAAACATACAGAAGTTCCGAAAGGTTCTACTTTATTGTGATTGTGCGCTCCCCCTCATTCCGTAAAAATTCCCCTGCAATTGTTAACAGACAGACACAAATCGAGATTTCACCATATAGGTCGCGTGGGGGAATGGGTCGAGTCATGTCAAACATTACTTTAGGGGGGAGCTTGACAATAATTTAGATGTATTTTTAGCTTTGGCCAGTCATGGGACAAAACTATACAAGTTATCGTTCCAGATGTATTTTAGTTCAATATCTCAATCACTGTGTCAAAGTGATGAGTATCTCCATGTTTTGCGTATCCCAGTACTTAAATCATTTGGGGTTTAAGCGTCCCCAGCAAATATGGCTCCCGTGTTTTAAGTATCCCTACCCGACCACCCAACGTTCACAAATCACTAGTGATAAAGGTTTCCCTATGTTTGTTACATTACTACGTTGGTTTCAGAGGTTTCCCTACAGTGGATTTCCCTTGATCTAGACGAAACAACATTAGAATTTTTTTACACGTCATACAACATTGAGTAAAACTGAGTAATATCCCCGTACTTAAATCACAAAACCTCTAGTGATTTAAGTACGGGGATACCCAAATCACGGGTTTACTAATATCACTGTCATAACTGTTACCTCAATATGAGCCGGCGATTTAGCGGTTTCATATGGCTGTATTCATCATTTTATCTGGTTTGCTGTTTCCACTCTTTTTGACGTTCCTAAAAAGAGAAAGAGAATAGGAACACTTACGGATGATTCGTGCATTTATTGAAAAAAGCACACATTATCCATTACTACTCACATTTTTTCGTTCGATTCTCAATTTCCTTGCAACTTCCTACCGCGACTTTCTTCAAAAAATGATTTCGAATTTGGATTCCGAAGAACCCTTTTAAAAAAGAAAGTTGATTAAGTGATTACATTTTAAAATATGCAATATGTATGGTTTAGTTCAGGGAGGACGATATAAGACAACAGCGCACTTCTTGCTGTATTAAGAGCACTATAACCAATACCAGTCTGGAACAATTCTGACAAAAAATTCACTCCATTTTCTATAGTTGCCGAAATTGTATGAGCTTGCTTTTCACCGGAGTATAGGTGCCATCGTTTGATATACGGGTCGTATTGCTTTTGTGTACTTTTTCTTCAAGACTGCAGGACCAATTGGGCATTTGAGGTAATTTTGGTGATCTAGGGAGATAGGTACCGAGTAATAGGCATCAACTGAAACCATATAATAATGTGGTTTCATTATGCTAATGGAAGATTGCAAAGTATCCATTTTGAAATGATGGTAAGTGAAACAACTTTAGGTTAAGAATCATACGATACGATCCATCTTTCTTAGAAGTAAGGAAGATGGGTGAAATAAACTCCCTAGACTCAGAAATGGAAGGGACAATAACACGTTTAGCAAGTAGAATGTTGACTTCAGAATTGATACGAATTCTATCATTGCAGCTAAATAGTTGCTCTCTAGGCGATTTTGTTTGCACAGGGAGCGAGGAGAATTCTATATGTGCTTCTGACACCATGTCTAAATTAAATTCATCTGAGGTTAGCAATTTCCATTTCTCCACATAAGAAGCCAGTCTACCGGCCTTAAATTCAGTAACTTTAAGTCGGAAAAATTTTAAAAGACCAGGTATAAAGGAGGCAAAATCCTTTACCTGTAATGTACTTAAGCTTTTGACCAAATCTTGTGTACTCAAGGTTTTGTCTTTTTCCATTGTTTCTTGAATTGGGCTCCAAGGCCTTACCTTCTCCATGGGGAACGGTCCGGCCTCCCACGTCTTTTCCCCCCAAAAAGAACTTTGTTCATTTTCGGATGGATGTTTCCAAGACTCTTTGCTTTTAATAGGCTGTCCTGAAGACCGTGGTGAGACCATTGCTTTTCCAATTTTATTGGATGCTTTGATGTTGTTAATTTGTGACTGGAGCTCTTCCCCAAATAGAAACTCAGTGACTGGTCCCTGCGGTGAGCAAATAGATGCTAATTCTTTATTTAAACAAGGTTTTACAGCTTGTCTTCGATGCATAGACAATTGATGGGTAGCATGACCAAGCAATGCCAGAGCATCAGTATTTATAGTTAGCAGTTTACCTGTATTCAAATCAGCTGTACCAGAATTGGGTTTGAACAACAACTCAGCTGAATGTGCGAGGGCTGTGCTTGCTTGTGGATAGCGCTCGCTCTCACGTGACTCATTAGCGAGCGATAACCAATTATGAAGAAGAATCTTGTGGGGACTCGATCATCACGCCTCTTGATACAACACTTTAAAATTTCAATACAATAATACAAATGTTTAGGTCATCAGGTCATATATAGATTGCTATGTTGCAGAGACACTTGAGAAAGCAGGCATTGACTCAAAATTTTTGTAATGTCAAATAGATAACAGACGATTTCTGAGCTCGTAAAATTGAAGTTGTAGTCGGAATCGCCAGCTGGTAGGGAGAGTCGACGAAGAAGAGCCAAAACTATCAACAAAAAATTTGTATACATGATAGATCTACAGTGTTTAACCTGTAGAAAATTGTGAAAAAACTTTCTAGAAAAGGTCAAAGAACTAAGGGATGATCGAATGGGAGAAAAAGTAAGAATGAATTTCTCGGGGACAGGGGGTGCATACATCTCCTAGTAAATGCTGAAAAACACGCAGGAGGGCGCCGATTTGCTTTAAGAAAGCAATCATGGATTCAAAGATAGATGCGGAATGAAAAAATGGTTCGGTTTCTAAGTTGCTGTGCTAGATAACACAGTGAATGACAGTTGTAAGTGGATACGTATGGAAACTTTGCCTCGAGAATAGTTCTCTTCATAAGTAACACCGCATTGACACAGTGTTCCGTTAGAAATAATAAGTAAAGACCATTATAGTAAAGGATTTTTGTTGCAAGAAAAGGCAGTGAAATTGTTCAACGTTAGAAACACAATCAAATAGACTTAATCTATCAACTTAATAAGTTTTTACTCCGAAAAATTTCCCTTCAAAGAAAATGAAGATGTCGTGATGAGCGAATCCGGTATGGTGTAAAGGCCTTCTTTAGTGCATAGTTATAAAATATCTTACATAATATCTTTTTTCCCATTACCTTTAGTATGTCTCCCTCTGGTCAAGTGAATGAACTATTCCAGTTCACAACATACGTCAATCTGTCAAAGTTGGTTTCTCTCCAAGTTTTTGTCAGTGCTCAAGCAGTAAATAATTTGAGGAAAATGAGGTAAAATTATTTTGCAAATCTTCAACTGAATTATGTGATAAATGATCAAGTATTGGCGTTGATGGATTGTTCAAACTGGTACAAAAAATCTTTACATTAAGCTTTTCGACAGTATTGAAAAAACATCATAACTCTTGCAGAGCCATTGTAATGCGAGGACTTCGAAAATGCGTTTGATTGTCAAATATGTAAGAAGTTCGATCTCATATTAATTTTTATAAATTTTGTGTTTAAGTTATGACAAGAAAATTAAGGTTTATGTTATTAAAACATCATTTTTAAGAATTTTCGTTTCCAACATGCTTACATTGTGTGCGAAGACTGGGCTCTAGTGGAATGAAAATGTCCACAAACGTAGACTTTCACATTTTTGGTTCACTGGCACAGTACAGGAAATATACAGTAGGTCCAGTTCGCTGTGCAACTTTCTGTTTATCTAATTAGATTACTGGCTGTCGTTAGTCATTTCATAATTCCTATGGTGTGATTATGGTAATCACATGCGTAATAATATATTCGCCACACAAAGAAATTCAATAGAAAGGCTGTACTTATATTTAGTATACTGTCTCAATGGTTTAACATAATAAAAGGCTTGAGATCCATTGGCCAAATTTCATTTTTTTTACCCTACTAAAAAAACACGTATCTTCTTCGGTTCGCTACATATCACTTCATGTTTCCTTTTTACATAAAGCTACTTTTTTATCATTTCCAGGGTTCTACCTGGTAGTTACTATATGATACCAAATTATAATTTATATAATTTCGTTTGTATAATTGTACTTTGGTTATCTCTTTTTAAAATATGCAATTTACAAATAATACAATTTTATCTTAGTAATACCGTTGAACTAAAATACATGCAACGCTGCCAACAGCAAGAAATATTTGTCGTTAACAATCTGTGAAACACTGTTAACGATAAAAATTTGTTCACTCAAGGAAGAACACTCAAAACCAAGAAAGAAAAACACGTAAACGATTAAACATGCTCGCTAAAAAAACAAGCAAAATTGTATGTAAAAGATTTTTTACGAAGACATTGAACATTTGTTTGGCTGACAGTATAACAAGAAATACACATCAAACATATAAATGCTTTTGTAGTTTCGTATTTTAATAAAAACTATACCCCCGAAACACCTTCTTTTTTTGTTTTTCATACTTTTTTTAATCAACACCGGTTGCTTTGTAATTTTCTCTACAAAAAAGCAGCCGTTAAAACAATTCACTCGCCGAGACAGAATCGTTAAACAGTAAAGACGCGCGTCTGGGATAAAATCTCGCGTGTTTGGATGTAAAATTTAACTTCGTTTGGTAATTAGGATTATCTACTACAGCTAGTGTTTCATGTATCATAGTTCAACGAGTAAAACGCAGGTATTTTATCTA
The DNA here is from genome assembly GCF_021976095.1 of Xenia sp. Carnegie-2017. Taxonomy (NCBI): domain Eukaryota; kingdom Metazoa; phylum Cnidaria; class Anthozoa; order Malacalcyonacea; family Xeniidae; genus Xenia; species Xenia sp. Carnegie-2017. The sequence goes on from NW_025813469.1 coordinate 11,046,781, forward strand.
GGATATTAATAATATCGTCAACAGGTTTGGTTCAGTCCCATTAAGATTTAAACTCTCGTAAAGCAGATGTACATTCAGTACCGACCTCGAGTAACATGACTTGACTCGCGAGTATCGAATGGCGAGTGGGCAAGTGACTCGCGAGTCAATTCCGAGTCCCTCGAGAGGAACGAGTTGCGATTGAGCGAGTCACTCGCGATGCAGTTGCGAGTCCCTCTCGAGTGTGAGAAGTTTGCGAGTGAATAAGTGACTCGCTGTTTGCGACTGAATAAAATAACTCGCAAAAATTTCTTTTTCCAGGTTCTTAAGTGTAGTGACAAGTAAAATTCGTTCAACATTTCGAAGGCAGCGGTTATATATTTTTTTATGAAACATGGGAGCAAAACTACTATTCATTTGAAGCAATAACTCACTCTCGAGTCACTCGCCCACTCGCCATTCGATACTCGCGAGTCAAGTCATGTTACTCGAGGTCGGTACTGTACATTCTTAACGATTCTTTCTGCAAACCATTGTCACTGTACCAAAGTAACCTTCATAACCTACATTCATAGGATTATGACATTTACTTTGTTTTACCTTGATTTGACAAATATCGAAACGTCGGTAATCAGCTGTTGGTATAACGAAAATCAATATAATCAGACGCTTTCCATCCAAATTTGTCGTTGATCTCATTCTTCAAAGAATCTTCATCATTTTTTCTCTCCTTTACTACAGTCACATACAAACGTGGTTATGGGTTGAATGTTATCACGCAATATCCATTTATCCAAGAAAATCTACAAAACAATAATTCCTTATTTAGAACATACATCAAGTAGGAAAAGACATTTATTTTCGGTAAACTGTGTGATTTTTACTAAAATATAGCGTAGTATAACAATTGAAATTTCATAATCACATGTTTTTAAAAGCAATAAATTGAATAAAAAAACGTTCTTCAGAACAATTAAACACGCGTCAGTCACTGCTTTGAATCATAAGTGCGGGAAATGGTTGAATTCATTCTATATTTTACAGAAAACGTTTGTCGTGCTTAATTACGTAGCTATACTTCACGACTTTTTAAATGTAAATACAACTTATAATTGAATGTATCTTATGCTTGGACAAGAAACCTTTGCAAGCATTTTTAAAAATTATTTACAAGTCTCAAGTGGATTTTTACTTACTGTTTTAATTTTTCAGTGACGTCTTTGCGAATACGGTAAAAGTCGTCAAATCCTCTTGTAAATTTGGTATCAAAATCATCTTCATCAGAATCTTCATCATCGGAATATATTTTGGACATATCATTCTCACTCGACATTTCAGGAACATCTGAAAGACAAAATTGTTATTAAAACACAATTTATACGCCTGTGATAACATCTGTGATTGGTGCAGTAACCTGCGCCTGAAAAAACGAACTTGCCTCAGAAAAAATTATACTTTGTACGTAAATATACTTATTTCTGTGATATTGGCCCAGTACCATATTTTTGCCATTATCATGCAAAAACGATGACTTAACAATTTTTAACCATTTTATTAAAAAACTTAAAAACCTAAACAAAGCAAGAAAATCACACTCTTTTTTTAACTTATTGTTACATTTGAAACTGATTTTTTACGAATTACATTACAAATTATCTTGAAGTAATTAAATGCACCTGTAACTCTGTGTACATATCTAACAGGATGGTTGTAGCTACATGTCATTCTAACTGATTATGATTTGAAATAAAGCAAAATAAGATGATAGCAGTATTGTATCTTGTATAAGAAATACCTTCTTTTGTCTTTATAACACCAGCTAAAGATGTGATGCATTCAGCATCAGGAGCTTCACATGACAGCATTTCTACAATTTATATTTTAAAAAGTGTCAGTAAGACAAGCTTCATAGAACAAGACGCCAGCTAAGGCGTACACTTTGCTCAAGTGATTAAACCATTTCAGTATTTGTATGGCCTTATCCAAACATGGGGGAGCATGAATGTTTCAAAATTGAGCCATGTGATTTTTACGCTTTTGTTATGATGAGCAACATTCCTAATTGGTCAATCAAGCCATCTAAACAAATGAAAACCATTTAGTAGTAGTTTTATAAGATAAAAAAAACAGAGGATAGTGTTGCAAGTATTATATAAATAAGGAGAAGTATGAAACCTAAATTCATATAAATAACATTCCTAAATTTTCCCAAATCCATGAATATGTAAAGTTTTGACAATAACAGAAGCAAAATATTCGCGAAACGTCTTCCTGTAATACCTATATGTTGCATAATGTATCAAGCATAATCTTTTGCGCATATGTATTTTGTATTATTTCTAAAATGATGGCTTGTATCATTGAATGAATACAGATTTACATTTTATCTCTCCTTACAGTGGCCATATAGCAGAATAATGATGCAGTGATATTTGGCAGCTCGTCACTAAAAAGGGGAAAACATTTTTTGCTTTAAAAATCAATATTCATTCATGATGATACTTGTTCTAAATATATACAAATGTAGTCTTCCTTTTATGCACATTAAAACCAGTGATAGCAAATTGAAAAGCTAGCCACAATAAATAATGCAAGTCTACATGCTGTCCATGATCTTTCATCAAAGAGAATACCTCTTCATGGTGATATGAGAAGTTGTGGATCTTACAAACATTCTTGTTTTAAGACTGAACGTTTTAAAAATGTCTTTTTAACAATAAATAATGTCTTTAAAATAAAGATAATAATAATAATAATAATAATAATGTCTTTTTAAGTATGAATTGAAGTAAGTAAGTAGATACCAGTTTAAATTGTTTTATTGGTAGTATAAATTAAGGAATAGCTATGTAATATTGTTTGTATAAAAATATATACTTATAGTATTAGTTATATGGTTTTTCATTAGTTAGAACCTTTGTAATTTAACAATATCTGTTACAAAAAAAGAGTTCACGTTTTATAAATACAAATATAAATTCAAATTCAAGTCCAATTATTGATGTCTATACCATCAAAGCTTTTGTTCACATGTTATTTAATGTTATTTTAAAGAACTTAGCGTTTTTACTTCGGTAAATATCCTTATTAATTAAAATTTAGAGGTATAAAATACTCATTTTATATGTTCAGCCAACCCTGAAAAGAAATAATCTACAATTGAAGCATACAATCGAACATTCGCTAAAATGCTCAATGTCGATAATAAATGCTTAGAATTCATCTGTAGGCATGACTACACTGATAAGAACTTCATTCTACATATTTCACTGTAAAAATCGTTGATGTTTACGTGCAAAAAGTTTCAAACACAATTAGTAAAGCATGGAAAACATTTCCTTCAACTTGTTCCAAACCGAAAGCACAATTTGATACATCAAACTTCTACGTTAAATAAAAACATAAAAACAGAACGATTTGCTGGAATTTCCAAGAGCAATAAAGGGAGAAGGATTCTTCATCCAATATAGCCAATATAGACTGTTTCATATGCAATTTCTTGCGAATTTCTGTGTGAATGTTTTGATCATTTATTTAGGTTTTTCATCCCTAATCGCAACAGAAATATAAAAGTAGGTTTTAGCATAACATAGATGAAAAGCAATGCAATGACATACCAGATTTCAAGCGAATAACATGAGCAAAATATGAAATAATCCACACAAAATTGCTTAGGAATGGCAAAGTCTAAGAATTTAGTAGATTGAAATTATAATCGGTGACGTTCAACATGATAATTATTAAATTCATCATGTTTGTCTCCCCCCCCCCTGTTAGAATATTTATAATTTTATCTTTTTTGTCTTTATTTTGCTTCACATATAAATGAATACAAAACTAAGGGTTGTTAATCTTTGCCTCTTCCGTGTTTATCAAATGTCGACTGCAAATTTAAACATATTCTCTGTCTTCAACTTGCAGTGATGAACGAATAATTTTGTCAAATCTTTGATTAATTTTGATCCTGAATTATATGTAAAGATATATGAAATGGCTTGTCGTCCTAAAGATTATGAAAGTGGATAGGAAGAGTCAAGATTTAAGAATACTGTTGTTGAAACTTTTTACTGTTCAATTTGCCTGAACGTCGTTAAGGATGCCATAATGTGTGAACATAACGAACACATTTTTTGTCGTTACTGTATCGAAGAACATCTACGAGTTAATGCACAAAGATGTCCTCAATATCAAGATAATTTGATTGTAGATAAATACACTTCTTCCAGCAAGTCTTATAAATAACTTGATTTTTAAGTTCAAGATCAGTTGAAACCACGCAAATCGTGGTTGTCTTGAATTTATCAACGTCGAAGATCTTGAAAGACATGTTGAAAATTGAGGCTTTGCTCCAGTGTTGTGCTCAAATGTACGTTGTGGTAAGGATATAAACAAACAAGACAAAATTAAACATGAAACTGGGTTATGTGAGTACAGAAAGATTGCTGCTCACGACTTTGAAGAGATTTGAGAAATGTTTCAACTAAGTTTTGTTCATGTTGACAAAGTGAAAATGCAGATGAATGAAATAAATGGAAAAATGGATCAAAAGTTTATTGACGTCAGGGGCGGATCCAGCAATTTTCGTGACTGATGCACCACTGGGAGCGCCAAAGGCGCTAGCTCTGTAGGGAGGTCTGGGAGGATGCCCCCCGGAAAATTTTATATTTTAGACCGTCGGAAATGCGATTTCCTGCGTTTTGACAACAGAATTTAAAAAAAACTTGGCTTTACTTAGTTTGTAAACTTTTCGCAAATTTCAATGATATAAAATCTAAAATTCCACTAACCTTTAAACATTTTCATTACTACTATCAGATTTATCAAGTTTCATACCTTCGCCAAAACTTACAATCAGGAAGGTATCATTCCAATCCACGAGTGATTTTGAAAAGGTAGAAGCTTGGCATATTTTTTGTCGTGAAACGCAAAGAAGCCTTTTATATCTCACAAATGAAGCACAAGTTTTTGACCATTAATCACACTTCATACCACTGGTCCAACAACAGCAGAAAAAGATACGTAGACATAGCAAAGAAATGTTCATGCAGTTACCGTCACCTCTAGTTCTACACAAGCAATAAAAATTAGAAAGTCTATTGAATAAAATCACTATTGACTCTATGTTGATAAAGAAAAGCCTTTTAGGGGAACATTCATCAAGCCTTAAAGTGTAACTTTTTGGGTTGCCTTTAACAATCCATAAATATTTTTTTAGATAATTGAATCTAAGCATGGTAATGTCAGTGCTATACTTTCCCAACCAAATTCATGACACCAGCTTTCAAGGGGAGTATAAGTACGTACCTAATAGCTAATACTATGTGCCCTCCTAGCTTTAATCAAATAGCAATGGTGAGGACTTCTATACATAAGGATCAGGATACACATATGCACATATGCAAAAATAAAATATGGTGATGTAATATACAATGAAATATGTTAAAGAATTACAATATAGAACTGTTGCTCTAGTATCTTTATGTATAGTGGGTAATTTTGAGATAATAATAATCATGTAAAGACAATACAGTAACATCAAATCTATGTAAATGAAATGCTTTGCTATGTACCCACCCTTTTGTGATCATAATGTTTTATGGTAAATTTAGAAATTTGTCACACTGTGCATGATTGTAAATGAGAGCATACACTCAAAAAAACATCATCTTGTAAACTCAAGATTCCAGTTATAACAGCAACAGAGAAGATTCAAAGCAATATTTCAACTTCATATGAAAGTCATTATCAAGCTAGGTGTGGAAGAAATAATAAGGAATTGTTGTGGCTGAAATAATATGTAATTACAGTTTGCTTTGCTAAATTTCAGGGAATTGACAATATTAGGCATGCAATTTGAAAATGAAAAACTCTAATGAATAACATGGTTGGTCCAGCATAGCTCTTACATTCAACACATTGCATAGCTCAGAAAGTTAGTATTTATATACAAGCAAAATGTATGAAAAATGTGCCCTCTCTGTCTGTCACATTGAGCACATATTACAACATATTACATGGAATATTTAAATATCTATGAAATATCCTGAAGTAATGTAATATTAAATTATTAGCTCTTAAATTTTTATGTATATTAAGTAACTTTGAAATCACAATATCCATGTGTTCAGAATTACAGTGGTGATTTCTCCAGGAAGTACGTAGAGACTTCTACCAGTGACTTTATTCCGAAGAATATAAATATGCAGGAATACCCAAATATAAATATGCAGGAATACCCAAATTCAAACATATAGTTGTGACTAAAATGTTTTGTGATCTTATGTTATATGACACTTTCTAAACTTGGCACAACAACATGCATAATTATGTGCACACTAGTTATGGCATAAATCCAAAGCATTGCATTATACTACTGGCTAAATTTCATTGAGCCAACAATATTGGACATGGAGTTTGAAAATTGACATTGTAAAATAGAATACAGTAAATTTCGATTTAATAGGTTAATGCAGGTCAGGATGCTTTGAAATTTAAATAAATTCAACAGGGAATAAACACCCCATGTGCCCCTTCCCATCATATTCCTAACATTAAAGAGAGTAAGCCATGAGCATTACATAAGTACAAGTATAGACCTATAGCTATGCATTACAATGTCAAGCATAGTAAGCAGTAAGCACTTCAAGCTACTTACTTTAAAGCCCGCCAATTATCTCCCATATGGTTAGGGATAATCAACTCTGCGTTAAGATCTCTCGCCAGCTTTCCTTTTCGAAACAGGTCTGTTTTAGTCGGAATGGCAGCAGAGACTTTTGCTTCATAATCCTTTCTTACAGAAGAAATCTCGCTGGTTTAACTGTCTTGAATCAATGAGCCAAAATCGTATATTGCCTACTTTCAGCCATGATGACTTCAAGATATAAATAAGCCAAATGCGATAGTCATGTAATTATAATTTTGAAGGTTTGAAGATTTATAACGCTGGCTCAAGTGCACCAGTCAGAATGAAATTTTGGTGTTCGTGGGCTTAAGTGCAACAGTCAGCAGCGATTTCCCACCGTGACGTAGGCTAAAAAACAATGAAATTCGTGACGTTTAGGTGGTTCACTCGGCCAAAGAGACTCGGGACTGTTGCACCAACTGGTGCACTTTTTCCCCACCGTGACGTAGTGATTCACTATCTAGCCACCGTGACGTAGTAATACAAATTCAGCTCAGTGTAGCTGGATGATGAAACAAATTTTTCGCTAAAAATTTCGACACATAAAAACGCCATATTTAGCGACGCATTTTTTAATAATGCGGCTGTAATCAAAATGATACTCACATGTAAACAATCGACGAAGGTTTTAACAATATTTCTCAATCATCAATGTACATTTGTTGTCAATATATTGTCAGTGTTAAGGTATTTAAAGCATTTAGAAACTATAAACGTTCCAATCTGATATATTTCTTGCATTTTGCTCGTATTGATTGTAAGTTATAATATGTTGTGAAAGATTAACTATTCAATTTTATGACTGATGCACTCGCATCAGTTGCACCAGCCTGGATCCGCCCCTGATTGAGGTGTGTGGTGAAGGCATGGATAGCAAGTAGAAAATTATTCAACCGACAGCGTATGAAAAGCAAAGCACGTGTGCGCAATGTACGTATGTTTTAAAATATTGTTTATGTCTTTTGTAGATCTGCTTCATTGCACTATTTTCTTTTATCTTTCGTTTTCCTTTGCTTTACATAAATATGTTAAAATTAAAACAAGGCGTTGTTATTCTTCGCTTTTAACTTCCGTGTTTATCAAACGTCGACGGAGAATTTCAACGTATTTTCTATCTTCAACTTGTTGCGATAAACAAATAATTTCGTCACTTCTTAAATTCATCTTAACACTGAATTATACGGGAAAACGAATGAAATGGCTTATCGTCCTAATGATTATGAATGTGGTTATGATGAATCGAGATTTAAGAATGCTGTTGATGAAAATTTTCGCTGTGCAATTTGTCTCAACGTCGTTAAAGACGCAAGAATGTGTCAGCATAACGAACACATCTTTTGTCGTGAATGTATTGAAGAACATCTACGAGTTAATGCACAAAGATGTCCTCAATGTCAAGATGATTTAACTGTAGCTACACTTCTTCCAGCGCGTGTTATAAATAACTTGATTTCTAAGTTAAACATCAACTGCCACTTCGTTAGTCGTGGTTGTCCGGAATTTATAAACGTCGAAGATCTTGAAAGACATGTTGAAAGTTGTGGCTTTGCTCCAGTGTTGTGTTCTAATGAACGTTGTGACAAGGAGATAAACAAACGAGACAAGATTAAACATGAAACTGAGTTATGTGAATACAGAAAGATTCCTTCTCACTATATTGAAGAGATTAGAGAAATGTTTCAAAAAAGTTTTGATCCAGTGAAAATGCAGATGGTTAAAATAAATGAAAAAATGGATCAAGATAGAATTGAAATAAATAAAAAAATTAATGATGTATCTGGTCGGTCTACGAAGGAAATAATGGAATTAAAGAAAGAAATGATGGAATCAAGACAAGAAATAAAAGATGTTGAACAAAATCCTTTTACCGTGACCCAGGAAATAAAAGATGTTCAACAAAACCTTTCTACAGTGACCAAAGAAATGAAAGAAATGAAAGCCATGATGTTTCAAATGTTTGAAAAGATGAATATAAATGAACAACATGTTCAAACATCGACATCATCAGTTGAAATGTTGATGAACTCAGTAAAATTTGATATTTTGGTTGCTGGAGGTTATCCATATGATTTCTCAAAAATGGTTGAAATATTTTCCTGCAATGAGAAGAAATGGTTTAACATTGCATCAATGGAAAATGAACACAGTTATGCTTCATCATTTATTTATAATGATAATTTATTTGTTGTTGGAGGATTTGATTGCAAGTCAATAGAGACAATGAATATAAAAAAGTTACCTTTGACATGGAAGACATTTCCCACAAAGTTTCCTTATAAATGTTGCCAGCACCAAACTGTTGTTTGTAAAAAACAAATCTTTCACATTGGAGGATATGATTATGATAAAAATACAACATTGGATGAAGTTAGTGAAATACATATTACAAGTACAACATCTTATGTTTTGAAAGAGTTGTGTCATATGCCTGAACCACGGGATGCCCATGGAGCTGTTGTTGTTGATGATAAAGTTCTTATTTTTGGAGGATATGGAAAAGATGGAAAAGTTTTGTCCAGTGTTTTGGAATTTAATCCAAGGACTCTTACATGTAAGGAAATGCCTCCATTACCTAATGCATTGTATGGAATGGCAACAGTTCATTGGAGAGATCAAGTTGTTCTTCTTGGAGGTCGTGATGGAAAAGAAAATTTGAACAGTGTTATCATGTATAACAGCAAAACAGGAAAGATTACAGTCTTACCATCCATGTTGGAAAAGAGATATAAGTGTTGTGCAGTTATAACTGGTGATACAATTGTTGTCATGGGAGGTGAGAATGATAAAGGTGAAGATCTTAAATCAGTGGAGTGTTTTAAAATGGGAAGCAGTTCTTCATGGACATATCTTCCTTCAATGAATGAACCACGACGTGGAGCCATTGCTGAAATTTTACCTTCTGGACCAAAGTATTTGTAAGCACTGAATTATTCTCTAAATAATCAGAACATTAAAACTCAGTAAAATTTGTTTATATTGAAGCTAAACACTACTTAAAATTGAATATGTAAACTTACAATGTTCATATAACCTTTGATTATTATAATAAATTACTGGAGAAATAAATGGTTTTAGTATTTTACTAATGACAGAGACAAAAAGAAAATTTATTGCTTTAGTATTTGTTCAGAATCTTCAAACTTACAACTGTGTATGAGTTTGACCAGTGGTGTTGTCGATCATAGAGATTATAAATAATACTAGAGGTGGCATCGTAATATAATCAGTGAATATAATCTATACTCCAAAATACGGCACACATTTTTGGAGGGCAAAATTGATTCCCTCATGTTACAATACAGTGGCCAACTATGATTTTTTGACTTTTTTGTTTTTGTTATACGCAAATACAATAGTAAATATTGTCACAATCGATTCCTTGAACTATTTTTTTCTTTTCATCGTAATTTTGGAGGATACCTAATTAGGATACGAAATTGGAGCTCCGAGTCAAAGATCTGGCTATTTAAAACAAATTGCCAAATTCTTTTTTCACGAATTTGCAACGTGTTTGTAATATTAAAAATTCGCTTGTCTAAATTCCATAGCGCTAAAAAGTAAAAAAAATTTACCTTGTGAAACGAACAACATCTTTTTGCGTTGCTTCCGTCAAGCAATCCACTTCTTTTTTGGTTTACATATCTTCAACTCCTTTTTATTTTAACTTTTCATTTATTTTAAAACGAAGAAATGCAATGCAGCATTGCAGTATTCTGGCTGTCTTAGAATTGATTATTTATATCTTAGCTATTGGTAACTAATTACTGCAAAATATGAGTCGATCTTTTGCAGTGCTCACTCTTTCATTGCGCCCCCCAACATCATTCTAGAGCCTGTTTTCCACTAGCCACGTATCGTAACCATTGAGTTCTATAAGACCTGGAGGGGAGAAGGGGCCTGGACCCCGCGGTCAAAAACATGGTGGTAATGGCGGATTTTGGTGGTCAAAACTTCCACTTTAAAATTTTTTTTCAATATTCACTCCCTCCTGATTTCTTATATGAACGATAACAAGTGAGAAAAAACAATTACGATACCGACAGCATATCATGTGAAAATAATGCTTCAGCATTGCGTGAAAAACACAGTATACACACACATCAAAATAAAGAAAATCGACGGTAGAGAAACGCATATTGGGGATCACCTGGAATCGTACCAAGTATGGATTTGTTGAGATGAGACAATATGTTTATTTTTTCATGCATAATAATGATATTATCATAAGCTACTGTAGAACAAAAATTTCAAGGTAGAAACAAATCTCAGCACATTGTTCAACACAGTACTTTTATCTTGGTTTTGAAGTAGTAACCTGTTTACTATAACAATAAATACTTCATTTACAGAAATGCTAAGTAGTACTTTAAAACTGTTTGCATAAATCCAACTTTCCAAACCCATTATAATTGTCTACACTATACAGTCAGTCAAATTGAGCAGGCAAGCAATTTAATAGTTATTTTTATTATACGTCATATACCATAGTTCTCATTCACTTTGCATGGCACTGCATTCGATCTCAACAATACTGTGTTGTAAATTTTCCCTTCATCTTTAAAAAAAATATGAACAAATTCTGCCCCATTTTTGGGAGGTAAACTCGATTCAAATCACGAGAGTTTAGCTTGATCATGATACAAGATGGATGCAAAACTCGATAAAAATTGGCTGCTTTGCCTCGTCTGGCGAGCGGTAGAGTGAAGGACAAACAAGACTGGACCAAAATAACTTTAAATTAAAACTTAGTAGTAGAAACACTCTTCAAATATCGTGTTAAAAACAAAATAGTAAAACTACTATTGTGCTACTTACCGGAGTCATGAAATGTTTCCTATTCTGTCGCTATTTCAGCATCCGCAAACTACGGAAGCTTGCAGATTGTTTAATAAATAAAATTTTAAAAAAGTGTTTACGTTAGGAAAATAGTTTTGATATTTTCTATACTCGCAATCGTGGTGGTCAAATCAGGGTGGGCGACAAAAATTTTATTTTATGAGCCCGCGTCTCTCCGCTGACTTTGACCACCAAAATCCGCCATGTTTTTGACCACGCGGCCGCGCGCTAATAATTTATAGCAATTTTGTTGACGTTTCCCCTCCAGTTATTATAGAACTCAATGGTTATAACTGGAGATACAATTGTTGTCATGGGAGGTTGGGATGACAAAGGTGGATATCTTAAATCAGTAGAGTGTTTTAAAATGAGAAGCAGTTCTTCATGGACATATCTTCCTTCAATGAATGAACGACGATTTGGAGCCATTGCTGAAATTTCACCCTTTGCACAAAACTATTTATAAGCACTGAATTACTCTCTAAATAATCAGAACTTTATAACTCAGTAAAATTTGTTTATATTAAAGCTAAACACTACTGAAAATTGAATATGTAAACTTACAATGTTCATATAACCTTTGATTATTATAATAAATTACTGGAGAAATAAATTGCTTTAGTATTTTACTAATGACAGAGACAAAAAGAAAGTTTATTGCTTTAGTATTTGTTCAGAATCTTCAAACTTACAACTGTGTATGAGTTTGACCAGTGTTGTTGTTGATCATAGAGATTATAAATAATACTAGAGGTGGCATCGTAATATAATCAGTGAATATAATCTATAGTCCAAAATACGGCACACATTTTTGGAGGGCAAAATCCATTCCCTGATGTTACGACACAGTGGCCAACTATGATTTTTTGACTTTTTTGTTTTTGTTATACGCAAATACAATAGTAAATATTGTTACAATCGATTTCTTGAACTATTTTTTTCTTTTCATCATAATTTTGGAGGATACCTAATAAGGATACGAAATTGGAGCTCCGAGTCAAAGATCTGGCTATTTAACAAATTGCAAAATTCTTTTTTCACGAATTTGCAACGTGTTTGCAATATTAAAAATTTGTCTAAACTCCATAGCGCTAAAAAATAAAAAAATTTTACCTTGTGAAACAAACATCTTTTTGCGTTGCTTCCGTCAAGCAATCCACTCCTCTTTTGGTTCACAAGTTTTCAACTCTTTTTTATTTTAACTTTTCATTTATTTTAAAACCAAGAAATGCAATGTACCACTGCAGTATTCTAGCTGTCTTAGAATTGATTATTTATATCTTAGCTATTGGTAAATAATTACTGCAAGATATGAGTCAATCTTTAGCAATACTCACACTTTCATTGAGCCCCCCAACTTCATTCTAAAGCCTGTTTTCCACTAGCCACGTATTGTAACGTATCGTGACAAAACGTAACAGGGGGCATGCGTGCTTATGAATTGATGGTCAATAGGCGCAAAAATGCATGCGCCATGTTACGTTTTGCTACGATACGTTACGATGCGTGGCTTGTGGAAAACAGGCTTTAGAATGTGAGATTGTGAGATGTAAATGACATTATGCATGCATGTTTACGTCATATTACATTTTGTTTCAGATAAGCGTCCATGACGTACACATGCAGTACATAGCTTCTATAAGTTCTATCTTGTAACGTTTTACGTTTGCTATTCAAACAATGGCAAAGAGACTGTATTCTGAAGTTGTTATCTCAAGTGTAGAAGGTTCGAGTAGGGATATGCAAAACAATCCGAGATTATCTGACATATCTAAGGCAAAATCAATTCTAAGTTCGATTCCAAATTGGATACAGAGTTCATTTACGATTTGAATTTCGATTCCGAGCTCGAATCTTTGGTTCGGTAAATAGAATACATCGTAATTTTAGATCGTAATTTAATTTTTTAGCCAATTGCAGTTGAGAGTCTTTTTTAAAATAATGGCGTATGCACCAATGTGAGGCATCAAGTATGGAGACAGAAAAATTTTACAAACAAGTTAAAAAGTTCACGCATATTTTTTGGGATTTTTATTGTCTTTTTTTAAAAGGTAAGTATGGATTCATGGAGAAAAATTATCCTATTTTTAGTGATGTAATTATTATTTGGAATTCTTGTTTGTTTTTTACGTATTATTACTTTATGTAAAGGCATGTTTTCGTAACTGCGATGACAGTTGCCTACATTTAGTATGACGTTGTTTATGCCTCATATCTATTCAGATTCCAGACGTTTAAAATCAAATAAAGGTTCTACTTTATTGTGATTGTGCGCTCCCCTCATTCCGTAAAAATCCCCACGGAATTGTTAACACACAGACACAAATCGAGATTTCAACAGTATATAGGTCGTTGGGGGAATGGGTCGAGTCATGTCAAGAATAGTGTTTTGCCACGCATCAGGCAGCAACAAGGAAAAATTGTGTGTCATGATTTCACATTCAGTTCCGTTTTGTAGAGTTGTATTAGTTTGTCGATCGATCGTCCTCAATTGTTGATGAATACGTTTCTCCTCAAAAATATTTTGCTGTGGCATGCTAGCTGCAATTTCAAAGCACAAATGTGTAAAAAACGACAATAAATCAATATTTTTCAACGTTTTTCCACAGCCAAGAAGCAAAGCAAACATCGGCCGCCGAAAAAAACACACATTACTTCAGGGGCTTGACAAAATTTAGATGTATTTTTTGCTTCAGCCAGTCATGGGACAAAACTATAGAAGTTATTGTTCCAGATGTATTTTAGTTAAATGTCTCAATCACTGTGTCAAAGTGATATGATGTATCCTCATGTTTTGCGTATCCCAGTACTTAAATCATTAGGGTTTTAAGCGTCCCAGCAAATATAGCTCCCGTGTTTTAAGTATCCTTACCCGACCACCCAAAGTTCACAAATCACAAGTGATAAAGGTTTCCCTATGCTTGTTCCGTTACTACGATTGTTCCAGAGGTTTCCCTACAGTGGATTGCCATTGACCTAGAGGGAACAACAATAGGCTTTTTTACACGTCATACAACATTGAGTAAAACTGAGTAATATCCCCATACTTAAATCACAAAACCCCTAGTGATTTAAGTACGGGGATACCCAAATCACGGATTTACTAATATCACTGTCATAACGGTTACCTCAGTATGAGCCCGCAAGTTAGCGGTTTCATATGGCGGTATTAACCGTTTCATCTGGTTTGCTGTTTCCGCTCTTTTTGACGTTCCTAAAAATAGAAAGAGAATAGGAACACTTACGGATTATTCGTAAATTTATTGAAAAAAGCACACATTATCCATTACTACTGATATTTTTTAGTTCAATTCTCAATTTCCTTGCAACTTCCAATCGCGACTTTCCTCAAAAAAAGGATTCCAAATTTGGTTCCGAAGAACCCTTTTAAAAAAGAAAGTTGATTAAGTGATTACATTTTAAAATATGTAATATGTATAGTTTAGTTCAGGGAGGACGATATAAGACAGCAGCGCACTTCTTACCGTAATAAGGACACTATAACAATACCAGTCTGCAACAATTCTGACAAAAAATTCATTCCATTTTCTACAGTTGCCGAAATTGTATCAACTTGCTTTTCACCAGAGTATAGGTGCCATCGTTTGATATACGGGTCGTATTGTTTTTGTGTACTTTCTCTCCAAGAGTGCAGGACCAATTTGGCAGCCCGGCCTGAAAGTACACGGTGATGGAGAATCCCCCGAGATTTGACATAGCAGTAGAACCAGCTTTGGATATAGTGGATGAACCAAGCTTGGTTGGCTGGGTTGAGTCGACAAACACTTTGCCACTGGCAGCTAAATTGGCTCCTGGAGTAACATTCTCATCAATTTGGGCCACCAAGACTGAGTCGGCCAGTTTGGAATCACTAGCAGTCCTGTTGCCTTGTCTTTTTGAATCTTTTTAAACTTTTAGAAAGATACTAAAAGGTGGAAATGCATAAAATGAATACTTGAATTTATAGTTGAACCTTGAGGCAAATAGATCAATATCATGTGTAAACTGAGCACACTGTATTGCCTGTGACAGGATAGCAGAGTCAAGGGCCCACTCACTGGAGCTACAGGCCCTTTATCAGCAAGGGTATTGTTATCCCAGGAATATGCGAAGCGGAAAGCCATACCTTATTATTTGAAAAGAAATAAAAGTAAAGCCAGATGTTGGCATATGAATACACAGTACTATTCTCCTGTAAAACATAAAGTTGATTATGAGTTAATGCGTCTGAATATAATGTAACCTAGGAACCTTTTAAATTAGCCCATTTTACGTTGGTAAAACTGCATTCGATTTGTCACAGTTCTACGTCACTACTCACTAGGAAGTAATATTAACTACATCACCATATATCCTTCGAGAAAATGTCTATAACCTCTCCGGAGACATGGGATCTTTGTTCAACTTCATTTAATGAAGAATTTTAGCAACTTTGGACTGGGACGAGTCATTAACTTCTTCACTGCGTGATATTTCTAGCTATAAACACAGACAAAAACAGCATGAGTAATCTGAGGTTCACTGAGGGTTATTAAGGTACAGTGGCGTAGCTAGGAAAAATAGTCACTCCCGCCAATCCATCTCGCGCCGGAGGCGCGACCCCACTGGGGGGGGGTCCGGGGGCATGCTCCCCCGGAAAATTTTGAAATCCAGAGCCTTGGAAACAGCATTTCTTGCGATTTCGAGGGCGAATTATTTGTTGTACAATAATTTATAAAACCCATTTT
The DNA here is from genome assembly GCF_021976095.1 of Xenia sp. Carnegie-2017. NCBI lineage: Eukaryota > Metazoa > Cnidaria > Anthozoa > Malacalcyonacea > Xeniidae > Xenia > Xenia sp. Carnegie-2017. The sequence goes on from NW_025813469.1 coordinate 11,063,005, forward strand.
GTTAGCTGCATTCTTTATGTGGCAATCGTTGAAACTGCAACTAGTTAAAAGGTACTAAAGGTGGCTCAGAGAAACGTTACGCAGGAGACAATTGTCCCTAAAACATAATTTACTCATCACTGCCCCTGCATAAACAGAAGAAATTTGTATTAGCACAAAAATAATATAGTATACGACACTTCTAAAGTGCATAGAGAGAGATTTTTCTTAGCATTCTACTTGTTAGTTTAAACTTGTTTAGATTGGGGCAAGTAGACAGGGATGGCTTTATTCTTTAAAGTTATGCTTAATTTTCTCAATGAAGTACCATGTATTATACGAACAAATATCAAAACACATACTATACTCATCATTTATAAAGAAAGGCCAGCCTCCTGGGTTTTTCTACAAATTTTTCAACCACCTCGTCATGCAACACCTCTGATTCCTCTTTCTTTTCAATGATATCTTTGTGAATAGATATTCTACACAAAGAGCTAAGCCGACCTTGACCCATTCTATTTCTTAAATAGCTTTTTACCCTTTTTAAGCAAGAAAACGACCTCTCTACTGAAGCACTTGCCACTGCCAACACACCATTTTAACAAATTTACCACTTGACCTAAACTCGACTGGAGATTAAATTTGAAGATGTATGTAAGAACCTCATTACTGCACTCTTTGTGAAAGTCCTTGTCGTTGTAAATGAAGGAAAGTTGACTCTCCAAAGTTTGGATGTCAAAAAGAGGACTATACTTATCTTTGAGAAGATTGATCTTCTCCTGTGGAACTATGCCCTTCCATGTAGTAAATAGTTTAGGATTTACAAGGTCTAAAAACTCGAACTGATTAATATCTTGAAATCGTTCACTTAACATGCCTTTAATGGAATCAATAATCTCAAAATAAAGCTGTTTGTAATTGTATCTACTATCTGCTCTGGTTGCTGGTGGGCCTACTTTTTCTTGTGCAGTTTGGTAAAACTCGGTGAAAGCTTGATCCGTGCGAAGTGACACAATAAACTGCTTGAAATTGTCAATCTTGCTTATGCCATAGTTAAAATGTGTTTCCCTATTTTGAAGAATGGAATACAAAATTGTGGACTGTTCTAAAATCCTGTAAAAAACACACACTAGAAAACAAAAGAGAAAGCTATCAAGATAATGCAGTAAGCCACTTATTTTACTTAATGACTCATCATCCCACCCAGCTGGTTGTTCAAGTACCCCTCAAAAATATCTAAAAGTTTTTCATAGTTTTGTGCAATACATTGATTAATCTAGAGCGATAATACCATCTTGTTTCACCAGGGCAGGAAACTCAAGGTTGTTAGATGTGAGAAAAGCTTTTCTTTTGGGGCATTGCTTGTAAATGTGCTGAATGTAGCTATATTAATAAAAAGATTTTAACAGGAGAAATTGATGAGGCTGACTGGCATAGGACCAGGTTCAATCTATGAGCTGCACAATGAACAAAATGAGCAAAAGGATACTCTTGTCGAACCAATGCTTGAACACCATTGATATGGCCAGACATGACAGAAGCACCATCATATGTTTGTAAAACCAGTTTTTCTTTTATATTAGAATACTCACCAAGTTTATCTTTGACAACTTGTGATATTGCTGTGGCATTTCTGTTCATACTTACATCCACAAATCCTAATTGCCTCTCCATAATTTCACTTTCTTTGTCAAACCGAGCAATAACACTTAGCTGCTCTTTGGTGGAGACATCAGATGCTTCATCAACCTGAATACTCATAAATGTGCAATCATTTATTTCCTTTCTGATTTCATCTTCAATAATTGAATCAAGACAGCTGATAAGACCATTTTGAATTTCTGGGGAGACTCCAGTAAATCTTCTGTCACCAACTATATCAGATTCTGCTAGTCTACTGTGCAGTCGACGCTCAAATACAGAATCAAACTTAGCAAAACATTCGAGCAACTCTCTATAATTACCTTTGTTCAAGCTACCTTCGGACTCATTGTGACCTCTAAATGGCAACTCTTGCTTTGACAAATACAGCACGGCCTCAGTAACAGTTTTTAAATTTCTCGATTTTGTCTTACCTCCTCATTGTGACGCTGAATCTCATTTCTTCTAGCGAGGGACATAAGACAATCAATTCGTTCACTAGCTCCATACGTTTTCCATGTCTTAAATGCAGTCAAATGCGATTTAGATTTTTCATGCTTCTTAGCATCAGACATAATACTCCGCATATCGTTGTAGCCATTCTTAGTCCACGATGGCGATGTTTTGGGGAAAACATTAGACATGGCCAACAAAACACTTTCTGCAAGGTTGTACTGCCACACAGCCAGTCCTTCGCCTCATACCAATCTCTCTGAAATGGTCTTCCTTATTTTGGATAGTTAAATCAGGAGTAGGCCGTTCATGAACGATAATATTCTGTTCGACCGACGATCGAGCAGAGAACGGTTTAGCTAATAAGCTATTTACTAAATCAACATCAGTTGAGCAAATCGCAGTCACACTTGAAGCCATTGTGTCATACACAAATACAAAATAGCAATTTGAGAGTAAACACAATGGAAAATTAATACCGACAATGACACGTAATTTGATAATCACTAATCGCTGTACTCGTATTAAAAGGTCGAATAATTACAACCTCCGCCAATTTAAAATAGGGAGTTCGACTATAAAACAGCAGATTTGAGCATGCGTCAAGTCCCTTAGCCAACCAGAATTCAAAACTTCTTATATAGAATTATATTGTATGTTCCGCCCTCTGAAGATGGGCGGAATACGTGGAGAATCGCGCGAGTATGCAATGTGCGAGAAAAGGCGGTTGCTAGGTTACATAACAAATCTTGAGATTTTGCTGTATTACGATTACGAACCACCTAATAAAAGCGTAAATATGAACGAATAAAACATAATATTACAAATTGTTCGTGAAATAATGTATATCTTATGTCCAAATAGAATATTTATTATTTTTTTGGGAAATTTCTACTCCCGCCGGGCGGGAGTAGCGGGACCGCTAGCTACGCCACTGTTAAGGTACAAATAGTCAATCTCGCACATTTCAACCGTATTATGTTAAATGTTTAAGGTGTTACATTCAACAGTGTATTCGTGTGCCCTCGTCTTAGCGTGCTAAATGATCTATCACCAGAAGATAGAATATGTTCCTTCGGAGTTCTCTTTCAGACTTTGAAATAATCTCTTACTGTAATGCAATAAATGCTCGCTACAAAATACTAAACGATTCTTCACCTCAGTGTTATCAGTGTTTCATCATAGTTTATAGTTCATATCACTGTTCCCACCTAAAGCATTCTGTGGCAAATTTGGTGAGAACAGAGTCACTATATGGTACCATAATAGTTGCATCGGCAAAGGCAGACATAAAATTGTCTTAAGCTGATAAGCCTTTGTTCAAATAAATACAGTACCGCTCGCATATTGTTAACATACGGTACGCGTATGAAACGCGTATTATACGAAAAACATACAAGTATCATACAAGAACGATACGCGTATAATACGAGAACGATACGCCTATGATAGGAGAACGATACGCCTATGATACGAGAGCAATACGCGTATGATACGCACAGATCTAATAATACACTAGATAGTGCAACGGCTTACATTTCATAAGTAGTGGTTGAAGCCGGGCAAATTTACTCCGGAGCCCCAAAGTAGTGAGAATCAATATGGCGTTGTATTAGAAAATATCTGGTCAAAGCTGATATCTTGCAATTACTTGCAAGTCACGACGGTTACATAAACTGGTTTACTCTATTAATGAAAAAAATCAATGTGACCATAGTTTTTCAAGAAAAAGATAGCAGAATACGCCAATACATCGCCGTAAAATTGATTTCAAGTGTAGCTCGATTTGAAAGCATCAGCAGCGACGAAGGCTTAAGATACTGGAATTTCCACATCTAAATATCGTATCACAGCACAATCTGCCACAAAATGTTCAATCGAACGTCGTAGAATTATCCTCCGATATTTATTGTTAAGTAAAACGAGTTGGAGATAACGGTTTGAAAGATTTTTCACGATTTATTTAAAGTATATTGTTCACTGTACATAATTAAATATTGCACTGGATTATTGTACCAGAAATGCATTTTTCTGGTGTTTCTGGTCGGTAAACGAATATAGCTATGTCAAGATGTGAGTAATTAATACGTTCAGAAATTATTTACAGAAAGAATGTGAAGAGTCTACCTCGAAGAGTCTATGTGTTGCTTGTCGATGTATTGTCTATGTCTTGCTTGTCTATGTCTTGTCTATGTCTTGCTTGTCTTTGTAATAGAGTCTGTCTTGCTTCTTCGGAATTTGTTTTATATTATGAGTCTACCTCTGTTACACCAAATTTTTTGTGAAGTATAAAATAGCAGGTCACTTGTGAAACTGTTGATACCACAGGTTGATACAATACACTCTGTCCAACACGGGGAAAATATTTACTTGTTAAAGCAAGAAGAGTCACCAGACTTGTAGTATTGACTGTGTTTTACACATATATATAAACAATGGATTGTCATAGTCTAAACCAGTGGGTTATATGGCCACTGCCCACAGTGCTTAATGTACTGTTATGGTGATGTTATGCTACTGTTTTCAACATTTTTATTGTCTTTTTTACCATTCAGGCATGTATATGCATATAAAACTTTCTACACATTCTTGTTATTGAAAATTTCAAACCTAAATTATTTATTCTGAGCAAAATATTTAATTTGTGCTTGTAACATGTGTCAATTTCTGACTGATTTTTGTAATATGCCTGTTCTATTACAATACATCCATAGATCGAGTATGATATCGCTGTATTTGCCACACGAACTAAGCCACACTATCGCAGATTGTGCTGTGATACGATATTTAGATGTGCAAATTCCAGTACTTAAGCCTTCGTCGCTGCTGATGCTTTCAAATCGAGCTACACTTGAAATCAATTTTACGGCGATGTATTGGCGTATTCTGCAATTTTTTTCTTACAAACTATAGTCACAATGATTTATTTCATAAATAGTGCAAAAAAGTTGATGCAACCTCCGCGATTTGCTAATAATTGCGAGATATTAACTTGGACTACATATTTTCTAATACAACGCCATATTGATTCTCACTACTTTGGGGCTCCGGAAGTAAATTTGCCGGCTTCAACTTGTATGTCAGTTGCACTATCTAGTGCATTATTAGATCTGTGATGATACGAGAACGATACGCGCATGATACGAGAGCAATACGCGTATGATACGAGAACGATACGCGTATGAAACGAGAACGATACGCGTATTATACAAGAACGTTACGCGCATGATACGAGAGCAATACGCGCATGATACGAGAACGTTACGCGTATGATACGAGAACAATACGCGTATGATACGAGAACGATACGCGTATGATACGAGAAAGATACGCGTATGATACAAGAAAGATACGCGTATGATACGAGAACGATACGCGTATGATACAAGAAAGATACGCGTATGATACAAGAAAGATACGCGTATGATACGAGAACGATACGCGTATGATACGAGAACGTTACGCGTATGATACGAGAACAATACGCGTATGATACGAGAACGATACGCGTATGATACAAGAAAGATACGCGTATGATACGAGAACGATACGCGTATGATACAAGAAAGATACGCGTATGATACGAGAACGATACGCGTATGATACGAGAACGTTACGCGTATAATACGAGAGCGATACGCGTATGATACAAGAAAGATACGCGTATGATACAAGAAAGATACGCGTATGATACGAGAACGATACGCGTATGATACAAGAAAGATACGCGTATGATACGAGAACGATACGCGTATGATACGAGAACGTTACGCGTATAATACGAGAGCGATACGCGTATGATACAAGAAAGATACGCGTATGATACGAGAACGATACGCGTATGATACAAGAAAGATACGCGTATGATACGAGAACGATACGCGTATGATACGAGAACGATACACGTATGATAGGAGAATGATACAAGTATAATACGAGAGCGATACGCGTATGATACGAGAACGATACTTGTATGATAGGAGAATGATACAAGTATAATACGAGAGCGATACGCGTATGATACGAGAGCAATACGCGTATGATACGAGAACGATACGCGTATGATACGAGAGCGATACGCGTATGATACGAGAACGATACGCGTATGATACGAGAGCGATACGCGTATGATACGAGAGCGATACGCGTATGATACGAGAACGATACGCGTATGATACGAGAACGATACGCGTATGATACGAGAACGATACGCGTATGAGAGCGATACGCGCGTATGATACGAGAACGATACGCGTATGATACGAGAACGATACGCGTATGATACGAGAACGATACGCGTATGATACGAGAACGATACGCGTATGATACGAGAACGATACGCGTATGATAGGAGAGCGATACGCGTATGATACGAGAACGATACGCGTATGATACGAAAACGATACGCGTATCATACGCAAAATTTTTGTTAACAAATACGCGAGCGGTACTGTATATATGATTATCTACTGTCTTAATTTTGAATATGCTAATCAAAATTTATTTGCTTAGCTATTGGCATAACGAAAATCAATATAATCAGACGCTTTTCAACCAAATTTGTGGTTGATCTCATTCTTCAAAGAATCTTCATCATTTTTTCTCTCCTTTACTATAGTCACATACAAACGTGGTTCTGGCTTGAATGATATCCCGCAATATCCATTTATCCAAGAAAATCTACAAAACAATAATTCCTTATTTAGAACATACATCAAGTAGGAAAAGACATTTATTTTCGGTAAACTTTGTGATTTTTACTAAAATATAGCGTTGTATCACAACTGAAATTTCATGTTCGCATGTTTTTAAAAGCAAAAAACTTAATAAAAAAAGTTTTTCAGAACAATTAAACACTGCTTTGTAAGTCGCTGCTTTGAATCATAAGTGCGAGAAATGGTTGAATTCATTCTATATTTTACAGAAAACGTTTGTCGTGCCTAATTACGTAGCTATACTTCACGACTTTTTAAATGTAAATACAACTTATAATTGAATGTATCTTATGCTTGGACAAGAAACCTTTGCAAGCATTTTTAAAAATTATTTACAAGCCTCAAGTGGATTTTTACTTACTGTTTTAATTTTTCAGTGACGTCTTTGCGAATACGGTAAAAGCCGTCAAGAAATCCTCTGGTGAAATTGTGATCAAAATCATCTTCATCAGAATCTTCATCATCAGAATATATTTTGGACACATCGTTCTCACTCAACATTTCAGGAACATCTGAAAGACAAAAGTGTAATTAAAACACAATTCAAAGGCCTGTGATAACATCCGTGATTGGTGCAGTAACCTGCGCCTGAAAAAACGAACTTGCCTCACAAAAAATTATATTTTGTACGTAAATATACTTATTTCTGTGATATTGGCCCAGTACCATATTTTTGCAATTATCATGCAAAAACGATGACTTTACATTTTTTAACCATTTTATTAAAGAACTTAAAAACTTAAACAAAGCAAGAAAATCACACTCTTTTTTTAACTTATTGTTACATTTAAAACCAATTTTTTACTAATTACATTACAAATTATCTTGAAATAATTAAATGCACCTGTAACTCTGTGTACATATCTAACAGGATGGTTGTAGCTACATGTCATTCTAACTGATTATGATTTGAAATAAAGTGAAATAAAAAAATAGCATTATTGTATCTTGTTCATAAGAACATATTTGTGCCAGATAATTACAGATAAAATAAAATATAAGAAATACCTTCTTTTGTCTTTATAACACCAGCTAGAGATGTGATGCATTCAGCATCAGGAGCTTCACATGACAGCATTTCTACAATTTATATTTTAAAAAGTGTCAGTAAGACAAGCTTCATAGAACAAGACGCCAGCTAAGGCGTACACTTTGCTCAAGTGATTAAACCATTTCAGTATTTGTATGGCCTTATCCAAACATGGGGGAGCATGAATGTTTCAAAATTGAGCCATGTGATTTTTACGCTTTTGTTATGATGAGCAACATTCCTAATTGGTCAATCAGGCCATCTAAACAAATGAAACCATTTAGTAGTAGTTTTATAAGATAAAAAAAAACAGAGGATAGTGTTGCAAGTATTATATAAATAAGGGGAAGTATGAAACCTAAATTCACCCAAATAACATTGCTAAATTTTCCTAAATACATAAATATGAGCCAAAATATTGGCAAAACTTCTTACTCTAATACCTATATGTTGCATAATGTATCAAACATAATCTTTTGTGCATATATGTTTCAAATTGTTTCTAAAATGATGGCTTGTATCGTTTAATGATTACAGATTTACGTTTTGTCTCTTCTTGCAATGGCCATACAGCAGAATAATGATTCAGTGATGTTTGGCAGCTCGTCACTAAAAAGGGGCAAACATTTTTTGCTTTAAAAATCAATATTCATTCATGATGATACTTGTTCTAAATATATACAAATGTAGTCTTCCTTTTATGCACATTAAAACCAGTGATAGCAAATTGAAAAGCTAGCCATAATAAACAATGTCAGTCTACGTGCTGTCCATGATCTTTCATTAAAGAGAATACCTCTTCATGGTGATATGAGAAGTTGTGGATCTTACAAACATTCTTGCTTTAAGACTGAACGTTTTAAAAATGCCTTTTTAACACGAAGTATGAATTGAAGTAAGTAAGTAGATACCAGTTTAAATTGTTTTATTGGTAGTATGAATTAAGGAATAGCTATGTAATATTGTTTGTATAAAAATATGTACTTATAGTATTAGTTATATGGTTTTTTATTAGTTAGAACCTTTGTAATTTAACCATATTTGTTACAAAAAAAGAGTTCACGTTTAATAAATACAAATATAAATTCAAATTCAAGTCCAATTATTGATGTCTATACCATCAAAGCTTTTGTTCACATGTTATTTAATGTTATTTTAAAGAACTTAGCGTTTTTACTTCGGTAAATATCCTTATTAATTAAAATTTAGAGATATAAAATACTCATTTTACATGTTCAGCTAACCTAGAAGAGTTCTATATTATCTACAATTCAAGCATACAATTGAACACTCGCTTAAATGCTCAATGTCGATAACAAATGCTTAGAGTTCGTCTGTAGACATAACTACACTGATAAGAACTTCATTCTACATATTTCACTTTAAAAATCGTTGATTTTTACGTGCAAAAAGTTTCAAACACAATTAGTAAAGCATGGAAAGCATTTCCTTCAATTTGTTCCAAACCGAAAGCACAATTTGATACATCAAACTTCTACGTTGAATGAAAACATAAAAACTGAGCGATTTACTGGAATTTTCAAAAGCAATTAAAAGAGAAGGATTCATCAAATATAGCCAATACAGACTGTTTCTATGCAATTTCTCGCGAATTTCTGTGCGAATGTTTTGATCATTTATTTAGGTTTTTTATCCCTAATCGCAACAGAAATACAAAAGTAGGTTTTAGCATAACATAGATGAAAAAAAATGCAATTACATACCTGATTTCAAAACGAATAACCTGAGCAAAGTATGAAATATTCCACACAAAATTACTTAACAATGGCAAAGTCTAATAAACTTGCAGATTGAATTATAATCGGTGACGTTACAGTTCGTCTCCCCCCTGCTAGAATAATTACAACTTTATCTTTTTTGTCTTTATATTGCTTTACATATAAATGATACAAAACTAGGGGTTGTTAATCTTTGCCTTTGACTTCTGTGTTTATCAAATGTCGACTGAAAATTTTAATATATTCTCTATCTTCAACTTGTATCGATAAACGAATAATTTCGTAAAATCTTGGATTAATTTCAACACTGAATTATATGTAAAGATATATGAAATGGCTTGTCGTCCTAAAGATTATGAAAGTGGATAGGAAGAGTCAAGATTTAAGAATGCTGTTGTTGAAACTTTTTACTGTTCAATTTGCCTGAACGTCGTTAAGGATGCAAGAATGTGTCAACATAACGAACACATCTTTTTTCGTTATTGTATTGAAGAACATCTACGAGTTAATGCACAAAGATGTCCTCAATGTCAAGATAATTTGACTGTAGATATATACACTTCTTCCAGCAAGTCTTATAAATGACTTGACTTCTAAGTTAAAGATCAGTTGCAACCACGCAAATCGAGGTTGTCCTGAATTTATCAACGTTAAAGGTCTTGAAAGACATGTTGAAAATTGTGGCGTTGCTCCAGCGTTGTGTTCTAATGAACGTTGTGGTAAGGAGATAAACGAGACAAGATTAAACATGAAACTGAATTATGTGAATACAGAAATATTGATGCTCACGACTTTGGTGAGATTAGAGAATTGTTTCAACGAAGTTATGTTCATGTTGACAAAGTGAAAATGCAGATGAATGAAATTAATGGAAAAATGGATCAAAAGTTTATTGATGTGTGTGATGAAGGCATGGATAGCAGGTTGAAAATTATTCAACCGACAGCGTATGAAAAGCAAAGCACGTGTGCACATTGTACGTATGTTTTAAAATATTGTTTATGTCTTTTGTAGATCTGCTTCATTGCACTATTTTCTTTTATCTTTTGTTTTTCCTTTGCTTTACATAAATATGTTAAAATCTAAAACTAGGCGTTGTTATTCTTCGCTTTTAACTTCCGTGTTTATCAAACGTCGACGGAGAATTTTAACGTATTTTCTATCTTCAACTTGATGCGATAAACAAATAATTTCGTCTACTCTTGGATTAATTTTGATCCTGAATTATATGGGAAAACGTATGAAATGGCTTGTCGTCCTAATAATTACGATTCATATGGATATGATGAATCAAGATTTGAAAGCCCTGTCAACGATAATTTTTATTGCCCAATATGTCTCAATGTCATAAAAGATGCCAGAATGTGCCACAATGAACACATCTTTTGTCGTAAATGTATAGAAGAACATCTACGAGTTAATGCACAAAGATGTCCTCAATGTCAAGAGAGATTGACTGTATCCAAACTTCTTCCAGCGCGTTTTGTAAACAACTTGATTTCAAAGTTTAAGATCAGCTGCGACCACGCTAATCGTGGTTGTCCTGAATTTGTAAACGTTGAAGATCTTGAAAGACATGTTGAAAATTGTGGTTTTGCTCCAGTGTTATGTTCTAATGAACGTTGTGACAAGGAGATAAACAAACGAGACAAGATTAAACATGAAACTGAGTTATGTGAATACAGAAAGATTCTTTCTCACGACTTTGAAGAGATTAGAGAAATGTTTCAAAAAAGTTTTGATCAAGTGAAAACGCTGATGGTTAAAATAAATGAAAAAATGGATCAAGATAGAACTGAAATAAATAAAAAAATTAATGATGTATCTGGTCAGTCTACAAAAGAAATAATGGAATTAAAGAAAGAAATGATGGAATCAAAGAAAGAAATGATGGAATCAAGGAAAGAAATAAAAGATGTTCAACAAAATCTTTCTACAGTGACCAAAGAAATGAAAGAAATGAAAGCCATGATGTTTCAAATATTGGAAAAGATGAATATAAATGAACAACATGTTCAAACATTGGCAACATCAATTGAAATGTTGACATACTCAGTAAAAGGTGATATTTTGGTTGCTGGAGGTGACTCATGTGTTTGGACCGCAAAAAGTGTTGAAGTATTTTCATTTAAGGAGAGGAAATGGTTTGAGATTGCATCAATGGAAAATGGACACAGTTGGGCTTCATCATTTATTTATAAGGATAATTTATTTGTTGTTGGAGGATTTAACTGCAAGTCAATGGAGACATTGAATGTAAAAAAGTTACCTTTGACATGGAGGAAATTTCCTACAGAGCTTCCTTATGTATATTGGAGTCATCAAACTGTTGTTTGTAATCAACAAATCTTTCACATTGGAGGACTTATTAAGAACAAAGGACCATCAGATTTGATCAGTGAAATAAAGATTACAGGTACAACATCTTATATTTTGAAAGAGTTGTGTCGTATGCCTGAACCACGATTTGACCATGGAGCTGTTGTTGTTGATGATAAAGTTCTTATTTTTGGAGGACGGGGAAAAGATCATGAAGCTTTGTCCAGTGTTTTGAAGTTTGATCCAATGACTCTTACATTTAAGGAAATGCCTCCATTACCTCATCCATTGACTGACATGGCAACAGTTCAATGGAGAGATCAAGTTGTTCTTCTTGGAGGTTCTGATGAAGGAAGAAAAGCGTTGAACAGTGTTATCATGTATGACAGTAATACAGGAAAGATTACAGTCTTACCATCCATGTTGGAAAAGAGACAGTGGTGTTGTGCAGTTATAACTGGTGATACAATTGTTGTCATGGGAGGTAAGAGTGGTAATCTAACTATCTTAAATCAGTGGAGTGTTTTAAAATGGGAATCAGTTCTTCATGGACATATCTTCCTTCAATGAATAAACCACGATTTGTAGTCATTGCTGAAATTTTACCATTTGGACAAAAGTATTTATAAGCACAGAATTATTCTCTAAATAATCAGAACATTATAACTCAGTAAAATTTGTTTATATTAAAGCTAAACACTACTAAAATATGAATATGTAAATTTACAATGTTCATATAACCTTTGATTATTATAATAAATTACTGGAGAAATAAATGTTTTTAGTATTTTACTAATGACAGAGACAAAAAGAAAATTTATTGCTTTAGTATTTGTTCAGAATGTTCAAACTTACAACTGTGTATGAGTTTGACCAGTGGTGTTGTCGATCATAGAGATTATAAACAATACTAGAGGTGGCATCGTAATATAATCAGTGAATATAATCTATACTCCAAAATACGGCACACATTTTTGGAGGGCAAAATCGATTCCCTGATGTTACGATACAGTGGGCAACTATGATTTTTTGACTTTTTTGTTTTTATTATACGCAAATACAATAGTAAATATTGTCACAATCGATTTCTTGAACTATTTTTTTCTTTTCATCGTAATTTTGGAGGATACCTAATAAGGATACGAAATTGGAGCTTCGAGTCAAAGATCTCGCTATTTAAAACAAATTGCCGAATTCTTTTTCACGAATTTGCAACGTGTTTGAAATATTAAAATTTGTTTGTCTAAATTCCATAGCGCTAAAAATAAAAAATTTACCTTGTGAAACAAAACATCTTTTGCGTTGCTTCCGTCAAGTAATCCACTCCTCTTTTGGTTTACAGGTCTTCAACTCCTTTTTATTTTAACTTTTCATTTGTTTTAAAACCAAGAAATGCAATGCAGCACTTAATTACTGCAAAATATGAGTCGATCTTTAGCAGTGCTCACTCTTTTATCGCGCCCCCCAACTTCATTCTAAAGCCTGTTTTCCACTAGCCACGTATCGTAACGTATCGTAGCAAAACATAACAGGGCGCATGCGTGCTTATGAATTTGATGGTCAATAGGCGCAAGCACGCATGCGCCATGTTACGTTTTGCTGCCACCATACGTTCCGAATTTTCGTTTCCATCATGCTTACATTGCGTGCGAAGACTGGGCTCTACTGGCATAAAAATTTCCACAGACGTAGACTTTCAATTTTTTGGTTCACTGGCACAGTACAGGAAATATACAGTAGGTCCAGTTCGCTGTGCAACTGTCTGTTTATTTAATTAGATTAATGGCTGTCGTTAGTCATTTCATAATTCCTATTGTGTCATTATGGTAATCACATGCGTAATAATATATGCGGGACATGAAAAAATTCAATAGAATGGCTGTACTGTATATTTAGTATACTGTCTCAATGGTTTAACATAATAAAAGGCCTGAGATCTATTGGCCAAATTTCGATTTTTTTACCCTACTAAAAAACACGTATCATCTTCGGTTCGCTACATATCACTTCATGTTTCCTTTTTACATAAAGCTACTTTTTTATCATTTCCTGGGTTCTACCTGGTAGTTACTATATGATACCAAATTATAATGTATATAAGTTCGTTTGTATAATTGTACTTTGGTTATCTCTTTTTAAAATATGCAATTTACAAATAATACAATTTTATCTTAGCAATACCGTTGAACTAAAATACATGCAACGCTGCCAGCAGCAAGAAATATTTGTCGTTAACAGTCTGTGAAATACTGTTAACGATAAACATTTGTTCACTCAAGGAAGAACACTCAAAACCAAGAAAGAAAAACACGTAAACGATTATACATGCTCGCTAAAAAAACAAGCAAAATTGTACGTAAAAGATTTTTTGCGAAGACATTGAACATTTGCTTGGCTGACAGTATAACAAGAAAAACACATCAAACATATCAAATAAAGTAAATGGTTTGAACCCGGGAGTATCGTTACATGTTTGTAGATGTAGATCGTCCAGGTTAGTATAGTCCTGAGAAGGACTGTTTTTTTTGACTGACGTTTCGACAACCTTAGCGGTAGTCATCTTCAGGTTTTTAATTTGACTCTGAAGATGACTATCGCTAAGGTTGTCGAAACTTCATTAAACAACAAAAGCAGTCCCTTTCAGGACTATACTAACCTGGACGATCTACATCTACAAACATGGTACGTATCAAATGTTGTTATAGTTTCGTATTTTAATAAAAACTATACCCCCGAAACACCTTATGTTTTTGTTTTTCATTCTTTTCTTAATCAACACCGGTTGCTTTGTGATTTTCTCTACGAAAAAGCAGCAGTTAAAACAATTCACTCGCCGAGACAGAATCGCTAAACAGTAAAGACGCGCGTCTGTGATAAAATCTCGCGTGTTTGGATGTAAAATTTAACTTGGTTTAATTATTAGGATTATCTACTACAGCTAGTGTTTCATGTATCATAGTTCAACGAGTAAAATGCAGATATGTTCTCTAGCATATTAATAATATCGTCTCCAGGTTTGGTTCAGTCCCATTAACATTTAAACTCTCGTAAAGCAGATGTACATAGATTCTTAACGATTCTTTCTGCAAACCATTGTCACTGTACCAAAAAAACCTTCATAACCTACATTCATAGAATTATGACATTTATTTTCTTTTACCTTGATTTGACAAATATCGAATTCTCGGTAATGAGCTATTGGCATAACGAAAATCAATATAATCAGACGCTTTCCATCCAAATTTGTCGTTGATCTCATTCTTCAAAGAAGCTTCATAATTTTTTCCCTCCTTTACTACAGTCACATACAAACGTGGTTCTGGGTTGAATGTTATCCCGCAATATCCATTTATCCAAGAAAATCTACAAAACAATAATTCCTTATTTAGAACATACATCAAGTAGGAAAAGACATTTATTTTCGGTAAACTGTGTGACTTTTACTAAAATATAGCGTTGTATAACAATTGAAATTTCATATTCGCATGTTTTTAAAAGCAAAAAACTTAATAAAAAAACGTTTTTCGGAACAATTAAACACGCGTCAGTCACTGCTTTAAATCATAAGTGCGAGAAATGGTTGAATTCATTCTATATTTTACAGAAAACGTTTGTCGTGCCTAATTACGTAGCTATACTTCACGACTTTTTAAATGTAAATACAACTTATAATTGAATGTATCTTATGCTTGGACAAGAAACCTTTGCAAGCATTTTTAAAAGTTATTTACAAGTCTCAAGTGGATTTTTACTTACTGTTTTAATTTTTCAGTCACGTCTTTGCGAATACGGTAAAAGTCGTCAAGAAATCCTCTGGTGAAATTGTTATCAAAATCATCTTCATCAGAATCTTCATCATCAGAATATTTTTTGAACATATCATTCTCACTCAACATTTCAGGAACATCTGAAAGACAAAATTGTTATTAAAACACAATTTATACGCCTGTGATAACGTCTGTGATTGGTGCAGTAATCTGCGCCTAAAAACGAATTTGCCTCAAAAAATATATATATATATTCTACGTAAATATACTTATTTCTGTGATATTGACCCAGTACCATAGTTTTGCGATTATCATGCAAAAACGACGACTTTACATTTTTTAGCCAAATTGGTGCTGTATATTTAATTGGATTACTGGATACGGCTAGACATCTATTGGTCAAAAAAAGCAATTGACTGGCTGCGGTTATGCTAATCACATGCGTAATAAGATTTACGCTACACAAAAAAATTTTATAGAGTGGGACTACTGTTTGATTCTATACTGTGTCAAAGAATTACTAGATTGAAATTACAATCGGTGAAGTAGCAGCCTGATAATTATTAAAATTAATCATGTTTTTCCTTGCTGTCAGAATAATTGTTTTGAAAAATTAAGTAATGTATGATGTTGATATGTGAATACATTCTCCTTTTCTTCTTCTACTATCAAGTTGAATACGAACCTATGCATCTGCAGTATAATGATTCAATATCATTACAACCAAAGTTTTTAATGAATGGTACCTTAATAATGGTAACCTAGCAAATTTTAAATGTACAGAAAACATTGAAGAAATTAGGAAAAAACTAAAATTTCTCTTTACCTTTACTTATTTATGCAATCTGCGCATGTATTTCGCCGTATAAAACGAGCCAGAAGGTCCAGTTTTTTTGACACTGTTTTAAAAGGGGTATAAAATATCTTTAGAAATTGAACAAGTTGTTTGCTTAGAGATTATGAATAATACTAGACTTGGCATCGTGATACAGTCTATTGTCCAAAAAGTAATGGAACACGTTTCTTTGAGGGGCAGAATCGAGTTCCAGATGTTCAGTTAGAGTGGCAGGCTGTGATTGTCTGTAAATATCAGGAATAAATATTATAATTAATATTGTCACAATCAGTTCGCTGAAATACGTTTTTCTTTTTATCGTAATTTTTAGTGTTTTAAACCATTCATTTTTTGAGAAACATGTTTGTGCTGCTTTTAGACTATTACAATTTAATGTACCACAAAACTGGTCGTTTTCCCATTTTCCAAACAACTAAAATGGCACGAAGTCATTTTTAAGTCTAAATCATTGGTCTAATATCCCATGAAATATCCTTAATCAGAAATGAGAACAGGTGATTGTAGTGGTTGCGAACGGAACAAGTAAAAACCCCTTATCAGCCCCCCTGTGAAAACAGTAATCTTCATATTTTATTACAAGTACGACTACCTCAACGAGATTTAACTAAGAGACCTCTGGGTTCCATAAACAAGTTGTCGTACGTTTTGTTTTTAGCTTTCAACCTTGACTTTTCTAAAATTGTAAGAAAAATTATTCCAAACTTGATTCTGACCAACCTTTTAAAAAAAGTTGATGAAGTGATTCCGATATAAAATATTTCATTACGTATGGTTTAACTATGTCTTTGAGTTCACATACAGTCTGATAACTAAAAAACGTTTAGAGGGTCTAGGGGCATTCTCAGCCGGCAATTTAAGAAATGAAAAATACGTAAAGTGGCGCCGCAACTGCAGGTATTGAAATATTTTAACAGACTTAGTTCTGAAGATCTTCTTTTCATATACACCATCAGTGACGTAGACAGACAGTGAATTCAGTCGTAAGGCCAAATGTATCATTATTTATCTATTGGATAAAACATCTAATGGATAAGTAATATCCAATGGAAAAGTCTTCAATACAGTGGATAGCTATCCACAGGATAAAACTGCGTTGTATAAAGTAAAGATAGCAAAGTAATTAATTATTCAATCGATAACCGTCACTATGGTGAGCATGTTTACGCGATTGCACCTGTTACATAAAATATTGTTTTAACTGTTCATGTCTTTTGTAAATCTACTTCAATGCATTATTTTGTTTTGTCTTCAACACTTGGATAAATTTTAACATCAAATTATATGAGAAAACGTATGAAATGGCTTATCGTCCAGATGATTATAAAAGTGGATATGAAGAGTCAAGATTTAAGACTGCTGTTGATGAAACTTTTTACTGTTCTATTTGTCTTAACGTCGTTAGAGATGCAAGAATGTGTCAACATAACGAACATATTTTTTGTCGTTATTGTATCAAAGAACATCTACGAGTTAATGCACAAAGATGTCCTCAATGTCAAGAGAGATTGACTGTAGCTACACTTCTTCCAGCGCGTTTCGTAAATAACTTGATTTCAAAGTTCAAGATAAGCTGCGACTACGCTAATCGTGGTTGTTCAGAATTTGTCGACGTTGAAGATCTTGAAAGACATGTTGAAAATTGTGGTTTTGCTCCAGTGTTGTGTTCTAATGAACGTTGTGACAAGGAGATAAACAAACGAGACAAGATTAAACATGAAACTGAGTTATGTGAATACAGAAAGATTCCTTCTCACGACTTTGAAGAGATTAGAGAAATGTTTGAAAAAAGTTTTGATCATGAGGAACAAGAGAAAGTGCAACTGACTGAAATGAGTAGAAAAATTAATCAACAGTTTGATGTTGTATGTGGTCAGTCTATGAAAGAAATAATAGAATTAAAGAAAGAAATGATGGAATCAAGGAAAGAAATAAAAGATGTTCAACAAAATCTTTCTACAGTGACCAAAGAAATGATGGAATCAAGGAAAGAAATACAAAATGTTCAACAAAATATTTCTACAGTGACCAAAGAAATGATGGAATCAAGGAAAGAAATAAAAGATGTTCAACAAAATCTTTCTACAGTGACCAAAGAAATGATAGAATCAAGGAAAGAAATAAAACATGTTCAACAAAATCTTTTTACAGTGACCCAGGAAATAAAAGATGTTCAAAAAAACCTTTCTACAGTGACCAAAGAAATGAAAGAAATGAAAGCCATGATGTTTCAAATGTTCGAAAAGATGAATATAAATGAACAACATGTTCAAACATCAACATCACCAGTTGAAATGTTGATGAACTCAGTAAAATGTGATATTTTGGTTGCTGGAGGTTACCCATATGATTCCTTAAAAAGTGTTGAAATATTCTCATGGGAGGAGGAGAAATGGTTTCAAACTGCATCAATGATAAATGAACACATGTGGGATTCATCATTTATTTATGATGATAATTTATTTGTTTTTGGAGGTGGGAAGTCAACGGAGACATTGAATATAAAACAGTTACCGTTGACATGGAAGACATTTCACAAAAAGCTTCCTTATCATTGTTGGGGTCATCAAACTGTTGTTTGTAGACAACAAATCTTTTTCATTGGAGGAGATGATTATGGCCAAGGAAAAACAGATTTCATCAGTAAAATAAAGATTTATGGCACAAAATCTCATGTTTTGAAAGAGTTGTGTGATATGCCTGAACCACGGTATAAGCATGGAGCTGTTGTTGTTGATGATAAAGTTCTTATTTTTGGAGGAACGGAAAAAGATTGCAAAGTTTTGTCCAGTGTTTTGGAGTTTGATCCAAGGACTCTTACATTTAAGGAAATGCCTCCATTACCTCATCCATTAACTGAATTGGCAACAGTTCAATGGAGAGATCAAGTTGTTCTTCTTGGAGGTTCTGATGATAGAGAAAAAAGTTTGAACAGTGTTATTATGTATGACTGTAATACAGGAAAGATTACAGTCTTACCATCAATGTTGGAAAACAGATCCGGGTGTTGTGCAGTTATAACTGGTGGTACAATTGTTGTCATGGGAGGTGTGGATGATAAAGGTGAACATCTTAAATCAGTAGAGTGTTTTAAAATGGGAAGCAGTTCTTCATGGACATATCTTCCTTCAATGAATAAACGACGATTTGTAGCCATTGCTGAAATTTTACCTTTGGACAAAAGTATATATAAGAACAGAATTATTCTCAAAATAATCAGAACATTACAACTCAGTAAAAGTTGTTTATATTAAAGCTAAACACTACTTAAAATTAAATATGTAAACTTACAATGTCCATATAACCTTTGATTATTATAATAAATTACTGGAGAAATAAATGGTTTTAGTATTTTACTAATGACAGAGACAAAAAGAAAATTTATTGCTTTAGTATTTGTTCAGAATCTTCAAACTTACAACTGTGTATGAGATTGACCAGTGGTATTGTCAATCATAGAGATTATAAACAATACTAGAGGTGACATCGTAATATAATCAGTGAATATAATCTATACTCCAAAATACGGCACACATTTTTGGGGGCAAAATCGATTCCTTGATGTTACGATACAGTGGCCAACTATGATTTTTTGACTTTTTTGTTTTTATTATACGCAAATACAATAGTAAATATTGTCACAATCGATTTCTTGAACTATTTTTTCTTTTCTTCGTAAGTTTAGAGGATACCTAATGAGGATACGAAATTGGAGCTCCAAGTCAAAGATCTGGCTATTTAAAACAAATCGCAAAATTCTTTTTCACGAATTTGCAACGTGTTTGCAATATTAAAATTTGTTTGTCTAAAATCCATAGCGCTAAAAATAAAAAATTTTACCTTGTGAAACAAACAACATCTTTTTGCGTTCCTTCCGTCAAGCAATCCACTCCTCTTTTGGTTTACAGGTCTTTAACTCCTTTTTATTTTAACTTTTCATCTATTTTAAAACCGAGAAATGCAATGCAGCACTGCAGTATTCTGGCTGTCTTAGAATTGATTATTTATATCTTAGCTATTGGTAATTAATTAATGCAAAATATGAGTCGATCTTTAGCAGTGCTCACTCTTTCATTGCGCCCCCTAACTTCATTCTAAAGCCTGATTTCCACTAGCCACTTATCATAACGTTTCGTAGCAAAACGTAACAGGGCGCATGCGTGCTTATGAATTTGATGAACAAAAGGTGCAAGCACGCATGCGCAATGTTGAGCTTTGCCACGATACGTTACGACACGTGGCTAGTGGAAAGCAGGCTTAATGTGAGATTGTGAGATGTCAATGCACATTATGCATGCATGATTTACGTCATACTACATTTTTTTTTCAGATAAGCGTCCATGACGTACACATGCAGCACATAGCTTTTATAAGTTTTATCTTGTAACGTTTTACCTTTGTTATTCAAACAATGACAAAGAGACTGTATTCTGAAGTTGTTATCTCAAGCGGAGAAGGGTCGAGTAGGGATATGCAGAACACTCCGAGATTATCTGACATATCTAAGGAAAAATCAATTTTCAGTTCGATGCCAAATTAGATATTGAGTTCATTTACGATTTGAATTTCGATTTACGATTTGAATTTCGATTCCGAGCTCGAATCTTTGGCTCGGTAAATAGAATATATCGTAATTTTAGATCGTGATTTAATTTTTTAGCCAATTGCAGTTGACAGTCTTTTTTAAAATAATAGCGTATGCACCAATATGAGGCATCCAGCATGGAGACAGAAAAATTTTACAAACAAGTTAAAACGTTCACGCATATTTTTCGGGATTTTTGTCGTCTTTTTTCAAAGCTAGGTATGGATTCATGAAGAAAAATTTTCCTATTTTTAGTGATATAATTATTATTTGGATTTCTTGTCTGTTTTTTACGTATGATTACTTTATGTAAAGGCATGTTTTCGTAACTGCCATGATAGTTGCCTACATTTGGTAAATATATAATATAGATACAATCAATTATACAAAGTTTGCGTTCCACGGTCTGTTACGATGGAATGGGGAGAGTTTTCGCTTTTTTAAACTATTTAAAAGTGATTTTTGGGCCACCTATATTGAGAGTTGCAAAACTTGTCAAAATATAAAACCTTTAGGACCATATATACGTGGAAGTCACGCAAGACAGTGCGCGTGACAAACATTGTGCATGAATCAAGGTATATATTTAGTACTATTTACATAAATCGATTGCATGAAAAAATGAAAAAAACGCAAGCAGATTTCTTTCTGGGGCGCCTATGCCGAAACTCGAAAGCAGTTAGCAAAAATATATTTGTTTACATTCATCCGGGACCTAAATATTTCCCCGAGCTCCGCGTCCCCACGACCGTCGGTCGCGGGCTTGCACAGATCTTCTCTCGAGTTCTCCCAAAGGTCTCCTCGCTTTGCATAAACCTGTGCAAACACAGTAAACATCTTTTATTTCTTAAATGTCATGAATGATCACTCAATTTTAGTATCTTACTGTATTGCGTTGTTTATGCCTCATATCTATTCAGGTTTCAGACGTTTAAAATCAAATAGAAACTTACAGAAGTTCCGAAACTGGTTCCAGAGGTTTCCCTACAGTGGATTTCCCTTGATGAACACAGTAAACATCTTTTATTTCTTAAATGTCATGAATGATCACTCAATTTTAGTATCTTACTGTATTGCGTTGTTTATACCTCATATCTATTCAAATTCCAGACATTTAAAGTCAAACACAAAATTACAGAAGTTCCGAAAGGTTCTACTTTATTGTGATTGTGCGCTCCCCCTCATTCCGTAAAAATCCCCCCGGAATTGTTAACAGACAGACACAAATCGAGATTTCACAAGTATATAGGTCGCGTGGGGGGATGGATCGAGTCATGTCAAGAATACTGTTTTGCCACGCATCAGGCAGCAACTACGAAAAATTGTGTGTCATGATTTAACATTCAGTTTCGTCTTGCAGAGTTGTATTAGTTTGTCGATAAATCATCCTCCATTGTTGCTGAATATGTTTCTCCTCAAAATATCTTGCTGTGGCATGCTAGCTGCAATTTCAAAGCAGAAATGTGTAAAAAACGACAATAAATCAATTTTTTCATTGTTTTCCACTGCCAAGAAGTAAAGCAAACATCGGCCGCCGAAAAAACACACATTACTTCAGGGGGAGCTTGACAAAATTTAGATGTATTTTTGGCTTTAGCCAGTCATGGGACAAAACTATAGAAGTTATCGTTCAAGATGTATTTTAGTTTTGCGTGGTGTTTGCATTTACGTCACGTGATGTGTTTGTTCTTCCATTTTGATTGTCGGATGTGGACGGTGTGTTTGATTTGTATCTTCTGGTTCCAGATGTTGACGGTCTGCTGCGTTTACCAATTTCCATTTCAGTTGTAGACGCTGTGTTTGAATAATTTATGCTGGTTTCGGCGGTGGACCCCAAGCTGTCTCTTGCGATATTTGTCTCTAAGATGTTGAAGGCTAAAAAAATAATGACTATTATTATTTGGCTTTTCAATGACAATCACACGTTTAGTCAATATACACTTTAGATTTCTTTTTAAATAGCATCTGTTCTTAAATAAATTTTCAACTTTGAAACTAACATATCATGGCTAAAGAATAACCAGTCTATTCCATTTGTAATCCTTTCGCACTTGCTTCCATCTGTATAAAATTAGTAGTTAAAAATGCTAGCCTTCCGAAAAAACAATCGAATTCTCACTTCCAAATGCAGATTGTTGTATAATTAAGCAGTTTCTGGAAGCAGTTTCTACTCCATCTGAGCCTCTGCTGATCTTTTCACCATTTGCATTTGGTATGAAATACTGGCTTCGCCCATTGACCACCCCAATGTCGAGAGACTTAATTTCTTGTCTCACTCTTTCTTCATTCGGAAACAGAACTCCGTGATCTTTTAACAAGGCAAAAAACCATTTCAGTGCCACTGCTACTCCATTTAGTCTTACTCCACTTGAGCTTGACGTAAATGTCACTTTTGGATTCACGCAAGTGAGTAACTAGATATGAGAAATGTCACAATTACTTTATGAATTTGGTCTATGGGCTATGAATTTATTACATACGTTTTTGCAAGATATTTTGTGCTCTATTGACTTCATTATTAAGTCCACGATAATTGGCTGTTCTGTTTGAAGCATTGCATGAGACACTTGCGCTTGGTTGGTCTGGAATCGCTTCATCCACACTGGCAGGATTGTTTGTTTGAAAAAAGCGATGGCATTGCTTGGATAGAGATCATCAATACTTGCCAGCCGTATTACCTATGTTATAATTGTGCAAGTGGTCATTGGCTATTGCTCAATTTTTTCATGTTATGTGGTTAATAAGGCAGTTACCTTCTCAGCAAATGCTTCCAAAAGTGCATGATTTCTTAAACAGCAGTCGTCGATGTTCGGTGCTTCAATGGTAAATTGTTGACAGAGCTCATTAGTTCTCGTTATGCAGAGGTATTCGACAGATCTGCTAATTGCCACCATGGTCCCAAAAGCCCTAGACCCTCTTTCCATTATTGCATTGTTTTCGAATTCTGCGTTCTGTTGATTCTCCATTCCGAAAGGACTTCTTGCTTCTTCTTGAAAGGGAATTAGGACAAACCTTCCAAGTACTCTACAGCACGTGAAAAAATTACATTAGTGCAATAAAAAGCAAACTTCTTCCATGAATACGGAAAAATCTACCTGGGGTCATTGTTTAATCCCTCTAAAGTGTCCCAATTGACTGTGAACATCGGAATCGTTCGAGGAGCTGTTTCGAAAACACATGTCCCGTCTTTGCCACTGTTGTAGAAAGAGACCGCAACATTTTCAATAACTGTGGGGCTTTTAACGTCGTCGAGCACGGGAGGCAAAGTTGATCTGCTGCATAGCCTGGGGATGAATCTTTCCCTTACTGCTGAAAAGAAGTTTTATCCATTTCCTACAAGACTTAGTGCGGCTTTTGAACATTTTGTCTTTCCAAGTCTGTTTGTTCCACATACAAAGGGCAGGGGACAAAATCCCAGAATATCCACAATCATTTCATAATGAAAGCCTAATAACATTGCAGCTATTTTGAAAAAAAAAACTAATTAAATCAGTGATCAAGTTTCGCCTGCTCTTCATATTGTTTCATTCAAGTGAATATTGTAGCTACATATAAAATTCACTATTTAACTACCTCAAAACTTAAATAAGCAACAGGTCTACAAATTACTATTATTCTTTTCATGCTAAAATGGGTTGAATATAAATGTGAAAAATGTATTTTTACATGAAAAAACTTCAGCAATTTTGTAATAAACGGGCGTCACTTGCCAAAATATTGAACATATTGTAATGAGCTTACCAATTGTGAATACAGCAGCGATACGACATGCAACATGGATATCAGAGAGTTCACCATTTCACCTAATGTTAAGGAACATAAAGGCAGGTTTACTTTAGGCCAATGAGTTGCTGTTCTTTCCGATTCCAAGATTGCCTTGACCCATATAATGCTGGTCTCTTCTGCAGTAACGACGACACCATCACCGCTCAATTGCAGGTTTTCGCCAAAACTCAAATGTCTGAATTTGGTTGTCTACCAATGCAGCAAACAACTTCGTACGTGTCTCTCACTTCATTGATTCGGCATTTCCTGGAAGCGTTATTTTGATAAAAGTTCAGGATTTAAATTGTTCATTGATGTCAATTTTATAAATGAAGTAGCTAGAAGTTACTTCACCACAAAAAATGGATAGGCTTATTTCATCTCAACATGAAAAAGTTATCACGCTTGTGTATCAAATGACAGGGATAGTTTATCTGATCGAATAACCTGAATTAGTTCATAATTACATTTTGTGAAATGAGGGCGCCAAGACAACGTCTCCAATACAGTGAAAAATTTGAAAAACGAAATACATCTTGAATTACGAAAATAATAATTTTGATAATTTGATTTACCTAAAATAGTTCTTTATCTGCCACTTGATGAAGCATTTGAATTCATGAGGATCGAAGTCACTTGTCAACACACCTGAACTATATGATTTATTTAAACTATGGGACTGGAAGGTACTATTTAGTAATTCATAGTTTGTTCCAGTTTAGGTCATAGTTTAGTAAATCATGAGACATTGATATTCTGTTAGATTCAGATCTTCTGGCTTTGAGCTTCATTAAATCAATTGTTATTGAAGCTTCCAAGTTCCAAGTACCATGTTAATTGTATAAATGACGATGAACAGCGCTGTTTCTCTGAAATGTCTCCATCAAAATGACGGCTTTTTAAAATGAGAACCAAAAAGACAAAAAAGATAATAGATATACATGAAATGTTAGATCTCGAATCACAGATCACAAGAGGAAGGCTATTGGACACTGTGTTAAAAGTTCAGGTGCAAGTTCGATCTTTGACATTAGAAGAAAAAACTTTTCTTGGCAGATGTTTGATTGCGTGACAACATTATTAAAGTCAATAATTATATTATTTAAAATAATAAAACAGAGACTTTGTCGTGGTAACAAAATTTGAATGTCACCAATACCACTATTAATATTCACTATGTGAACTATGTTGGGTTTGATGGTCAGTTACCTGCAAAAAATTCTCGATATCTGTAGGTATGACGCTTTATCTACAAATAATAGTCAGTTTCTACTTTTGTTGACAACAGTAAAAGCCGAATTTGAGAAAGTCAAACAGTAGGGATGTTTGCCATAGTTTCTAAAAGCGATATGTAAAACCTTTTGAACAAAAATGATTGTGAAACATTAAAAAAGCAGCGAAGCTGGCTTTGAACATATTTAATTACTGAATATTTAAAGCAGATTTACTTTAATTAACCATCTAACAAGGACAAAAAGCAAAGGTTTTAAAACTGTTTTACATTGGCATGTTCCATCATTATTTCAATTATTTGAAAAGAATAATAAAACAATTATTGAACTTGGCTTTCAAATGATAAAAAGAATTATTCAGACATCGGTCATGTTATTCGCTTCATGTTCACTTCGGTAGATAACATTGACCTAGGTCTGAATAATTCTTAATATCATGCTCAACATCATTCAACAATAGAATTTTATTTTAAATCCCAACAACATTAATGTGCAGTATATATTTAGAAACTTGTGAAAAAACCTTAATATATATAAACCTATTTAAATTGTATTTAAATGGTTTCCTGATTTATACAGGTATACGTACCTTCCTTGTTTGAACAAGATGGAAAAGGAACTTTTGTCTGACGCTCTTACTTTACTGGCTGTCAAAGAAAATTGCTCTCTTGCAGGTAGAGTTAACATATATTTATACTGTTTAATACTTTTCAGTAAGCATACTTCAAAACAACATATTTTCAACACTTATCATGCTAATGATTTTCAAATTATGGAAAAAGAAAGTATTTATGCCATTAATTGAGTTAATCGTCCTTTTCTTACAAGGTCGCTATATTTTTCTAATTTTTATTTCTACATTAAATAAATATATATTACTATCTATCTTTTCTGTCTCAAATGTTTTTGATGAGTTTGTTCAGTACTTGATAGCTATTTTTAGTTGATATGACCAAACAATTTAAACATCTCAACATAACAAGAAATTCTTACGACAACATTGCTCAGTTTTGTCTGTTGCGATAGTAATTTATTTATATTTTACTTCACGAGGAGAGCAGAAGCAATAATATGTACAAATTACAAATCTCTCATACCTCGTACTTAATCTTAAATATGCAAAGGAAAATTTATTTTGTATTATTCTGAGTTGAAATTTGTTTGGCATTCTGCGACGGTAAGTAGGAAGCCAGATGTCACGTAGAAAGCAAGCAGGCTTTGCAGATCATGTGAAAAAGATTGTAGCAACAAAACTGGAAAGGAAGAGTCATGGATATGCTACCTGTGAAAAGACTGGCGTCTTCCTCAAGTTTTTCTCCCTATCTTGCGACTTCAGTGGTTATTTATAATGCAAGTTGTAACTTTGCGTCCTATGTTGTGAAACATCGGTTGCGACTTATCCTTTGTACTTAAATAGTTAAATTTTTGACTTATTGAGTGTAGTAATTAATACCAGCAGCCTCGCCACAGCGCAAGCCTGCATGATGTGACTAATGAGTAATGAGTCTTTGCCACTATAGACAGCCATTCGAAAAAGTAAGCTCAATGAAAGATATGCTTTTAACGTGATATGGCAGACTTCATTATTCAATCTCTTCCTTGGCAACAAAAGATGCAATTGTGTTCATAGTAAATATTGAGTGGGGATGCTTGTCATTTGATCATACGTCATTTTGAATTCTCCATAGAAACATGAGTTACATGAAGCATTAATTTATTGAAACAGCAACATCTCCTGTATTCTCAATATTGTGTGCACAACTAAGTTCCCTTTCACCCGAAAGATTACGTATTTTGCAAATTGCATCGACCAAGGTTGCATCACTTCAAGTATCATTGTGTGTTTATAATAAATGGTTTGAACCCGGGAGTATCGTTACATGTTTGTAGATGTAGGTCGTCTAGGTTAGCATAGTCCTGAGAAAGACTGTTTTTGTTGTTGTCAACTGACGTTTCGACAACCTTAGCGGTAGTCATCTTCAGAGTCAAATGAAGAGTAAACGTCAGGTTAGCCGTATTTGTCAGGTTAGCCGTAAGAACCAGATAACAAATACGGGTAAACTGACGTTTACTCCTCATTTGACTCTGAAGATGACTACCGCTAAGGTTGTCGAAACGTCAGTCAACAACAACAAAAACAGTCCTTCTCAGGACTAAACCAACCTGGACGATCTACATTTATAAACATAAAACGTATGCAGTCGTTAGCAAGTTGTTCGCTCTGTCGTCCAAATGATCGTAACAAAGTAAATGGTTTGAACCCGGGAGTATCGTTACATGTTTGTAGAAGAAGATCGTGTGTTTAATTCACAGTTTCAAATAACTGGACTGTTGATTGATGAAGAACAACAGGAGGAGAGGGGATTAGGGATATATAGCATGGGGCTTTAAAAGTACAGTTAAAAAAATGTGTTTGGAAAATTTATTCAAAAAGTTGTTTGCAAGAACTGAAATATTACATTGAATTATTTGAATATGTTAATAACACCATGAAACAACGTCCAGGTGATGGTGCTGACATGTTTAAGCTAGCGCGTTAAAAAGTACTCAAACACAAAATGTGTATGCGATGTAAAATCAACTATGAACATAAAACATTCTACGAGAAAGTTTCCAAGGCATAAGACTACTTTGTTCTTTCTAAGTGCAAAGCTTTCTCAGGGATTACCACAGGGTAATCTCGTTGAAAAACGGTTTATGCAACGAAGTTAATCAGGGAGTTTGAATAATAAGAAATTAAATCGTATGAATGTTTTATGCAGTGCGGTGTTTGAAATTAAATGAAGATATGATCTTCGCACTTTGCTGGACAATTTAAGCAATCGTCTCAGGACCTGAAAAAATCAGGTGACTCAACGGAATTCGAACCCGCTGACCTCTGCGGTGCCTGCAGTGCTCTGACCAACTGAGCTATAAAGTCACACAGTGGTGAGCAGGTCAATATTGTTGGGCTCATGTTTTCTCGTGAAAGGAATGTCATATGAATGTTTTATGCAGTGCGGTGTTTGAAATATTGACCTGCTCACCACTGTGTGACTTCATAGCTCAGTTGGTCAGAGCACTGCACCGGCACCGCAGAGGTCATGGGTTCGAATCCCGTTGAATCACCTGATTTTTTCAGGTCCTGAGACGATTGCTTAAATTGTACAGCAAAGTGCGAAGATCATATCTCATTTAATTTCAAACACCGCACTGCATAAAACATTCATACGACATTCGTTTCACGAGAAAACATGAGCCCAACAATATTGACCTGCTCACCACTGTGTGACTTCATAGCTCAGTTGGTCAGAGCACTGCAACGGCACCGCAGAGGTCATGGGTTCGAATCCCGTTGAATCACCTGATTTTTTCAGGTCCTGAGACGATTGCTTAAATTGTCCGGCAAAGTGCGAAGATCATATCTTCATTTAAGAAATTAAATCATTGAAATTATAATCGGTGATGCATACAGTGTGAAAACTACTCAAGTTTGTCCCCTCCTCTGTAGGAATAGCTAATTTGAAAAGAAATATAAGTGATGCAAGATTTTGATATATGAATACACAGTACTATTCTCCTGTAAAACATGAAGTTGATTATGAGTTAATGCGTCTGAATATAATGTAACCTAGGAACCTTTTAAATTAGCCCATTTTTACGTTGGTAAAACTGCATTCGATTTGTCACAGTTCTACGTCACTACTCACTAGGAAGTAATATCTACATCACCATATATCCTTCGAGAAAATGTCTATAACCTCTCCTGACAACATGGGATCTTTGTTCAACTTCATTTAATCAAGAATTTTAGCAACTTTAGACTGGGACGAGTCATTAACTTCTTCACTACGTGATTTTACTAGCTATAAACACAGACAAAAACAGCATGAGTAATCTGAGGTTCACTGAGGGTTATTAAGGTACAAATAGTCAATCGCGCACATTTCTACCGAAGGTCACTTTAAGTAGTATGTATTATGTTAAATGTTTAAGGTGTTACATTCAACAGTGTATTCGTGTGCCCTCATCTTAGCGTGCTAAATGATCTATCACCTGAAGATACAATATGTTCCCTCGCCTAAGTGTTCTAAATGTCTCTCATATTGTATTTAATGATCCTTTCACTACAATCGGAGTTCTCTTTCAGACTTTGAAATGTTCTCTTACTGTAATGCATTAAATGCTCACTACAATATACTAAACGATTCTTCATCTCAGTGTTATCATTGTTTCATCATAGTTTATAGTTCATATCACTGTTCCCACCTAAAGCATTCTGTAGCAATTTGGTGAGAACAGAGTCACTATATGCTACTATAATAGTTACATCGGCAAAGGCAGACATAACATTGTCTTAAGCTGATAAGCCTTTGTTCATATAAATAGATATGATTATCTACTGTCTTAACCTTAAATTTTAACACGCAAAATTTATTTTGTGTATTACCTTGATTTGATAAATATCTGATAAACATTTGTTCAAATAAATACAGTACCACTCGCGTATTGATAACATACGGTACGCCTATGAAACGCGTATGATACAAGAACGATACGCGTATGATACGAGAACGATACGCATATAATACGAGAATGATACATGTATGATACAAAAAGGATACGCGTATCATACGAGAGCGATAAGCATATAATACGAGAATCATACGAGTATAATATGAGAATGATACATGTATGATACGAGAACGATACGCGTATGATACGAGAACGATACGCGTATGATACGAAAACGATACGCGTATGATACGAGAACGATACGCGTATGATACGAGAACGATACGCGTATGATACGAGAACGATACGTGTATGATACAAGAACGATATGCGTATGATACGAGAACGATACGCGTATGATACGAGAACGATACGCGTATGATACGAGAATGATACACGTATGATACGAGAGCGATACGCGTATGATACGAGAGCGATAGGCGTATGATACGAGAACGATATGCGTATGATACGAGAACGATACGCGTATGACAATGAACGATACGCGTATGATACGAGAACGATGCATGACGAGAACGATGCATGATACGAGAATGATACGCGTATGATACGAGAGCGATAATGATACGAGAGCGATAGGATACGAGAACGATATGCGTATGATATGAGAACGATACGCGTATGATACGAGAACGATACGCGTATGATACGAACGATACGCATGATACGAGAGCGATAATAATGGAATGATACGAGTAGAACGATATGCGTATGATACGAGAACGATACGCGTATGATACGAATAACGACACGTATGATGACGATTGATATGATCGATATGAGAAACGATACGCGTATGATGAGAACTGACGCGTATGATGCAAGAACGATGCGTATGATACGAGAACGATACGCGTATGATACGAGAACGATACGCGTATGATACGAGAACGATACGCGCGGATACGAGAGAACGATACGCGTATGATACGAGAACGATACGCGTATGATACGAGAACGATACGCGTATGATACGAGAAATGATACGCGTATGATATGAGAACGATACACGATGGCGATGCGAGCGAAAGTACGTATGATACGAGAATGATACACGTATGATACGAGAACGATACGCGTATGATACGAGAACGATACGCGTATGATACGAGAATGATACGCGTATGATACGAGAACGATATGCGCATGACAATTGAGAACGATACGCGTAATGACAATGAGAACGACAATACGCATGATACGAGAACGACATACGTATGATACGAGACGATACGCATGATAAGAACGATACGCGCATGATACGAGAAACGATACGCGCGATGATGAGAATGATACGCGTATGATACGAGAACGATACGCGTATGATAATGAGAGCGATACGCGTATGATAAGAAGAATGATACGCGTATGATACGAGAACGATACGCGTATGATACGAGAACGATACGCGATGATGCAGAGAAATGATACGCATGATACGAGAACGATACGCGTATGATACGAGAGCGATACGCATGATAATGAGAACGATACGCGTATGATACGAGAACGATAACGCATGATACGAGAACGATACGCGTATGATGCAAGAACGATACGCGATGATGAGACGATACGCGTATGATATGAGAACGATACGTATGATAAGAGGAACGATACGCGTATGATACAAGAACGATACGCGTATGATACGAGCGATACGCGTATGATACGAGAACGATACGCGTATGATACGAGAACGATACCGTAAGGAGAATGATACGCGTATGATACGAGAACGATACGCGTATGATGAGAACGATATGCGTATGATAAGAGAATGATACGCGTATGATACGAGAACGATACGCGTATGATAAGAGAATGATACGCGTATGATACGAGAACGATACGCGTGATACGAGAACGATACGCGTATGATACGAGAACGATACGCGTATGATACGAGAACGATACGCGTATGATACGAACGATAATACGTATGATGATGAGAACGATACGCGTATGATACGAGAGCGATACGCGTATGATGAGAATGATACGCGTATGATACGAGACGATACGCGCGATATCGAAGCGATACGCGTGCGATACGGAGCGATACGCGCGATATGAGAACGATACGCGTATGATACGACAACGATACGCGTATGATGAAGAAACATAACGTATGATACGAGAACGACGTATGATATGAGAGCGATACGCGTATGATACGAGAACGATACGCGTATGATACGAGAACGATACGCGTATGATACGAGAATGATACGCGTATGATAATGAGAACGATACACGTATGATAATGAGAATGATACACGTATGATACGAGAACGATACGTATGATACGAGAGCGATACGCGTATGATACGAGAACGATACGCGTATGATACGAGAACGATACGCGTATGATACGAGAAACGATACGCGTATGATGTGCAAGAACGATACGCGTATGATGAGAGCATACGTGCGATACGAGAACGATAATGGAAGAGAATGATACGCGTATGATACAGAACACATGCGTATGATACGAGAGCGATAGGCGTATGATACGAGAAATGATACGCGTATGATACGAGAGCGATACGTATGATACATACGAGAATGATACGCGTATGATACGAGAAGCGATACGCGTATGATATGAGAACGATAGAAGTTTGTTTGACTAGTACACGTATCGGTATCGATGCAGCAAAACGTAACATGGCGCATGCGCCAGAATCCTTACGTCACAAGCACAATGCGTTATTTTACTGCTTGGCTACGATACGTTACGATACGTGGCTAGTGGAAAACAGGCTTATGATAAGAGAATGATACGCGTATGATACGAGAACGATACGCGTATGATAAGAGAATGATACGCGTATGATACGAGAATGATACGCGTATGATACGAGAATGATACGCGTATGATACAAGAACGATACGCGTATCTTACGCAAAACTATGTTAACAAATACGCGAGCGGTGCTGTAGATATGATTATCTACTGTCTTAATCTTAAATACGCTAAGTAAAATTTACTTTGTTTTACCTTGAGTTGACAAATATCGAAACGTCGCTAATGAGCTGTTGGCATAACGAAAATCAATATAATCAGACGCTTTCCATCCAAATTTGTCGTTGATCTCATTCTTTAAAGAATCTTCATCATTTTTTCTCTGCTTTACTACAGTCACATATAAACGTGGTTCTGGGTTGACTGTTATCCCGCAATATCCATTTATCCAAGAAAATCTACAAAACAATAATTCCTTATTTAGAACATACATCAAGTAGGAAAAAGACATTTATTTTCGGTAAACTGTGTGATTTTTACTAAAATATAGCGTTGTATAACAATTGAAATTTCATATCGCATGTTTTAAAAGCAAAAACTTGATAAAAAAGTTCTTCAGAACAATTAAACACGCGTCAGTCATTGCTTTGAATCATAAAGTGCGGGAAATGGTTGAATTCATTCTATATTTTACAGAAAACGTTTGTCGTGCCCAATTACGTAGCTATACTTCACGACTTTTTAAATGTAAATACAACTTATAATTGAATGTATCTTATGCTTGGACAAGAAACCTTTGTAAACATTTTTAAAAATCATTTTCAAGTCTCGAGCGGATTTTTACTTACTGTTTTAATTTTTCAGTGACGTCTTTGCGAATACGGTAATAGTCGTCAAGAAATCCTGGTAAATTTGGGATCAAAATCATCTTTATCAGAATCTTCATCATCAGAATATATTTTGGACACATTGTTCTCACTTGACATTTCAGGAACATCTGAAAGACAAAATTGTTATTAAAACACAATTTATACACCTGTGATAACGTCTGTGATTGCTGCAGTAATCTGCGCCTGTAAAAACAAACTTACCTCAGAAAAAATTATATTTTGTACGTAAATATACTTATTTCTGTGATATTGGCCCAGTACCATATTTTTGCCATTATCATGCAAAAATCATGACTTAACATTTTTTAACCATTTTATTAAAAAACTTATAAACTTAAGCAAAGCAAGAAAATCACATTCTTCTTATAACTTATTGTTAATCGACTTAAAACCGATTTAAAACCGTTTTTTTACTAATTACATTACAAATTATCTTGAAGTAATTAAATGCACATATAACTCTGTGTACATATCTAACAGGCTGGTTGTAGCTACATGTCATTCTAACTGATTATGATTTGAAATAAAGCAAAATAAAACAATAGCAGTATTGTATCTTGTTCATTAGAACATATTTGTGCCAGATAATTACCGATAAAATAAAATATAAGAAAATACCTTCTTTCTCTTTATAACACCAGCTAAAGATGTGATGCATTCAGTGTTGGGAGCTAATGCGGACAGCATTTCTACAACTTATATTTTAAAAAGTGTCAGTAGGACAAGCTTCATAGAACAAGACGGCTTGGGCATGCACTTTGCAAAGTGATTAAACCATTTCAGTATTTGTATGGCCTTATCCAAACATGGGGGCATGAATGTTTCAAAATTGAGCCAGGTGATTTTACGCTTTGTTATGATGAGCAATTTCCTAATTGGTCAATCAGACCATCTAAACAAATGAAAACCATAAAATAAAAGAAAAACAAGAGGATAGTGTTGCAAATATTGTATAAATAAGGGGAAGTATGAAAGCTAATTTCACCCAAATAACATTGCTAAATTTTCCCAAACCCATAAATATGTAAAGTTTTGTCAACAACAAAGCCAAAATATTGACTTGCACATTGATTAGATGAATGAGCCTCCTTGCAGTGGCCATAGCAGAATAATGATACAGTGATGTTTGGCAGCTCGTCACTTAAAAGGGGAAACATTTTTTTCTTTGAAAATCAATATTCATTCATGATGACACTTGTTCTAAATATATACAAATGTAGTCTTCCTTTTATGGACATTAAAACCAGAGAAAAGAAATTGAAAAGCTAACCACAATAATAAAATGCAAGTCGACATGCTGTCCATGATCTTTCATCAAAGAGAATACCTCTTCATGGTGATCTGAGAAGTTGTGGATCTTACAAACATTTTTGCTTTAAGACTCAACATTTTAAAATGTCTTTTAACACTAAGTATGAATTGAAGTAAGTAAGTAGATACCAGTTTAAATTGTTTTATTGGTAGTATGAATTAAGGAATAGCTATGTAATATTGTTTGTATAAAAATATGTACTTATAGTATTAGTTATATGGTTTTTTATTAGTTAGAACCTTTGTAATTTAACCATAACTGTTACAAAAAAGAGTTCATATTTAATAAATACAAATACAAATTCAAATTCAAGTCCAATTATTGATGTCTATACCATCAAAGCTTTTGTTCACATGTTATTTAATGGTATGTTAAACAACTTAGCGTTTTTACCTTGGTAAATGTCCTTATTAATTAAAATTTGAGGTATAAAATACAAATTTTACATGTTCAGCTAACCTAGAAGAGAAATAATCTACATTCAAACATACAATTGAACATTCTGCTAAAATGCTCAATGTCGATAACAAATGCTTAGATTCGTCTGTAGACATGACTACACTGATAAGAACTTCATTCTACATAAAATCGTTGATGTTTACTGCAAAAAAGTTTCAAACACAATTAGTAAAATATGGAAAGCATTTCCTAATTTGTTCAAACCGAAAGCACAATTTGATACATCAAACTTCTACGTTAAATGAAAACATAGAAACTGAGCGACTTGCTGGAATTTCCAAAAGCAATAAAGGGAGAAGGATTTTTCATCCATTATAGCCAATACAGACTGTTTCATATGCAATTTCTCGCGAATTTCTGTGCGAATGTTTTGATCATTTATTTCAGTTTTTATCCTAATCGCAAACAGAAATACAAAAAGTAGGTTTTAGCATAACATAGATGAAAAGAAATGCAATTACATACCTGATTTCAAACGAATAACCTCAACAAAATGTGAAATATTCCAACACAAAATCGCTTAGCAATGGCAACAGTGTAAGGAATTAATAGATTGAAATTATAATCGGTGACGTTACAGCCTGTTAATTATTAAATTCAACATTTTGTCCCCTGTTAGAATAATTTTAATGTTGTCTTTTTGTCTTTATTTTGCTTAACATAAATATGAATACAAAACTTGGGATTGTTAATCTTCGCCTTCAACTGCCGTGTTTATCAAATGTCGACTAAGAATTTTAATATATTCTCTATCTTCAACTTGGAGCAATAAACGAATAATTTCGTCAAATTTTGGATTAATTTTGATATTGAACTATATGTAAAGATATATGAAATGGCTCGTCATCCTAAAGATTATGAAAGTGGATATGAAGAGTCAAGATTTAAGAATGCTGTTGTTGAAACTTTTTACTGTTCAGTTTGCCTCAACGTCGTTAAGAATGCTAGAATGTGTCAACATAACGAACACATCTTTTGTCGTTATTGAATTAAACAACATCTACGAGTTAATGCACAAAGATGTCCTCAATGTCAAGATGATTTGACGGTTGCTACACTTCTTCCAGCAAGTCTTATAAATAACTTGATTTCTAAGTTAAAGATCAGTTGCAACTACGCAAATCGTGGTTGTCCTGAATTTATCAACGTTGAAGATCTTGAAAATTATGGCTTTGCTCCAGTGTTGTGTTCTAATGAACGTTGTGGTCTGGAGATAAACAAACGAGACAAGATTAAACATGAAACTGAGTTATGTGAACACAGAAAGACTGCTGCTCATGACTTTGGTGAAATTTGAGAAATGTTTCAACTAAGTTTTGTTCATGTTGACAAAGTGAAAATGCAGATGAATGAAATAAATGGGAAAATGGATCAAAAGTTTATTGATGTGTGTAATGAAGGCATAGATAGCAGTTTGAAAATTATTCAATCGACAGCGTATGAAAAGCAAAGCACGTGTGCACATTGTACGTATGTTTTAAAATATTGTTTATGTCTTTTGTAGATCTGCTTCATTGCACTATTTTCTTTTATCTTTTGTTTTTACTTTGCTTTACATAAATATGTTAAAATATAAAACTAGGCGTTGTTATTTTTCGCTTTTAACTTCCGTGTTTGTCAAACGTCGACGGAGAATTTCAACGTATCTTCTATCTTTAACTTTGCGATAAACAAATAATTTCGTCTACACTTGGATTAATTTTGATCCTGAATTATATGGGAAAACGTATGAAATGGCTTGTCGTCCTAATAATTACGATTCATATGGATATGATGAATCAAGATTTGAAAGCCCTGTCAACGATAATTTTATTGTCCAATATGTCTCAATGTCATAAAGATGCCAGAATGTGCCACAATGAACACATCTTTTGTCGTAAATGTATCGAAGAACATCTACGAGTTAATGCACAAAGATGTCCTCAATGTCAAGATGATTTGACTGTAGCTACACTTCTTCCAGCGCGTGTTATAAATAATATCATTTCAAAGTTAAAGATCAACTGCGACTTCGCTAGTCGTGGTTGTCCGGAATTTATAAACGTTGAAGATCTTGAAAGACATGTTGAAAATTGTGGCTTTGCTCCAGTGTTGTGTTCTAATGAACGTTGTGACAAGGAGATAAACAAACGAGACAAGATTAAACATGAAACTGAGTTATGTGAATACAGAAAGATTCCTTCTCACGACTTTGAAGAGATTAGAGAAATGTTTCAACGAAATTTTGATCATGTTGAAAAAGTGAAAATGCAGATGGTTAAAATAAATGAAAAAATGGATCAAGATAGAACTGAAATAAATAAAAAAATTAATGATGTATCTTGTCAGGCTACAAAAGAAATAATGGAATTAAAGAAAGAAATGATGGAATCAAGGAAAGAAATAAAAGACGTTCAACAAAGCCTTTCTACAATGACCAAAGAAATGAAAGCCATGATGTTTCAAATGTTTGAAAATATGAATATAAGTGAACAACATGTTAAAACATTGACATCATCAATTGAAATGGTGATGAACTCAGTAAAAGGTGATATTTTGATTGCTGGAGGTTACCAAAACAGGAGTGTTGAAATATTTTCATGGAAGGAGGAGAAATGGTTTGACATTGCATCAATGGAAAGTATACACAGCTATGCTTCATCATTTATATATAATGATAATTTATTTGTTGTTGGAGGTAATGAATGCACATCAATTGAGACATTGAATTTTAAACAGTTTCCTTTGACATGGAGGAAACTTCCCACAATGCTTCCTTATCAATGTTGCCAGCACCAAACTGTTGTTTATAAACAACAAATCTTTCAAATTGGAGGATATAATTATACTAATTTTACAACATTGGATCAAATTAGTGTAATGCAGATTACTGGTAAAACATCTTATGTTTTCAAAGAGTTGTGTCATATGCCTGAACAACGATTTAACCATGGAGCTGTTGCTGTTGATGATAAAGTTCTTATTTTTGGAGGAAAGGGAAAAGATTGGAAAGTTTTGTCGAGTGTTTTGGAATTTAATCCAAGGACTCTTACATGTAAGGAAATGCCTCCATTACCTCATCCATTGACTGAAATGGCAACAGTTCAATGGAGAGATCAAGTTGTTCTTCTTGGAGGTTCCGATGGAAGAAAATATTTGAACAGTGTTATCATGTATGACTGTCATACAAGAAAGGTTACAGTCTTACCATCCATGTTGGAAAAGAGATCCAGGTGTTGTGCAGTTCTAACTGGTGATACAATTGTTGTCATGGGAGGTGAGAATAATAAACGTGAACATCTTAAATCTGTGGAGTGTTTTAAAATGGGAAGTAGTTCTTCATGGACATATCTTCCTTCAACGAATGAACCACGATATGGAGCCATTGCTGAAATTTTACCCTTTGGACAAAAGTATTTATAAGCACAGAATTATTCTCTAAATAATCAGAACATTATAACTCAGTAAAATTTGTTTATATTAAAGCTAAACACTACTTAAAATTGAATATGTAAACTTACAATGTTCATATAACCTTTGATTATTATAATAAATTACTGGAGAAATAAATGGTTTTAGTATTTTACTAATGACAGAGACAAAAGAAAATTTATTGCTTTAGTATTTGTTCAGAATCTTCAAACTTACAACTGTGTATGAGTTTGACCAGTGGTGTTGTCGATCATAGAGATTATAAATAATACTAAAGGTGGCATCGTAATATAATCAGTGAATATAATCTATAGTCCAAAATACGGCACACATTTTGGGGCAAAATCGATTCCCTGATGTTACGATACAGTGGCAACTATGATTTTTGACTTTTGTTTTATTATACGCAAATACAATAGTTAATATTGTCACAATTGATTTCTTGAACTATTTTTTTTCATCGTAATTTTAGAGGATACCTAATAAGCTACGAAATTGGAGCTTCGAGTCAAAGATCTGGCTATTTAAAACAAATCGCCAAATTCTTTTTCACGAATTTGCAACGTGTTTGAATATTAAAAATTTGTTTGTCTAAATTCCATAGCGCTAAAAATAAAATGTACCTTGTGAAACAAACATCATCTTTTGCGTTGCTTCCGTCAAGCAATCCACTCCTCTTTGGTTCACAGGTCTTCAACTCTTTTTATTTTAACTTTTCATTTATTTTAAAACCAAGAAATGCAATGCAGCACTGCAGTATTCTGCTGTCTTAGAATTGATTATTTATATCTTAGCTATTGGTAAATAATTACTGCAAAATATGAGTCGATCTTTATCAGTGCTCACTCTTTCTATGTCGTTGCACATTATGCATGAATGATTTACGTCATATTACATTTAATTACAGATAAGCGTCCATGACGTACACATGCAGCACATAGCTTTTAAAAGTTCTATCTTGTAACGTTTTACGTTTGTTATTCAAACAATGGCAAAGAGGCTGTATTCTGAAGTTGTTATCTCAAGGGTCTTCCCCCGAAAAAGAACTTTGGTCATTTTGGATGGATGTTTCCAACACTCTTTGCTTTTAATAGGCTGTCCTCAAGACCGTGATAAGGCCATTGCTTTTCCAATCTTATTGGATGCTTTGATGTTGTTAATTTGAGCATGGAACTCTTCCCAAATAGAAACTCAGTGACTGGTCCCTGTGATGAGCAAATACATCCTAATTCCTTATTTAAACAAGGTTTTATAGCTTGTCTCCGATGCATAGACAATTGATGGGTAGCATGACCAAGCAATGCAAGAGCATCAGTATTTATAGTTAGCAGTTTACCTGTATTCAAATTAGCTGTACCCTAATTGGGTTGGAGCAACAACTCAGCTGAATGTGCGAGGGCTGTGTTTTCTTGCGGATAGCGCGCGTTCTCACGTGACTTCTTAGCGAGCAATAACCAATGATGAAGTAGAATCCTGTGGGGACTCGATCATCACGCCTCTTGATACAACACTTTAAAATTTCAATACAATAATACAAATGTTTAGGTCATCAGGTCATACATAGATTGCTATGTTGCATAGATACTTGGAAAAGCAGCCATTGATTCAAGATTTGTAATGTCAAATAGATAACAGACAATTTCTGAGCTCGTAAAATTGAAGTTGTAGTCGGCATCTCCATCTGGTAGGGAGAGTCGACGAAGAAGAGCCAAGACTATCAACAAAAAAATTGTATACACGAAAGATCTACAATGTTTAACCAGTAGAAAATTATGAAAAAACTTTATAGAAAAGGACAAGGAACTAAGGGATGATCGAATAGGAGATAAAGTAAGAATGAATTGCTCGGGGGGGTGTGGGACAGGGGGTGCATACCTCTCCTAGCAAATGCTGAAAGAGACGCAGGAGGGTGCTGATTTGCTTTAAGTAAGCAATCATGGATTCAAAGATAGATGCGGAATGAAAAAATGGTTCGGTTTCTAAGTTGCTGTGCTAGATAACACATTGAATGACAGTTGTAAGTGGATACGTATGGAAACTTTGCTTCGGGAATAGTTCTCTTGATAAGTAACACCACACTGACACAGTGTTCCGTTAGAAATAATAAGTAAAGACCATTATAGTAAAGGATTTTTGTTGCAAGAAAAGGCAGTGAAATTGTTCAACGTTAGAAACACAATCAAATAGACTTAATCTATCAACTTAATAAGTTTTTACTCCGAAAAGTTTCCCCTTCAAAGCAAATGAAGATGTCGTGATGAGCGAATCCGTTATATTGTAAAGGCCTTCTTTAGTGCATAGTTATAAAATATCTTACATAATATCTTTTTTTTCCATTACCTTTAGTATATCTCCCTCTGGTGAAGTGAATGAACTATTCCAGTTCACAACATACGTCAATCTGTCAAAGTTGGTTTCTCTCCAAGTTTTTGTCAGTGCTCAAGCAGTAAATAATTTGAGGAAAATGAGGTAAAATTATTTTGCAAATCTTCAACTGAATTATGTGATAAATGATCAAGTATTGGCGTTGATGGATTGTTCAAACTGGTACAAAAAATCTTTACATTAAGCTTTTCGATAGTATTGAAAAAACATCATAACTCCTACAGAGCCATTGTAATGTATGGACTTCGAATATGCGTTTGATTGTCAAATATGTAAGAAGTTCAATCTCATATTAATTTTTATAAATTTTGTGTTTTAGTTATGACAAGAAAATTAAAGTTTATGTTATTCAAACATCATTTTTAAGAATTTTCGTTTCCATCATGCTT
This sequence comes from Xenia sp. Carnegie-2017, assembly GCF_021976095.1. NCBI lineage: Eukaryota > Metazoa > Cnidaria > Anthozoa > Malacalcyonacea > Xeniidae > Xenia > Xenia sp. Carnegie-2017. Next base: position 11,105,199 of record NW_025813469.1, read on the forward strand.
GCATTGCGTGTGAAGACTGGGCTCTAGTGGCATGAAAATTTCCACAGACGTAAACTTTCAATTTTTTGGTTCACTGGCACAGTACAGGAAATATACAGTAGGTCCAGTTCGCTGTGCAACTGTCTGTTTATTTAATTAGATTAATGGCTGTCGTTAGTCATTTCATAATTCCTATTGTGTCATTATAGTAATCACATGCGTAATAATATATGCGCGACACGAAAAAATTCAATAGAAAGGTTGTACTGTATATTTAGTATACTGTCTCAATGGTTTAACATAATAAAAGGCCTGAGATCCATTGGCCAAATTTGATTTTTTGACCCTACTAAAAAAAACACGTATCTTCTTCGGTTCGCTACATATCACTTCATGTCTCTTTTTACATAAAGCTACTTTTTTTATCATTTCCTGGGTTCTACCTGGTAGTTACTATATGATGCCAAATTAAAATTAATATAAGTTCGTTTGTATAATTGTACTTTGGTTATCTCTTTTTAAAATATGCAATTTACAAATAATACAATTTTATCTTAGTAATACCGTTGAACTAAAATACATGCAACGCTGCCAACAGCAAGAAATATTTGTCGTTAACAATGTGTGAAATACTGCTAACGATAAAAATTTGTTCACTCAAGGAAGAACGCTCACAACTAATAAAGAAAAACACGTAAACGATTAAACATGCTCGCTAAAAAAAACAAGCAAAATTGTATGTAAAAGATTTTTTACGAAGACATTGAACATTTGTTTGGCTGACAGTATAACAAGAAAAACACATCAAACATATAAATGCTGTTGTAGTTTTGCATTTTAATAAAAACTATACCCCCGAAACACGGGGGTATAGTTTTTGTTTTTCATACTTTTTTGAATCAACACCTGTTGCTTTGTAATTTTCTCTACAAAAAAGCAGCAGTTAAAACAATTCACTCGCCGAGACAGAATTGTTAAACAGTAAAGACGCTCGTCTGGGATAAAATCTCGCGTGTTTGGATGTAAAATTTAACTTCGTTTGGTTATTAGGATTATCTACTACAGCTAGTGTTTCATGTATCATAGTTCAACGAGTAAAACGCAGGTATGTTATCTAGAATATAAATAATATCGTGAACAGGCTTGGTTCAGTCCCATTAAGATTTAAACTCTCGTAAAGCATATGTACATTCAGTACCGACCTCGAGTAACATGACTTGACTCGCGAGTATTGGCGAGTGGGACCTAATGACGTTAAAATCTTTTGAATTTTTTTACAAAAGTATTTTAATAACTTTACATTTTTCATGGCACAAAGCCAGAAACGTTATTCGTAAAGCGGTAGAGACCATAGAGAAATGTAAAGTAAACGGCACGCAATCAATGAGTAAATCTAAATAGCGCTCAATTATTTTCTTCTAAAAGTCTTAGATTATGGACATATATAATCTTAGGAAAGAATGCATTAAAAAACGAATATTCTTTAAAGCCAAATTTTTAAGAAATGTAGCTATGATGCGACAAGTGTACGTATAATCTTTTGAATTCGATTCTGAAAGAACTTCGTTCACCTGGAGTTTTGGATGTAGTCGCTATTGATATAAAGGCCTTCCTATACACATGGTTTTCCTATACACGTGGTTTTATATCATTCTTGCTATTAAATGTTTATGGCCTTTGTCATTAGGTCCCGAGATATTGCTTCAAATGAATAGTCGTTTTGCTCCCATGTTTCATAAAAAGATATAAAACCGTTGCCTTCAAAATGTTGAACGAATTTTACTTGTCACTACACTTAAGAACCTGGAGAAAGAAATTTTTCCGAGTTATTTTATTCAATCGCAAACAGCGAGTCACTTATTCACTTGCAAACTCTCACACTCGCTCAATCACAACTCGTCACTCTCGAGTGACTCGCAATTGACTCGCCCACTCGCCATTCGATACTCGCGAGTCAAGTCATGTTACTCGAGGTCGGTACTGTAGATTCTTAACGATTCTTTCTGCAAACCATTGTCACTGTACCAAAGTAATTTTCATAACCTACATTCATAGGATTATGACATTTACTTTGTTTTACCTTGATTTGACAAATATCGAAACGTCGGTAATGAGCTATCGGCATAACGAAAATCAATATAATCAGACGCTTTCCAACCAAATTTGTCGTTGATCTCATTCTTCAAAGAATCTTCATCATTTTTTCTTTCCTTTATTACAGTCACATACAAACGTGGTTCTGGGTTGAATGTTATCCCGCAATATCCATTTATCCAAGAAAATCTACAAAACAATAATTCCTTATTTACAACATACATCAAGAAAGAAAAGACATTTATTTTTGGTAAACTGTGTGATTTTCACTAAAATATAGCGTTGTATCACAATTGAAATTTCATATTCGCATGTTTTTAAAAGCAAAAAACTTAACAAAAAAACGTTTTTCAGAACAATTAAACACGCGTCAGTCATTGCTTTGAATCATAAGTGCGAGAAATGGTTGAATTCATTCCATATTTTACAGAAAACGTTTGTCGTGCCTAATTACGTAGCTATACTTCACGACTTTTTAAATGTAAATACAACTTATAATTGAATGTATCTTATGCATGGAGAAGAAACCTTTGCAAGCATTTTTAAAAATTATTTACAAGTCTCAAGTGGATTTTTACTTACTGTTTTAATTTTTCAGTGACGTCTTTGCGAATACGGTAAAAGTCGTCAAGAAATCCTCTGGTAAATTTGGGATCAAAATCATCTTCATCAGAAAGTTCATCATCAGAATATATTTTGGACATATCATTCTCACTCGACATTTCAGGAACATCTGAAAGACAAATTTGTCATCAAAACACAATTTATACACCTGTGATGATTTCCTTTTTAAAACAAAGCAAAACAAAGCTCTTTGTTCATGCATTTAGCACAACATGATTACACAATTTTTTATTTTATTCACAAAAAAACCTACTTTCTGAAACCTGTAGGCCAGGCAATGTATCCGCACTCTTCTTTTCAACTCGTTGTTTCAATTAAAACAGCGCTAATTTTCTCGTAATTTGCAAATAATCAATCAAAAATTAACACTTACAGCTCCGTTTGTACATATCTTAATCGAACAGCCTGATTTTACCTGTCATTCTGTCTGATTATGATTTGTAATAAAGCGAAATGGGGCAATCTCCATTGCAATTTCTTTATTCAACTTAAATTTCGGACGTATTTCGGATTTTATCCTATCTTTTTGCTATATACATGTAGACGTATAAAATATAACATAAGAAATACCTTCTTTTGTCTCTCTAACACAAGCTAAAGATGTGATGCATTCAGCATCAGGAGCTTCACATGACAGCATTTCTACAATTTATATTTTAAAAAGTGCCAGTAAGACAAGATTCATAGAACAAGATGCGAACTAAGGCGTACACTTTGCACAAGTGGTTAAACCATTTCAGTATTTGTATGGCCTTATCCAAACATGGGGGAGTATGAATGTTTCAAAATTGAACCAGGTGATTTTTATGCTTTTGTTATGATGAGCAACATTCCTAATTGGTCAATCAGGCCATCTAAATAAATGAAAACCATTTAGTTGTAGTTTTATAAAATAAAAAAACAGAAGGATATTGTTGCAAGTAATATATAATTAACTGGAAGTATGAAAGCTAAATTCACCCAAATAACATTGCTAAATTTTCCCAAACTCATGAATATGTAATATTTTGTCAACCACAAAACCAAAATACTGGCAAAACTTCTTACTCTAATACCTTTATGTTGCATAATGTATCAATCATAATCTTCTTTGCATATATATTTCAAATTGTTTCTAAAGTGATGGCTTGTATCGTTTAATGATTACAGATTTAAATTTTGTCTCTCATTGCAGGGGCCATATAGCAGAATAATGATTCAGTGATGTTTGGCAGCTCGTCACTTAAAAGAGGCAAACAGTTTTTGCTTTAAAAATCAATATTTATTCATGATGATACTTGTTCTAAATATATACAAATGTAGTCTTCGTTTTACGCACATTAAAACCAGAGATAGCAAATTGAAAAGCTAGCCATAATAAATAAGGCAAGTCTACATGCTGTCCATGATCTTTCTTTCATCAAAGAGAATACCTCTTCATGGTGATCTGAGAAGTTGTGGATCTTACAAACATTCTTGCTTTAAGACTGAACATTTTAAAAATGCCTTTTTAACACTAAGTATGAATTGAAGTAAGTAAGTAGATACCAGTTTAAATTATTTTATTGGTAGTATGAATTAAGCAATAGCTATGTATTATTGTTTATATAAAAATATGTCCTTATAGTATTAGTTATATGGTTTTTTATTAGTTAGAACCTTTGTAATTTAACCATATCTGTTACAAAAAAGTTCACGTTTAATGAATACAAATATAAATTCAAATACTACCGTGAAATTGGCAAGACATTGGGCACCACAATCAACACAACAATCATCACAACAATCATCAACACATTCAACTAAATTTATCATTCAAAATGATAAATCGAAAAATTGTCTTTAAAACACGTTTTCCATCAAATACAACAGTAAAAAACAATTCTTAACTGTTTATTACTATTTTACTGTTCATAACCATCACAAAAAAATATATGAAAGTCAAGAAATTGAAGAAAACACTAAGATTTATATTACAGTGTACTTTCCATTTCTCTTAATTAGCCTATAATTTAAAAACTACACGGTAGAATTTTTTTAAACTTGGCCAGAATATAGATAATTATATTGTCTAAAATATATCGAAAATCTGGAGAGTGCACAAAAAATAAGGTGTAGAAAATCATCGACATAGTTAGATGACACGAATGCGCGTAATATGATCTTATATAATTAAGTTGAGAATTTCAAGTCATTGCTAAACAAAGGTCTGTAAATAAAAAACTACACCGTAGAATTTTTTAAACTTGGCCAGAATATAGATAATTATATTGTCTAAAATATATCGAAAATCTGGAGAGTGCACAAAAATATAAGTTGTAGAAAATCATCGACATAGTTAGATGACACGAATGCGCGTAATATGATCTTATATAATTAAGTTGAGAATTTCAAGTCATTGCTAAACAAAGGCCTGTAAATAAAAAACTATTGTGTTCCCAATATGGTGCCAATTTCACGGTTGTAATTCAAATTCAAGTCCAATTGTTGATGTCTATACCATCAAAGCTTTTGTTTATTGGTATTTTAAAGAACTTAGCGTTTTCACCTCGGTAAATGTCCTTATTAATTAAAATTTAGAGATATAAAACACTCATTTTACATGTTCAGCTAACCTAAAAGAGAAATAATCTATACTTCAAGCATACAAATCGACATCCGCTAACATATTCAATGTCTTATGAAATAATGATCATATCTTCATTTAATATTGAATGTCGATAATAAATGCTTAGAAATCATTTGTAGACACGACTACACAGATAAATACTACATTCTACATATTTCGCTGTGAAAATCGTTTATGTTTACGCGCAAAAGGTTTCAAACACAATGACGTAGCATTGCATGGAAAGCATTTCCTTCACTTTTTTGTCGCATATTACTAGTTTAACCAAACCGAAAGCACAATTTGATACTTCAAACTTCCTCGTTAAATTCGTTACATATAAATACAAAAATGTCAAAACTGAGGGATTCAAGAAAGGGTAGAAAGATTTATCTTCCAACATAGCCAACACAGACTGTTTCCAAGGCAATTTCTCGGGAATTTCTCTGCTAATGTTATGATCATTTGTTCAGGCTTAATTTTTATCGCCAATCGCAAAAGAGATACATAAGTAGGTTTTAGGATGACATAGAATAGAAATATAATTACATACCTGAGTCCGATATCAATAACCTGAAAAAATTATGAAATATTTCACGAAAACAATATCGATAAGCAATTTATAATACGATAAGCATGTGACAATTGACAAAATATGTCCCACAAATGCTGTTTCGTTCCAGTTTGGCGAGTTATGATTAAACCAATCAGAAATCTATTTGTGTTTGTTTATAATTTTCGTTTTTGACCAATCATGGTTTCGTAAAATTTGACGAGCACACGTGTGACCCCATGATCCTTTAGCAAAATATTCTCCCTAATTATTGCTTTGGCAGTTCTGGCAGTTAGGATATTTTACATAAAAAGTTTCAAATATCGCAAATACAAAAGACAAGCATTTTCTAAAAAATCTCGGCTCGCACGAGCATCCCATCGCAAGACTGCTTCAAAATCGGTTTGCAAATTTCGCATGTTAAGTATGTAATAACGAAGCTCTGGTGAAGTGTAGCACTCAACCAGTGTTGCCAGATCGTGAACAAAGTTCACAGATTTGTGAACTTTGTGCTCTCTTCATGAACATTTCATGAACATTAAAAGTTTGTGAACTTTTTGTGAACTTTCCTAAATATTATGCATTTTTGTATTTTCATCATTTTCATAAAGAATGTATAGATAAATCATAGTTCAATGAAAAGAAAATCTTCCTAGCTCGATAGGTCTTACAAAACAACGACGATTTTAAGATAATCCGATGTTTTCCGAATACTTCCGACAGTTTTCGAAAATATCCGAGGTTTTCCGAAAATTTCCCAGTTAATCCGTTAACTTCCGATCTTAAAAATTAGATGTAATATAAACTTTTTGCCATTTTTGTGAACTTTTGACGCAAGAATATTTTAAAATTTCATCTGGCAACACTGCACTGAACAAAATTGTTACAAGCCGTCATTGACGTTAAAATTGTCAACTAATGAACTTATAACTTTTTTAACAAAGAGGTTTTAGCATAGAAAATATATAGTGCATGTACATAATGAGATTGGTGGTCGCAATAACTTTGTTTGGACTTTCCTCGTGCCAATTTATAGTATTTTTTTAGACATGCAAGTATTCATCTTGTCATCTCTGTTGTAAAGGCCACCATACCACGATAACAAATTAACCTGCCACGATAACAAATTAATTCGCCCAGATGGGACTTTGGAGATATGGCCATTTTCTCAAAGAAATTAGTTGATATTTTGGTGTTCATAGAGGGCTCAGACCTCTGTCAGCGTCATCCGTCACAGCTTCGCTATGGCAAGGCAAATAACATTGATCTCAGTCTGAAAACTTTTTGATATCATGCTTAATCTCATCCAGTAGCGGATCTCAGGGTAGTCAGTCACAGCGAGCCGCAGTGAGCAAAACAAATTAGAGCTGCTTAATTTTAAATTCAAAGTACTTTGAGAAAAGCACTATTGGTTTTGAATTTCTAAAGAATAAAATTTCACCAATAGACTTGTCTCTGAGGGGTTTAGAAATGTAAATATATTCCAAAATATGCAGCAGTAATTTATTTTGACTAATCCTATATCCGCCACTGACCGCAAGCATTAATTATTAATTATATAACAATTGCTCTTATTCATATATATGTTTCGCAATTGACTGATCATTATAAATTTTTATCACCCCGAAGAAAAATGTCAATTACTTTCATATCATATGATTTACCTCAGTTAGTTACTTTGTACTTTGCCTCCCTTCATCCTGCTCTCCTGGCCCCCAACTTTGCCTCCCCCAGGCCTAGTGATGCGACTAACGTCAAATTGAGCAGTTTTTCAACAATAGAAATTAGCACTTGAGCTACAGATCAAGCACTTAAATATATTTATGCAGCAATACAATATTATTTCCGATATAAAACGCGTTTATGGCTAGCAAGTAGCATGCACTTGTTAAAGGCCTATGGTATCGGTTAACAAATACCAAACTTTAGCAAAGTGTCCATTGTCTTTGAACTAGAAATGGAATGTGTTTTTTTTTTTGAAAAGGTAGTAAAAAGAAAATACTTCGAGGAGTCTATATTTACACCAAAAACCAAGTCTAGCCGAGAATTTAAAAAAATATAGTAAAAAACAAATTCCGAAGAACCAACCTTAAGATTACAAAATATGAACAGGATTAAGAATTCAACTGCAGGTGAAAATCAATGTGACCTTTATAGAATGGTTCTGTCACAAGACTTTCTTTTCCCAACACAAAGCCTGTCATGAGGAAAATTTGACATTTAAGAAATAAAAGATGTTCACTTCCCCGCTTTCGAGAGCGCTCACAAACTTCTCCGAGCTTTGCATAAGCATGTGCGAAGACGAAAAACATCTTTTATTTCTTTTATCAATTTATAATAAGGGAAAACAAACAATTCAATTTCTCATCTAAAATGTTTTGATGATTGATTTGCAAAATTCATTTTGTCAGATTTTATTGACTTTGCTCAGTGATAAGTTTGCACAGGCTGATGCACGCATATCTATAGACCAATCAGCTCACGCATTTTATTATTTTATTTTAAATATAGCTATATTACCAATAAATCTTGTCACAAGCAATTTATTTTCGCCGAATCATCATATTTGAATCTATATTGAACAAGTAAATTGAGCGAGGTAAGTATCTGTTTAATATGTATTGATATTAGTTCAAAGTTAATACAATGCTAATATGCTGTAATTTTTTCTTATAAAAATTTTTCTCGCGCGTGTAAAGTTCATGTTTTGTTATTCACTTATTTTATTATTTTTTGGATCGTCATGCGAATGTAAAAATTGAGCAATAACAGCTAGACATCATATTTCCATCTTTTGTGCGTCTTTTTGTGGTTGAATTTGTTTGTAGTAACAAATTAAATAAAAAATTGTCAATATTTATCCACAGGCATAAAAAATTTTGGACTCTTAAGAATTAGTATTTGTGATTCCTTTCCATGTTGCATACATAGTTCAAATCGTGCAAAGAATTACCGGCATAATTACATCTGTCTCGTTACAGCACAATAAATAGAGATTCATGATTAATGGACTTATATCAGGAAAAAAATTTTCCATTAACGCGTAATCTGCAAATTAATTAGCTATAGTAGCAAAGTTGATTTTATCCAAGTGAAAAATTTCTTATTGTGGTCTTCGGTAAAAAAGATTAAAATATTATATGATGGACTGCAGTTTATTGCATGAAACAGCAGGGTTAACTATGACCTGATAGCTGTGAGCTTGATAAAATTAAATAATTTAAAACGAGGAGCGTTATAAGAAAGGTGCTTGATGTTAAAACAAAAGTGAAGTTATGTTACTTGATCAGTGTTCAGATTTCCTATGTATCATTAGTCGTGTACCACCCACTTTAACAACTTAAAATGCTAGATTATGATCTTAAATCTCTATTATTCATCTCTCTTTTTTTAGCAACAACAAAATGATATGCTTAAGATACGTCGTGCTTCTGCTGGCTTTTTTACATTGCTCGCACACCTTCCCTCACGTAATAATACAAGATTTCGAAAAACCAGGTAGATAATTAACTTTTTTGCTTTACATGGAGAGCAATTAAGAGTGTAATCAAATTGTAGGATATAGAGCCGGTTATTTCTGCCTGTTCTTCAGGCAAAATCTTGAAAACTTGTCGATACCCTCAACCGAAAAAAAATCGAATAAATGCACTTTTTATGCTGTCGTATATGATGAGATTGGCTAATTTTTGCTGAGATTTTTGCTCATAACTTTTTCACGTAATTTATTCCAATATTGTAAGTTTAATTTATCTTGAAATTGTAAGAGAGTTGTAACCCTGAAGCTCAGTTTTTTTGGCTTTGTAACGACTGAAAAATAAGATTGCAAGTTGTAATGAAATTTGAAAGTTGAAGGTGACGAGGATAATTTCATCCATGCGTGGCATTTTTAGAAGATGAATACTTAAATTGCAAATTTACAACAAAGTAAGAGCAAAGGTATTCATATCTTTAACATATTCATCGATATTGAAGTTGTTCACATAGGAACTGGTTGAAAACTTTGCTTCGCATAATGACAACAGAGGTACTTTAATTCGCATATTTTGATGATGTACATCTCGTAGAGTTTAATGATACCGTTTTCAACTTACTATTGTTCATCAAATTGTCTTTCTGATTATTTTTCTATGTCGATTTGATTTGTTTCTTCACTGATATAATAAAGACGTAATTTGAAATTATTATGATATTTGCGATGTGAATAACGAAGTGTTGTTAAATAAGTAAATTTGTCGCAATCTTCCATAAACGTCATTGCAGATGGAACTTTGGTAGCAGTTGTGGGATTCTGTAATATTTTTACATTTCTTAAGAATTAGCAGCATCATATAATCTCCAGTTGGTTTCAAAACAATGCAAGTCGACCTTGTACCATCTCAGTTTTCTGCAATTATAAAGCCAAGAAGACAAAATTTTTAGGACTAAATATCTTTGCCGGTTGTTCTGTCCCTTTCACAAAAATTTTGCTCGAATCAAAAGTTTGTAGGACGAATAAAAACGCAAAACTGTGATTTTGTAAAACAAAAGTATAGTATAGTGGGACCGATGCCAGCTCCCCCCCTTCGTAGCTCAGAATCAGATGAGCCAGTTTCCGGATTCAAATATCTTACAATATTTTATACATGGATTCATTATCCAGTGTAATATACATATCAGCGCATGACATGCAAACTCTGTATAAATTGTTGACTATGTTGCACTTGTCATGCAAAATCAAATGCACTACACACTGGTGAAACTTGCATGAAAATTACTTTCAAAGTAATAGCTCTATTGTGTTTGTCTGGTTTAAAACACTGTAAAAAAGCTCACGTACAGTGAGCGGTTTGCAGAGTATTATGATTTGTTGATTTAACAAATGATGGCGATTGCTCTGTGTGTACCTTCAACAATTGAATTATACGGTCACTAAAAAACACTTCCGTTTACTGATTCTTAATGAGTTTAATTTTTAAAAATGCCTATGTAGTTATACTTTTATAATTATTGACTCATTAAAGGCTATCTATATGTAAAAATGACATATGAACTTGACTGCAAATTTTGACAAACTGACATTTAGTCAATTTTTACGATTTTTCCAATGCATTTAAAACATCCTCTCTCAATTTTTAATAAGAATGTAGTCCATCCCCCCTGTCACAATCATATAAGATTTAAAAAGACGTATATAGATTGTTCTCTTTATTTGAATATATACTAATAGAAAGAGTTAAAATCTGAATGATTTCAGTAATATCTTTCTTTTTTAGGCAAAGCATTAAAGGCTTGCCACTGTCCAAATGGTAGTAAAGGAGTTGAACGCTTTTATCACTGCCATCCTCGTGAGAAGCTTTGTGGTTATGTGTACGAACTACATTATGGTGTTTGCTGCATCTGAGAACGATTGTGTGATCAAAAATTAGCATATTAAAACTAAAAAAATAGATATGTTATTTGATCAAGTTATTTGATGGGTTATTCATATAATATTAAATTATTTGAAATGTAAAATTTTTTCGACTTTGTTTTAGCGTATATCACGCGTGGGCCTTACAAAATACATTAAGAGCAGTAAAAGAGCCTAAAAAGAATGTTGCTAGGATATAATTTGTTGATTTAAAAAGAGCAAGTTTTGGTAAAAGCACTTGTGTACTTTTGCATGGAAGTATGAAATCACTTGACATTGGATTTGTATCGACTCTTTTGAATTAAGCTTGTGTCAACGATTTTAAAACAAGCAAGTTAACATTTGTTTTGCATGAAGTTGATTTCAAAAGTTGTCGATAAAGAATTTGTCAGTTATGTTTGTTTTTTTTTCTTGATTCTGGTGAGAAAAATGACTTCAAGATTCTCCAATGCATTGGGAATTACATCGAAAACATTTGTGAGAACGCTCAAGAAGGGGTAAGGTGTGCTTCCGGAAGTAACCGCAGCTTTTTGCTGTATAAATTAGTTTCCATTCTCAATTTAATTACAACCTCGAAAATGTTACAGGGTTGATTTCTCCAAATGTAAATTTAATTTGAAAGTTGATAAAGGTCTCCAAAGATCAGTTTTGAAAATAATAAGCTTGAATGTTAAAATACGGCACAACTTAAATATCCTTAAACGAGATTGGATCGACTTTTTCAAGGCTCATACGAACACGTGGACACCTAACACATGGTAAATTAAACAGGATTTCTCCTTGATCGTTGTATTTTGTCGAATGAGTGATTGCGCTGTGATATTTTACGGAGAAAGCTATGAACGTTCTTAACAATTTCTTCATGGTCGTTCATAAAATTCATTTAGAATTTTCACCATTCCTCTCAGAGATACAAAGGAAAATGTGCTACGTCACATGTCTGGCACATATCTTTTATTTCTTTTATAAATTTATAATTGCGGAAAACAAACAATTCAATTTCTCATCTAAAATGTATTAATGATTGATTTGCAAATTTCCCTTTGTCAGATTTTATTGACTTTGCTCAGTGATAAGTTTGCACAGGTTGTTGCACGCACAGTTATAGACCAATCAGAGATCAGCTCACGCATTTCATTGTTTTCATTTTATAAATACTATATTACTGATAAATCTGGTCACAAGCAATTTATTTTCGCCGAGTCATCATCAGTGGCGTAGCTAAGAAAAATAGTCACTCCCGCCAATCCATCTCGCGCCGGAGGCGCGACCCCACTAGGGGGGTCCGGGGGCATGCTCCCCCCCGAAAATTTTGAAATCCAGAGCCTTGGAAACAGCATTTCCTGCGATTTCTAGGGCGAATTATTTGTTGTACAATAATTTATAAAAACCCATTTTTGTTAGCTGCATTCTTAATGTGGCAATCGTTGAAACTGCAACTAGTTAAAAAGGTACTAAAGGTGGCTCAGAGAAACGTTACGCAGGAGACAATTGTCCCCTAAAACATAATTTACTCATCACTGCCCTGCATAAACAGAAGAAATTTGTATTAGCACAAAAATAATATAGTATACGACACTTCTAAAGTGCATAGAGAGAGATTTTCTTAGCATTCTACTTGTTAGTTTAAACTTGTTTAGATTGGGGCAAGTAGACAGGGATGGCTTTATTCTTTAAAGTTATGCTTAATTTTCTCAATGAAGTACCATGTATTATACGAACAAATATCAAAACACATACTATACTCATCATTTATAAAGAAAGGCCAGCCTCCTGGTTTTTCTACAAATTTTCAACCACCTCGTTATGCAACACCTCTGATTCCTCTTTCTTTTCAATGATATCTTTGTGAATAGATATTCTACACAAAGAGCTAAGCCGACCTTGACCCATTCTATTTCTTAAATAGCTTTTACCCTTTTAAGCAAGAAAACGACCTCTCTACTGAAGCACTTGCCACTGCCAACACACCATTCAATTTTAACAAATTTACCACTTGACCTAAACTCGACTGGAGATTAAATTTGAAGATGTATTTAAGAACCTCATTACTGCACTCTTTGTGAAAGTCCTTGTCGTTGTAAATGAAGGAAAGTTGACTCTCCAAAGTTTGGATGTCAAAAGAGGACTATACTTATCTTTGAGAAGATTGATCTTCTCCTGTGGAACTATGCCCTTCCATGTAGTAAATAGTTTAGGATTTACAAGGTCTAAAAACTCGAACTGATTAATATCTTGAAATCGTTCACTTAACATGCCTTTAATGGAATCAATAATCTCAAAATAAAGCTGTTTGTAATTGTATCTACTATCTGCTCTGGTTGCTGGTGGGCCTACTTTTCTAGTGCAGTTTGGTAAAACTCGGTGAAAGCTTGATCTGTGCGAAGTGACACAATAAACTGCTTGAAATTGTCAATCTTGCTTATGCCATAGTTAAAATGGGTTTCCTATTTTGAAGAATGGAATACAAAATTGTGGACTGTTCTAAAATCCTGTAAAAAACACACACTAGAAAACAAAAGAGAAAGCTATCAAGATAATGCAGTAAGCCACTTATTTTACTTAATGACTCATCATCCCACCCAGCTGGTTGTTCAAGTACCCCTCAAAAATATCTAAAAGTTTTCATAGTTTTGTGCAATACATTGATTAATCTAGAGCGATAATACCATCTTGTTTCACCAGGGCAGGAAACTCAAGGTTGTTAGATGTGAGAAAAGCTTTTCTTTTGGGGCATTGCTTGTAAATGTGCTGAATGTAGCTATATTAATAAAAAGATTTTAACAGGAGAAATTGATGAGGCTGACTGGCATAGGACCAGGTTCAATCTATGAGCTGCACAATGAACAAAATGAGCAAAAGGATACTCTTGTCGAACCAATGCTTGAACACCATTGATATGGCCAGACATGACAGAAGCACCATCATATGTTTGTAAAACCAGTTTTCTTTTATATTAGAATACTCACCAAGTTTATCTTTGACAACTTGTGATATTGCTGTGGCATTTCTGTTCATACTTACATCCACAAATCCTAATTGCCTCTCCATAATTTCACTTGCTTTGTCAAACCGAGCAATAACACTTAGCTGCTCTTTGGTGGAGACATCAGATGCTTCATCAACCTGAATACTCATAAATGTGCAATCATTTATTTCCTTTCTGATTTCATCTTCAATAATTGAATCAAGACAGCTGATAAGACCATTTTGAATTTCTGGGGAGACTCCAGTAAATCTTCTGTCACCAACTATATCAGATTCTGCTAGTCTACTGTGCAGTCGACGCTCAAATACAGAATCAAACTTAGCAAAACATTCGAGCAACTCTCTATAATTACCTTTGTTCAAGCTACCTTCGGACTCATTGTGACCTCTAAATGGCAACTCTTGCTTTGACAAATACAGCACGGCCTCAGTAAGTTTTTAAAATTTCTCGATTTTGTCTTACCTCCTCATTGTGACGCTGAATCTCATTTCTTCTAGCGAGGGACATAAGACAATCAATTCGTTCACTAGCTCCATACGTTTTCCATGTCTTAAATGCAGTCAAATGCGATTTAGATTTTTCATGCTTCTTAGCATCAGACATAATACTCCGCATATCGTTGTAGCCAACAAAACACTTTCTGCAAGGTTGTACTGCCACACAGCCAGTCCTTCGCCTCATACCAATCTCTCTGAAATGCTCTTCCCTTATTTTGGATAGTTAAATCAGGAGTAGGCCGTTCATGAACGATAACATTCTGTTCGACCGACGATCGAGCAGAGAACGGTTTAGCTAATAAGCTATTTACTAAATCAACATCAGTTGAGCAAATCGCAGTCGCACTTGAAGCCATTGTGTCATACACAAATACAAAATAGCAATTTGAGAGTAAACACAATGGAAAATTAATACCGACAATGACACGTAATTTGATAATCACTAATCGCTGTACTCGTATTAAAAGGTCGAATAATTACAACCTCCGCCAATTTAAAATAGCGGGAGTTCGACTATAAAAACAGCAGATTTGAGCATGCGTCAAGTCCCTTAGCCAACCAGAATTCAAAACTTCTTATATGGAATTATATTGTATATTCCGCCCTCTGAAGATGGGCGGAATACGCGGAGAATCGCGCGAGTATGCAATGTGCGAGAAAAGGCGGTTGCTAGGTTACATAACAAATCTTGAGATTTTGCTGTATTACGATTACGAACCACCTAATAAAAGCGTAAATATGAACGAATAAAACATAATATTACAAATTGTTCGTGAAATAATGTATATCTTATGTCCAAATATTTATTATTTTTTTGGGAAATTTCTACTCCCGCCGGGCGGGAGTAGCGGGACCGCTAGCTACGCCACTGGTCATCATATGTGCATCTATATTGAACAAGTCAATTGATCGAGGTAAGTATCTGTTTAATATGTATTGATATTAGCTCAAAGTTAATACATCGTTAATATGCTGCAATTTTTTCTCATAAAAATTTTTCTCGCGCGTGTAAAGTTCATGTTTTTGTCATTAGCTTATTTTATTATTTTTGGGATCGTCACGAGAATGTAAAAATTGAGTAATAACAGCTAGACATCATATTTCCATCTTTTGCACGTCTTTTTGTGGTTGAATTTGTTTGTAGCAACAAATAAAATCAAAATTTGTTAATTTTTATTCACAGCCATAAAAAAATGTTAGTATTTGTAATTTCTTTCTATGTTATATAAATAGTGTGACTTGAGGATAGAATTACAAATGACCGCCAAAATTACATCTGCCTCGTTATAGCTGGAAAAAGTATCCATTAACGCGTAATCTGCAAATTTTTTCATTATGATAGCTAAGTTAATTTAATCCAAGTGAAAAATTTCTTATTGTGGTCTTCGGTAAAAAAATTCAATTATTACTTATTCCTTTTTTTAACGCTAGACTTGTATGTACAATAATTTTATATGATGGACTGTAGTTTATTGCATGAAAGAGCTGTGAGCATGAACATAGTAAATAATTAAAAATTAGGAGAGTTATTTCAAAGGTATATGCTTGATGTTCAAACAAAGTGAAGTTATGTTATTTGTTCAGTGTTCAGATTTCCTATGTATCATTAGTCTTGTACCACCCACTTTAACAACTTAAAATGCTAGATTATGATCTTAAATCTCTATTATTCATCTCTCTTTTTTTAGCAACAGCAAAATGATATGCTTAAGATACGTCGTGCTTCTGCTGGCTTTTTTACATTGCTCGCACACCTTCCCTCACGTAATAATACAAGATTTCGAAAAACCAGGTAAATAATTAACTTTTTTGCATTACACGGAGAGCAATTAAGATTGTAATTTCTGCCTGTTCTTCAGGCAAAGTTTTGAAAGCTGGTTGATGCCCTCGACCGAAAAAGAATCCAATAATTGAACGTTTTATGCTGTCATATATAAATGAGAAGATTTGCTAATTTTTACAGGGATTTTTGCTCATAACATTTTCACGTAAGTCATGCCAATATTGTAATTTTATTTTATCTTGAAATTGTAACATGAACTTCTAACTAACTTTGTAATCATGAATCCGCAAGACTTAGATATAGAGTGTTTTCATCTTTGAAATAAGTACAACTTTTGAACGCTGCCTTTCCCGGTAATTTTGAAGCCGCTTCTTCTCAGTCCTTCTACGCAGTAAAAACACAAATTTATTTCATGTAACGTTTATAAAGATACTGAAAAACTTCTTTTTAGATAAATACATCCATATTTAAAATTAGCCACTTAGTCTAATGATTCTTTATTATGTAATGACTCATACTTTAGAAATCATGACAGAAAGGCCTGCTTCTTTGAAAAAAAAACACACAGCCTTTGCGTGCTTTAATTATAACTTTGATTTCTTCAATCTTCCCAACAGTTCCTCAAGTGAATCACGAATGAAGCCAAAATTTGGGATATAATGTAAATGATTTATGTTAATTTCATGCTCTGTTAAGCATTGGATTAACTCAACGTCAAATGACGGCACCACCAAGCATGGCCGTTTTGACGTCACATGTAAACTCTGTATAAATAGACCTTTTCAAGGTTATCGCAGCCATATTGCAGGGGGTGCAAAAACATTGGGCCGAGCGCGCTGTCACGCATGGCGTCCATATAAATTACTAATAAATGCGCAAAAATTACCCATATACATATTGGCTATTTCTTTCAAAAATATTTCTCAAACTCGTCCATTTTAATAGTTGAATTATTATTTGCGACTTTTTATACACGTGAGTCCAATTTTGTGGTAATCAAAAAGCGGAAAGTTAAAGAAAAAAATTGTTTTCCTTGAACAACTTGACCGTCGTTTGAGCGATGTTCTTGAGTTCGCAACACACGCACATGTCTACAGCAAAGTCAGCAAGTATCACAAGGAACTATTCTACGGCAAACTCTTATTAGTATTTCCAATTATTTGTAAAGTGACATTGCTATTTTTATTATTATGTATGGCGACTTAACAGCCAGAAGAAGAAACAGCCAAGTATTCAAATAAACACTTAAAACTGTTAGTCGATGGCAGGCGGGTGTGAAGCCTTACATCATACTTTCTCGTCAACTGTTCAAATTCCAAAGAGGCAGGGAGTAAAGATGCCTCAGATTCTGCTGGATTTCCATCAAAACTTGAATCAGAATCCTCGGTGTCTTAGGATTGATAAGGACGCTTTGATGTCGTCCATGTTTCTCTTCCTTTACGTTTAAGTCCTCGATTGCTCGTATTCTGATAGCGTAATAAAACCGAAGGATAATCCGTTCCGCGATTATTTGGGGTTCTTCTTCTGAAGGGAAAATAATTTGAACAAACTAAAGTACCTTGTGCACCAGGCTTTGGGTTAAAGTCATCGGCTCTGCTGTTCGCAATTTGTTTTCGCCAAATTTCAGCAAGTGCTTGATCTTTGGGCCACTTGTGAAAAACTAAATTTTCCACGTGAGACCTCTTAACTTGATAATAGGGATAGCGTTTATCATTATCGCAATATACAACTGCACAACGCGCATTTTTTACCATTTCGGAATAAAATTCGCAAATAATAATTCAACTACAAAAATGGACGAGTTTGAGAAATATTTTTGAAAGAAATGGTAAATATGTATAAGGGTAATTTTGCGCATTTATTAGTAATTTATATGGACGCCGTGCGTGACGCGCTCGGCCCAATGTTTTGTACCCCCTGCAATATGGCTACGATAACCTTGAAAAGGTCTATTGTTGACTATATTGCAGTTGTCATGCAAAATCACATGGACTATACACTGGTGAAACTTGCATGGAATTTACTTCAAAGTATTAGCTCTATTACGTTTGTTACTGCGAAAAGCTCACGTACAGTTAGTGGTTTGCAGAGTATTATGATGACGATTGCTCTGTGCGTACCTGCCACAATTGAATTATAAGGTCACTAACAAAACATTTCTGTTTACTGATTCTTCATAAAAAGCATAATACAACTAATTTTAATGATTTTTAAAATGCCAAACTGACTTTTAGTGAGTTTTACGATTTTTCCAATCATATAAAACATCACCTCCAATTTTTGGGTGGAATAGAGGTCATCTACCCTGTCACAATCATATCAAATTTCAAAAAGACTTAGATAGTTTTCTTTATATATACGAAAAGCAATGGAGTGGTCTAAATCTGAATGATTTCAGTAATATCTTTCTTTTTTAGGCAAAGCATTAACGGCTTGCTACTGTCCAAATGGTAGTAAAGGAGTTGAACGCTTTTATCACTGCTTTCCTCATGAGATGTTTTGTGGTTATGTGTACAAACTACATGATGGTGTTTGCTGCATCTGAGAACGACTGTGTGATCAAAAATTAGCATATTAAAACTAAAAAAATAGTTATGTTATTTGCTCTTGTTATTTGATGGTTTATTCATATAATATTAAATTATTTGAAATGTAAATTTTTTTTGACTTTGCTGATATCTCACGCGTGGGACTTACAAAATACCTTAAGAGCAGTAAGACAGCCAAAAAAGAATGTTGCTAGGATATAATTTGTTGATTTGACAAGAGCAAATTTTGGTAAATGCTCTTGTGTGTATTTTTCCATGGTGTGAGAGGAAGTGTGAAATCACTTGACATTGGTCTTTGTATCGACACTTCTGAATTAGTTTTTTGCATGAAGTTGATTTGAAAAGTTGTTGATGGATATTGTGTCAGTTAGATATTGGGTAGTTTTTCCTTGATTCTGGTGGGAAAATGACTGTAAGATTCTCCAATGCGACAGGAATTACGTCGAAAACATTGGCGAGAACGCTCAAGAGGGGGCAAGGTATGCTTCCAGAAGTTACCGGAGCTCTTACTCGAATAACTTAGTTTCCATTCTCAATTTATTTACAACCTCGATAATGTTACAGGGTTGATTTCTCCAAATGTAAATTTAATTTGAAAGTGGATAAAGGTCTCCAAAGATCAGTTTTGAAAATAATAAGTTTGAATGGTAAAATACGGCACAAGGAAAAATCCTTAAACGAGATTGGATCGACTTTTTCAAGGCTCATACGAACACGTGGACACCTAACACATGGTAAATTAAACAGGATTTCTCTATGATCGTTGTATTTTGTCGAATGAGTGATTGCGCTGGGATATTTTACGGAGAAAACTACGAACGTTCTTAACAGTTTCTTCGTAGTCTTTCGTAAATGCATTTAAATTTTTCAGCATCATTCTAAGAGACAAAGGAAAATGTGCTACGTTATGTGTCTGGCACACAAAAATTAACATTTTCTTTGTTTTTTTTTAACAAGTGCCACACTCAGTAAACGTTGATATGGCAAAGTATTAAAAGAAACATGAAATACTACAATGAATAATCGTTATCATTATGCAAATAACCTTATGGACTTCGTGATACTGAGGACTGGGAGAATGGGACAACTTGTACTTAATGTTCACATTTCATTGTAATAATTTGAGAGCGTAAAAATCGTTGATGCAAATGGCGGATTTTTCAAGAAAAGCGCGAACAATTTTTATTCTTATTTCTTCTATTCATATCCAACCATAGAATAAGGTTTCCCAGCTCCTGTCTGTCTATAAGAAAACAGGGAACAATTGAGCCCTGCAAAAAAGAAAGGAATGAATTATCCGGAAACTGGAAAGAATCGGTGAAAAATTCCTATCTTGAAAATTTTATCCATCTTAAAAGGGTAGAAAATAAAAAATCAAATATGAGGGAACCATCCGTAAAAACACAACAAAAACGGTATTCATTCCAAAAATATGCTTCAAAAGTTTAGCTTTAATCGTCACACATAATCCTCTTATGACTGGGATCTAAGCTTGTTTGTAATCTGGGACGCTGTAATCTGTGTAATCTATAACGCTGAGTTTATTATCAAAATGCAGAGCGTAAGTAAGACGCCGTAAGTAATGGCATCGCCACTGCAGGTATTGAAATTTTTGAATAAACCTATTTCTGAAGATCTTCTCTTTTATGTACACCATCAGTGACGTAGCCAAATAGCAAATTTAGTCCTGGGACCAGTTGTATCAAAGTCGGACAAGTTATCCAATGGATAAGTCATATCCAGTGAAAAAGTCTTCTATACTGTAGATAGCTATCCACAGGATAAAATTACGTTGTATAATGCAAAGATAGCAGGTTGAATCATTATCCAATCGATAACTACCACCATGCCAAGCTTGTGTACGCGATGTACCTATTTCTTTAAATATTGTTTATGTTTTGTAGATCTGCTTTATTGCATTATTCTCTTTTATCGTCGACATTTGGATTAATTTTCACGCTGAATTATAAGTAAAGACGTATAAAAATGGCCTATCGTTCTAATAATAATGAAAGTGGATATGATGAATCGAGATTTCAAATTGCTGTTGATGAAAATTTTCGCTGTGCAATTTGTCTCAACGTCGTTAAAGATCCCAGAATGTGTCAGCATAACGAACACATCTTTTGTCGTTCTTGTATTGAAGAACATCTACGAGTTAATGCACAAAGATGTCCTCAATGTCAAGATAATTTGACTGTACCTACACTTCTTCCAGCGCGTTTTGTAAACAACTTGATTTCAAAGTTTAAGATAAGCTGCGACTACGCTGATCGTGGTTGTCCAGAATTTATCAACGTTGAAGATCTTGAAAGACATGTTGAAAATTGTGGCTTTGCTCCAGTGTTGTGTTCTAATGAACGTTGTGACAAGGAGATAAACAAACGAGACAAGAATAAACATGAAACTGAGTTATGTGAATACAGAAAGATTCCTTCTCACGATTTTGCGGAGATAAAAGAAATGTTTCAACAAAGTTTTGAGGATCAAGTAAAAATGCCAATTGATAAAATAAATGGAAAAATGGAGTCACTGACAAACCAAAACACCAAATTACAGAAAGAAATGATGGAATCGAAAGGAGAAATAAGAAATGTTCAACAAAATCTTTCTACAGTGACCAAAGAAATGAAAGAAATGAAAGCCATGATGCTTCAAATGTTGGAAAAGATGAATATATATGAACATCATGTGAAAACATTGACATCATCAATTGAGGGAATGATGAACTCAGGAAAAGAAGATATTTTGATTGCTGGAGGTTACCCACATGGTTCCTTCAAGAGTGCTGAAATATTTTCATGGAAGGAGAAGAAATGGTTTAATATTGCATCAATGGAAAATGAACACAGCGGTGCTTCATCATTTATTTATAATGATAATTTATTTGTTGTTGGAGGATGGGGCAGCAAGTCAATGGAGACATTGAATATAAAACAGTCACCTTTGACATGGAGAAAATTTCCCACAGAGTTTCTTTATGAGTGTTGGCGTCATCAAACTGTTGTTTATAAACAACAAATCCTTTTCATTGGAGGATGCATTAATGGTAAAGTATCAGATTTGATCAGTGAAATAAAGATTACTGGTACAACAACTCATGTTTTAAAAGAGTTGTGTCATATGCCTGAACCACGTTGTAGCCATGGAGCTGTTGTTGTTGATCATAAAGTTCTTATTTTTGGAGGATGGGTAAAAGATGGCAAAGTTTCGTCCAGTGTTTTGGAGTTTGATCCAAGGACTCTTACATTTAAAGAAAAGCCTCCATTACCTCATCCATGGGCTGAAGTGGCAACAGTTCAATGGAGAGATCAAGTTGTTCTTCTTGGAGGTTATGATAGAAGAGAATATTTGAACAGTGTTATCATGTATGACAGCAAAACAGGTAAGATTACAGTCTTACCAACCATGTTGGAAAAGAGAAGGTCGTGTTGTGCAGTTATAACAGGGGATACAATTGTTGTCATGGGAGGTGAGAATGATGAAGGTGAAGATCTTAAATCTGTGGAGTGTTTTGAAATGGGAAGCAGTTCTTCATGGACATATCTTCCTTCAATGAATGAACCACGAGGTAGAGCCATTGCTGAAATTTTACCTTTTGGACAAAACTATTTATAAGCACAGAATTATTCTCTAAAGAATCAGAACATTATTACTCTCAGTAAAACCTGTTTATATTAAGTAGAACAGTTAAATATGTAAACCTCCAATGTCCATATAACCTTTGATTACTACCACGAATTCCTGGTGAAATAAATGACTTTAATATTTTACTAATGATTGAGGGAAAAGAAAATTTATAGCTATATTTCCCTTTCAAAAACTTCAAATTGCAGTGTGTGGATTTGTCTTGTAGTTTTGTAAAGGCTTTGTTCATGAAAATCAAAATCACTGCCAAGTTTACATAGCATATTTATAAAACAATTTTTATTTTCCTAACATGAGGTGTGACAAATAAATGATTTGATGAAAACTAAAAAATATTAATGAAAATATCTATTATCTTCAAAATGCAAAAATCTTTAAATCCCAAAGTTGCCAACAAATTCGATCAATACATGACAACGACATTTGGCTGATCTCTTTACTATATTATATTAACATCAAAAGTAGTTATGACGCATGCGCACGAGAAATGCCACTCACAAAACATGTTCATATTACATCATAAGAACTTGAGTTATCAGATATATTTGCTGATATGTTACTTTAACTGTTACCTTAAGTTCTGCTTAAGAATTTCATCCAGTGGCGTCACTGGGTGTGTTCGAGAATGAAAAAATCTGTGCGAAAAATGTGTCACAAGGTTTTTTCAATGGAAAATAACTTATGTATGTAGCAAAATATTTGTTTATCCATTCAGTAGTAAATCCTGCACTTTATTAGTAAATACAGCACTTGCTCATTATAGATTTCCAACATACTGAAGGTTACTTTACTTCTTCATTGTAGATTTCCAACATACTGAAGGTTACTTCACTTGTTCATTGTAGATTTCCAACATACTGAAGGTTACTTCACTTGTTCATTATAGATTTCCAACATACTGAAGGTTACTTCACTTCTTCATTATAGATTTCCAACATACTGAAGGTTACTTTACTTCTTCATTGTAGATTTCCAACATACTGAAGGTTACTTTACTTGTTCATTATAGTTTTCCAACATACTGAAGCTTACTTCACTTGTTCATTGTAGATTTCCAACATACTGAAGGTTACTTTACTTGTTCATTATAGTTTTCCAACATACTGAAAATTGCTTTATAACGCTGTAAAAAAAACAATAACATAAAGACATGGATATTTTAAATGTTTCTTTTTTAGTTATTGAACGAAACTTTTACAATGACACCTACTAAATCGTACAACATGTACCGTGGTCAGAAAAACGCCAAACGTTTGGTTTTGAGTCACGTTTCGATCACGCTCAATTAATGCTTCAGTCGATTTAGTCACGTTTTTAACAAACTTTAGTCATGTTTTCAGCACGCTTTACTGAAATTTTTTGTCGAGAGTTCTAATCGGGAAACGACTTGGGTATGATGGAATGGAAATTTTATTTCTTCATACATATTGTGTTTTTTCTTTCTCTCGATTTTTTGTAATACTTTTGAGTTTTGAACAATTCATCACAAGTGATTGGTTTAATATCTCTTAAATATTAATATTAAACGATTCACTAAAATGAATCTAACATGGGAAAGAATTTATTACTTATACCTACGGTTGGTATCGAAGAGAAACAAACTGAAAAAAGTAAAAATAGGTACGTACGCGTACACGCGGGTAGAATGTCGAGTATAAAATGAAGTAGTTGGGTCACGAATGAAGATTGTCCAAATAATATTAAATATTTAATATTATTTACATTAAACTTATGCGAGATTTAAAGTAAGTGATTTGTACTTCGTGTTCAATCAATGACCCATTAACTGTCCAACACTTTCTAATTTGCTTGAAACATTGCTTTGATTTTATATCACGACCGTTTTGCAATATCTTCGACTACTTTTCTCTTGAAACTGTTTTCCGACATGTATGAAATGTCGTTCTCTCAATCAATAAATAAATGCGCTTAGCAAGATCTTGGTGGGATCAAGGTGAGATCTAGGAAAGATCATAATTTTTGTGATATTTGGCAAGTTCTTGCATGGCATTAAAAAGATCGTGGGAAGATCGTGAAAACATTTTGTACGATCATCCATTATCTGGCAATTTTTGCTTGGTCTTAGATAGACTGATCTTGGAAAGCTAGATCATGAAAATATCTTTTAAGATGATGGCAAGGTCATGAAAATATCTTGTAAGGTCATGGAAAGGTCATGAAAATATCTTGTAAGGTTATGGCAACGTCATGCAAAAAATTTTACAAATTATGCAAGATCTATCAAGTTCTTGCTTTATCTTAGAAGGATCTTGGTAGGATCTTGGTAGGTTCTTGGAAAGATAATGAAAAATTCTTGTAACAATAAACAATAACAAACAATATGTCAGCTAAGTCAAAACCACTGAACGATAATCAATGGTGAAAAGAGACGAGTAAAAAAATATTCACAAAATCGTGTGTAATCTTAAAACAACGACATTTGTTTTCCATGACGCTACGCAACACTAGATGTTGGTGACCTCAAAGGCATTTGTGTAACGATCATAGAGCACTTTCGTAACCAAAGCACGCATTTCTGTACCGTCAGCGGACATTTGTGTAACGATCATAGAGCACTTTCGTAACCAAAGCACGCATTTCTTTACCGTCAGCGGACATTTGTGTAACGATCATAGAGCACTTTCGTAACCAAAGCACGCATTTCTGTACCGTCAGCGGACATTTGTGTAACGATCATAGAGCACTTTCGTAACCAAAGCACGCATTTCTGTACCGTCAGCGGACATTTGTGTAACGATCATAGAGCACTTTCGTAACCAAAGCACGCATTTCTTTACCGTCAGCGGACATTTGTGTAACGATCATAGAGCACTTTCGTAACCAAAGCACGCATTTCTGTACCGTCAGCGGACATTTGTGTAACGATCATAGAGCACTTTCGTAACCAAAGCACGCATTTCTGTACCGTCAGCGGACATTTGTGTAACGATCATAGAGCACTTTCGTAACCAAAGCACGCATTTCTTTACCGTCAGCGGACATTTGTGTAACGATCATAGAGCACTTTCGTAACCAAAGCACGCATTTCTTTACCGTCAGCGGACATTTGTGTAACGATCATAGAGCACTTTCGTAACCAAGCACGCATTTCTGTACCGTCAGCGGACATTTGTGTAACGATCATAGAGCACTTTCGTAACCAAAGCACGCATTTCTTTACCGTCAGCGGACATTTGTGTAACGATCATAGAGCACTTTCGTAACCAAAGCACGCATTTCTGTACCGTCAGCGGACATTTGTGTAACGATCATAGAGCACTTTCGTAACCAAAGCACGCATTTCTGTACCGTCAGCGGACATTTGTGTAACGATCATAGAGCACTTTCGTAACCAAAGCACGCATTTCTTTACCGTCAGCGGACATTTGTGTAACGTCATTGTGCATTTCGTAACGTAAGGATCACGTAAATTTTCGGGCATTTTGGTACCTGACATCTGTTGAATTGAGAGGTTACAAAATTGTTTACATCCATCATTGCTTACCATCGTTATTTTGGAACATTTGGTGCAATTAATATTAAATAGTGAGGACACATAACATGAGCAGAAAAGGAAAATTTTATAGATGAGGTAAGGGAATTTTTCTACGAATCTTGTCTACCTGATAATTTTAAGCAATTAAACGATTTCATTTTGTAATATATGACAAGTCGCTCACTGGTCAATTGCGGTGAGTTAGATAGATAGATATAAACGTAGACATAAGATGGACGTAAAGGTAAACATAAAGGTACACCCCACCCTGATATCATTTCGTGTATTCACCTCCTCTCCCGGAAGATGACATTGATACGAACTAAAGCGAGTAAACAGAGACAGGTTTGCAAGTTTATGTTGAAAAGACAGGTATATCCCATCCTTTATTTTGCGCATGCTAATTAACCTCCCCTCCTGGAACATGGGTCCGATACGAACAATTCCAGGGGGTTCGATCATCACGCCTCTTATGATACATGACACAACACTTTACAATGTCAGTACAATAGTAGAAATGTTATGGTCTTCGATGGTTATGTTGCAGAGACACTTGGAAAAGCAGGCATCGCCTCAAGATTTGGAATGTCAAATAGATCACAGAAGCCTTCGGAGCTTGTCTGATTGAAGGTAATGTCAGCATCTCCGGCTGGTGGGGAGAGTCGAAGAAGAGGAGCCAAAACTATCAATAAAAAAGTTGTACACATGGAAAATGTTAGTGTATATAATGTTCTAGACTAAATAAAAACCTGTATGAAGGCAAATAGAAACCTGTATGAGGGCAAAGGGAAACCTGTATGAAGGTAAATGGAAACCTGTATTTTGGCAAAGGGAAACCTGTATGAGGGTAAATGGAAACTTGTATGAGGGCAAAGGGAAGCCTGTATGAGGGTAAATGGAAACCTGTATGAGGGTAAATGGAAACCTGTTTGAGGGAAAATGGAGACCTGTATGAGGGCAAATGGAAACCGTATGAGGCAACTGGAAACGAGTAAATGGAAACCCATGAGAACAAAGGAAACCTGTATGAGGTTAAATGGAAACTTATGAGGGGAAAGGAAACCTATGAGGGTAATGGAAACCATGAGGCAAATGGAAACCTGTATGAGGACAAATGGAGACCTGTATGAGGGCAACTAGAAACCTGTACGAGAGTTAATGGAAACCTGCATGAGGGCAAAGGGAAACCTCTATAAGGGTAAATGGAAACTTCTATGAGGGAAAAGGGAAACCTGTATGAGGGTAAATGGAAACCTGTATGAGGGCAAATTGAAACCTGTATGAGGGCAAATGGAGACCTGTATGAGGGCAAATGGAGACCTGTATGAGGGCAAATGGAAACTTGTATCCCTGTGGATGTATCCCTTACTAAGTGGCTCAGTGAGATGGAAAGTCTAAAAGTCAGGAATATTGTGGCCAAAATGGGTTATGTGACCCCTTACTTTTTCAGGATAAAACATGATATAATAATAAGATAACATAAATTTTTCACTGTACCTTCAGCTGAAACTAAGTCATCGATCATCGACACATCTATTGGTTCTGTTCAATGAAACAAATACAAAACATTGAAACAAATGTCCTCGAGAGTGAAATTTTCCTTATGTTTGTTTATACCCACCTGGTTTGAACTCATTTGAAAATATGATCTCATTTGCCACTTGTTTTAATTCACACTCTAAACATAAAATATCTGGACCATTGATTGATTGAATAACAAAAATGTTCAACTTTATGCTAGTGGAGTTGTGACCTTCAACTTTATGCCGGGGGGCTGTGACCATCAACTTCATGCAGGGGTTGTGACCATCAATTTCAGATTACAAAATTACTTTGTTGTAAGAAAAATATAAACATCTTTTAACAAGTTTGAAAATTTTGCTATCCAATGGATAATGCTATCCAAGTTTCGTGCAACCGGGCCCCAGAGTGTTTACATTTACCTCCATGCAAGGGTTAATGATGCACAAATATATAAAAAGTGTGTAAAAAATTTATTCAGATATGTGTTTGTGAGAACTGAACAGTTATTTGATTGAATAACAGCAGCATACAACAATGGACGGGGGAGTTGGCAACTTTAAGAAAGGGGCTTAAAAAGCAAATAAAGAACAGATGTTTGTGTTGTATGGCATCAACTTTAATGTTACTGCCGTTATGCACCTCATAAAGGCAGTCATTTTAAGAATTACTCAGAACTGCCTTTGCTCCAAATCCAACGTCTTACGTTAAGGAGGATCTGGTAATTTTGCAGAGAAAACGCCAGAACGATTTATAAAATATGAAAGTCAGGTCTATAAAATGGCATTTTAGTTTTTGAGAGCACAATTAGAAAAAAAGTTACTATGTTTGCAAAAAATGAATGCGAACAACAAGATGAATTCAATTTAATAATTTGTGGCTTTTAATTTATTTCTGAAGAACCAAACAACTATAAACTTTAATTATTATTATTTTACTTCAAAACTAAGACGCTCAAACTTTTAGTTTGTTTTACAAATAAACAAGACAATATAATTTGAATGTTTTGTCATTTTAACGTTTGGTTAGTCTAACATATTTTCTCGATAATTTAATTGAACTGTCTATTTTAGAGTTTAAAACTACCCGTTTTCCAAATAAAACTGCGCATTTTATAAAATATAAGGCCTTGCCATGATCCTTGCCTTATATAAAAGAAACAAGATGCATTCTACGACCTCGAACGCACACCTACATCAATTTTCGGTAGACTTAATAAATATAACTCAAGAATCAGTATAGGGTTTTTATAGTTAGTCCCCATGCTTTTCAAAATAACCGATAAAGAAC
Organism: Xenia sp. Carnegie-2017; assembly: GCF_021976095.1. Lineage (NCBI taxonomy): Eukaryota > Metazoa > Cnidaria > Anthozoa > Malacalcyonacea > Xeniidae > Xenia > Xenia sp. Carnegie-2017. The sequence goes on from NW_025813469.1 coordinate 11,134,198, forward strand.
AAGTATCATGGGGCCAAAGTATTTTTAAATGACCTTTAAATAAGTATTTATAAATAAGTCATATCCAGTGGGAAAATCTTCTATACAGTAGATAGCTATCCACAGGATAAAATTACGTTGTATAAAGAAAAGATAGCAGGTTGAAATCATTATCCCATCGATAACTACCACTATGCCAAGCTTGTGAACGCGATTGTACCTATTTCTTTAAATACTGTTTATGTGCTTTGTAAATCTACTTATTGCATTATGCATGAGTCAATTCCAAGAGTTACCATCCCCCCGGGAATTTGATTTTTTTCGTTTTAATAGTTCAATTCTCCCCCTGCCGGGGAAAGGCAAGAAGGCAAATACTCAGCCCCCAGGCAAGATGCCAATGGCAAATGCCCCGCTCCGGGACCAATTAACTTTAAATCACGAAAATTAGGAACACTTTTTAATAATTTATTAAACAAGATATATGAGGTCTTATAAAAAATAAGTGTAGTAAAAGAAATTCGTTCCTGAGTTCCTTTCCCTTGCTCCGCTTTTTTCTTGTTGCTTTTGCTTTTCAGCACCTCTTTTCCCTGTTCACAGAAATTTGCGTCAAGTGCTGAAGCCACAATTTAACATCTTTGGTTGACAGCAACTATTTCTTGGCAAGCATGCTTATGTCAGTATCCTCTACACATCCACCACTGTGATTCTTGTGAAAGTCTGCCAGTATTTCAGACGGCGGCGGGCTCCTTATAGCTTTGCCAACTGCATATAAATTTAGCAGCTCTGACACATCGGTGACATAATGCCCATAGCAAACTCCCGTGCATGTTTCGCAATCCTTCACTCCCTAAGGTCTCTTTACATCATCAGCAACTGGGTAAGGAAAAAAACTGCACGATGGTCCGTCTGGATACCAGGAGATGGGAATCGGTACTTAATGTCGCGATTAATAGAAATCAATAGTCGCGACTCGCGTACACAAATGGTATCAAATCCCCGGGGTATTATTGCTGGAGTAAAATACCCGGCTCCCCAGCATCTCTTTTACGAGCAAACTCCCGACCCCCGAGAAAGGTCTCCAGGGCAAATGCCTAGGGGGATCCCGGGGGGGGGATGGTTACTCTTGGAATTGACCATGCATTATTCTGTTTTATCGTCTACATTTGGATTAATTTTCACGCTGAATTATAAGTGAAGACGTATGAAATGGCCTATCGTTCTCATAATAACGAAAGTGGATATGATGAATCGAGATTTAAGAATGCTGTTGATGAAAATTTTCACTGTTCAATTTGCCTTAACGTCGCTAAAGATGCCAGAATGTGTCAACATAACGAACACATCTTTTGCCGTTCTTGTATCGAAGAACATCTACGAGTTAATGCACAAAGATGTCCTCAATGTCAAGATAATTTGACTGTACCTACACTTCTTTCAGCGCGTTTTGTAAACAACTTGATTTCAAAGTTTAAGATAAGCTGCGACTTCGCTGATCGTGGTTGTCCAGAATTTATAAACGTCGAAGATCTTGAAAGACATGTTGAAAATTGTGGTTTTGCTCCAGTGTTGTGTTCTAATGAACGTTGTGACAAGGAGATAAACAAACGAGACAAGATTAAACATGAAACTGAGTTATGTGAATACAGAAAGATTTTTTCTCACGATTTTGCGGAGATAAAAGAAATGTTTCAACAAAGTTTTGAGGATCAAGTGAAAATGCAAATTAATAAAATAAATGGAAAAATTGAACAAGTTAAAGCTGAAACAGATAAAAAACTTGTTGATGTATGTAGTCTGTCTACGAAAATACAGAAAGAAATGATGGAATCAAGGAAAGAAATAGAAAATGTTCTACAAAATCTTTCTACAGTGACCAAAGAAATGATGAAATCAAGGAAAGAAATAAAAGACATTCAACAAAATCTTTCTACAGTGACCAAAGAAATGAAAGAATCAAGGAAAGAAATAAAACATGTTCAACAAAATCTTTCGACAGTGACCAAAGAAATGACGGAATCAAGGAAAGATATCAAAGATGTTCAACAAAATCTTTCTACAGTGACCAAAGAAATGATGGAATCAAGGAAAGAAATAAAAGATGTTCAACAAAATCTTTCTACAGTGACCAAAGAAATGACGGAATCAAGGAAAGAAATGAAAGATGTTCAACAAAATCTTTCTACAGTGACCAAAGAAATGGGAGAAATGAAAGCCACAATGTTTCAAATGCTGGAAAAAATGAACATAAATGAACAACATGTTCAAACATTGACATCATCAATTGAACTGGTGATGGACTCAGTAAAATGTGATATTTTGATTGCTGGAGGTTACCAAAACAGGAGTGTTGAAATATTTTCATGGAAGGAGGAGAAATGGTTTAACATTGCATCAATGGAAAATGAACACAAGTATGCTTCATCATTTATTTATAATGATAATTTATTTGTTGTTGGAGGTAATGAATGCAAGTCAATTGAGACATTGAATCTTAACAAGTTTCCTTTGGCATGGAAGACATTTCCCGCAAAGCTTCCTTATGGATGTTGGCATCATCAAACTGTTGTTTATAAACAACAAATCTTTCACATTGGAGGATATGATTATGATAAACATACAACATTGTATCAAATTAGTGAAATAAAGATTAGAGGTAAAAGATCTTATGTTTTGAAAAAGTTGTGTCATATGCCTGAACCCTGGAGCTGTGACTATGGAGCTGAAGTTGTTGATGATAAAGTTCTTATTTATGGAGGATATGGAAAAGATTGGGAAGTTTTCTCTTCAGTTTTGCAGTTTGATCCAAGGACTTTTACATTTAAGGAAATGCCTCCATTACCTCATCCATTGTGTGGAATGGCAACTGTTCGATGGAGAGATCAAGTTATTCTTCTTGGAGGCTATGATCATAGCAAAATATCAAACTGTGTTATCATGTATGACACTAAGACAGGTAAGATTACAGTCTTACCATCCATGTTAGAAAAGAGATTTAAGTGTTGTGCAGTTATAACAGATGATACAATTGTTGTCATGGGAGGTCTGAATGATAATTGTGAATATCTTAAAACGGTGGAGTGTTTTAGAATGGGTAGCAGTTATTCATGGATATATCTTCCTTCAATGAAGGAACCACGATGTGGAGCCATTGCTGAAATTTTACCTTCTGGAGAGAAGTATTTATAAGCAAGAAAATGTTCTTTAAATAATCAGAACATTATAACTCAGTAAATCTTGTTTATATTAAGTAAAACAAAAAAAGCTTAAAGTTAAATACGGAAACCTCCAATGTCCATATAACTTTTGATTACTACCACAAACTTCTGATGAAAGAAATGACTTTAATATTTTACTTTTGACTGAGGAGAAAGAAAATTTATAGCTATAGTTTCTGTACAAAAACTTCAAATTGCAGTGTGTGGATTTGTCTTGTGGTTTTGTAAAGGCTTTGTTCATCAAAATCAAAATCACTGCCAAGTTTACATAGCATATTTTTTAAAACAATTTTCATTTCCCTAACATGAGGTGTGACAAATAAATGATTTGATGAAAACTTAAAAAAGGTAATAAAAATGTCTATGGTCTTCAAAGCGCAAAAATCTTTATATCCTAAAGTTGCCAACAAATTAGATCCATACATGACAACATTTGGCTGATCTCTTTACTATATTATATTAACATCAAAAGAAGTTATGACGCATGCGCACAAGAAATGCCAATCACACAACCTGTTCACATTACATAAGAACTTGAGTTATCAGATATATTTACTGATATGTTACTTTAACTGTTACTTTAAGTTCTGCTTAAGAATTTCATCCAGTGACGTCACTGGGTGTGTTTGAGAATGAAAAAATCTGTGCGAAAATCTGTCACAAGGTTTTTTCAATGGAAATATAATTTATGTATGCAGCAAAATATTTGTTTCATAAATATTTTAAGACCTACTTGCAAACCACCTTTGGGATTATCGATTCAGTAGTAAATCCAGCACTTTATTAGTAAATACAGCACTTGCTCATTATAGATTATTTCCAACATACTGAAGATTACTCTACTTGTTCATTATAGATTTCCTACATACTGAAGGTTACTTTACTTGTTTATTATAGATTTCCAACATACTGAAGGTTACTCTACTTGTTCATTATAGATTTCCAACATACTGAAGGTTACTCTACTTGTTTATTATAGATTTCCAACATACTGAAGGTTACTCTACTTGTTCATTATAGATTTCCAACATACTGAAGGTTACTCTACTTGTTCATTATAGATTTCCAACATACTGAAGGTTACTTTACTTGTTCATTATAGATTTCCAACATACTGAAGGTTACTTTACTTGTTCATTATAGATTTCCTACATACTGAAGGTTACTTTACTTGTTCATTATAGATTTCCTACATACTGAAGGTTACTTTACTTGTTCATTCTAGATTTCCAACATACTGAAGGTTACTTTACTTGTTTATTATAGATTTCCAACATACTGAAGGTTACTTTATTTGTTCATTATAGATTTCCTACATACTGAAGGTTACTTTACTTGTTCATTATAGATTTCCAACATACTGAAGGTTACTTTACTTGTTCATTCTAGATTTCCAACATACTGAAGGTTACTTTACTTGTTTATTATAGATTTCCAACATACTGAAGGTTACTTTATTTGTTCATTATAGATTTCCTACATACTGAAGGTTACTTTACTTGTTCATTATAGATTTCCAACATACTGAAGGTTACTTTACTTGTTCATTATAGATTTCCTACATACTGAAGGTTACTTTCCTTGTTCATTATGGATTTCCTACATACTGAAGGTTACTTCACTTGATCATTATAGATTTCCAACATACTGAAGGTTACTTTACTTGTTCATTATAGATTTCCAACATACTGAAGGTTACTTTACTTGTTCATTATAGTTTACCAACATACTGAAGATTGCTTTATAACGCTGTAAAAAAAACACTAACATAAAGACATGGATATTTTAAATGTTTCTTTTTTAGTTATTGAACGAAACTTAAAAATGACACCTACTAAATCGTACAACTCCGTGGTCAGAAAAAACGCCAAACATTTTGTTTTGAGTTTGTTCGATCACGCTCTATAATGCTTCAGTGATTTAGTCACGTTTTAACAAACTTTAGTCATGTTTTCTTTTGCTTATGAAATTTTTGTCGAGGTTCTAATCAGAAACGACTTGGGTATGATGGAATGAAAATTTTATTTCTTCATACATATGTGTTCTTTCTTTCTCCCGATTTTTGTAATACTTTTTGAGTTTTGAACAATTCATCACAAGTGATTGGTTTAATATCTCTTAAATATTAATATTAAACGATTCACTAAAATGAATCTAACATGGGAAAAATTTATTACTTATACCTACGGTTTGGTATCGAAGAGAAAACTGAAAAAAGTAAAAATAGGTACGTTACGCGTACACGAGGTAGAATGTCGAGTATAAAATGAAGTAGTTGGGTCATGAATGAAGATTGTCCAAATAATATTAAATATTTAATATTGTTTACATTAAACTTATGCGAGATTTAAAGTAAGTGATTTGTACTTCGTGTTCAATCAATGACCCATTAACTGTCCAACACTTTCTAATTTGCTTGAAACATTGCTTTGATTTTATGTCACGACCGTTTTGCAATATCTTCGACTACGTTTCTGTCGAAACTGTATTCCGACATGTATGAAATGTCGTTCTCTCAATCAATAAATAAATGCGCTTAGCAAGATCTTGGTGGGATCAAGGTGAGATCTAGGAAAGATCATAATTTTTGTGATATTTGGCAAGTTCTTGCATGGCATTAAAAAGATCGTGGGAAGATCGTGAAAACATTTTGTACGATCATCCATTATCTGGCAATTTTTGCATGGTCTTAGATAGACTGATCTTGGAAGCTAGATCATGAAAAAATCTTTAAGATGGCAAGGTCATGAAAATATCTTGTAAAAGGTCATGGAAGGTCATTGAAAATATCTTGTAAGGTTATGGCAACGTCATGCAAAAATTTTACAAATTATGCAAATCTATCAGTTCTTACTTGATCTTAGAAAAGGATCTTGGTAAGGATCTTGGTAGGTTCTTGGAAAGATAATGAAAAATTCTTGTAACAATAAACAATAACAAACAATATGTCAGCTAAGTCAAACCACTGAACGATAATCAATGGTGAAAAGAGACGAGAGTAAAAATATTCACAAAATCGTGTGTAATCTTAAAACAACGACATTTGTTTTCCATGAAACTACGCAACTAGTGTTGGTGACCTCAAAGGCATTTGTGTAACGATCATAGAGCACTTTCGTAACGCACGCATTTCTGTACCGATCAGCGGACATTTGTGTGATTACAGAGCACTTTCGTAACCAAAGCACGCATTTCTTTACCGTCAGCGGGCATTTGTGTAATGATCATGAGCACTTTCGTAACAAAGCACGCATTTCTTCAATCGGCGGGCATTTGTGTAACGATCATAGAGCACTTTGTAACCAAGCACGCATTTCTGTACCGTCAGCAGGCATTTGTGTAACCATTATAGAGCACTTTTGTAACAACAGCACGCATTTCTTTACCGTCAGCGGGCATTTGTGTAACGATCATAGAGCACTTTCGTAATCACAGCAGCACATTACCGTCAGCGGAAATTGTAACCATCATACAGCACTTTTACCACAGCGCATTTCTTTAGCGTCAGCGGGCATTTGTTTAACGATCATGACACTTTCGTAATCACAGCGCATTTCTTTACCGTCAGCGGAAATTTGTGTAACCATCATACAGCACTTTGTAACTACAGCGCATTTCTTTTGCAGTCGCGCATTTGTGTAACGATCATACAGCACTTTTAGCAAAACCACAACGCATTTCTTTACCGTCAGCGGAGATTGTGTAACGATCATACAACACTTTTGTAACTACACGCATTTCTTTACCGTCAGCGGAAATTTGTGTAGCGATCATACAACGCACTGTAACCACAGCGCATTTCTTTACCGTCAGCGGAAATTTGTGTAACGATCATACAGCACTTTTGTAACTACAGCACGCATTTCTTTACCGTCTGCGGACATTTGTGTAACGATCATACAGCACTTTGTAACTACAGCGCATTTCTTTACCGTCAGCGGGCATTTGTAACCATCATACAGCTTTTGTAACTACAGCACGCATTTCTTTACCGTCAGCGGAGTTGTGTAACCATCATACAGCACTTTGTAACCTACAGCACGCATTTCTTTACCGTCAGCGGATTTGTGTAACGATCATACAGCACTTTGTAACCACAGCACGCATTTCTTTACCGTCAGCGGGCATTTGTGTAACCATCATACAGCACTTTTGTAACTACAGCACGCATTTCTTTATCGTCAGCGGGCATTTGTGTAACGATCATACAGCACTTTTGTAACTACAGCACGCATTTCTGTACCGTCAGTGGGCATTTGTGTAACCATCATACAGCACTTTTGTAACCACAGCGCATTTCTTTTCGTCAGCGGGCATTTGTGTAACCATCATACAGCACTTTTGTAACTACAGCGCGTTTCTTTACCGTCAGCGGAGATTTGTGTAACCATCATACAACACTTTTTGTAACTACAGGCGCATTTCTTTACCGTCAGCGAATTTGTAACCATACAGCACTTTGTAACTACAGCACGCGATTTCTTTACCGTCAGCGGAGATTTGTGTAACCATCATAGAGCACTTTGTAACTACAGCACGCGTTTCTTTACCGTTGGCGGACATTTGGTGTAACCATCATACAGCACTTTGTACTGGCTGCATTTCTTTACCGTCAGCGGAAATTTGTGTAACCATCACCTGGCACTTTTGTAACTACAGCACGCATTTCTTTACCGTCAGCGGAAATTTGTGTAACCATCATACAACACTTTGTAACCAAACGCGCATTTCTTCACCGTCGGCGGGCATTTGTGTAACGATCATAGAGCACTTTTGTAACCAAAGCACGCATTTCTGTACCGTCAGCAGGCATTTGTGTAACCATTATAGAGCACTTTTGTAACAACAGCACGCATTTCTTTACCGTCAGCGGGCATTTGTGTTGGATCATAAGAGCATACGTAATCACAGCACGCATTTCATTACCGTCAGCGGAAGTTGTGTAAACAAATCATACAGCACTTTTGTACCACAGCACGCATTTCTTTAGCGTCAGCGGGCATTTGTTTAACGATCATAGAGCACTTTCGTAATCACAGCACGCATTTCTTTACCGTCAGCGGAAATTTGTGTAACCATCATACAGCACTTTTGTAACTACAGCACGCATTTCTTTACCGTCAGCGGAATTTGTGTAACGATCATTACAGCACTTTGTAACTACAGCGCATTTCTTTACCGTCAGCGGAAATTTGTGTAGCGATCATACAGCACTTTTGTAACTACAGCACGCATTTCTTTACCGTCAGCGGAAATTTGTGTAACGATCATACAGCACTTTTGGTAACCACAGCACGCATTTCTTTACCGTCAGCGGGCATTTGTGCCATCGAATGGCACAACGCGTAACCACAGCACGCATTTCTTTACCGTCAGCGGAAATTTGTGTAACGATCATACAGCACTTTTGTAACTACAGCACGCATTTCTTTACCGTCTGCGGACATTTGTGTAACGATCATACAGCACTTTTGTAACTACAGCGCACGTTTCTTTGCCGTCGGAATTTGGTAACAAATCATGCCAGCACTTTGTAACTGGCTTGCATTTCTTTACCGTCAGCGGAGATTTGTTAACGATCATGCAGCACTTTCGTAATCACAGCTACGCATTTCTTTACCGTCAGCGAATTTGTTGTAACCATCATACAGCACTTTTGTTAAACTTCTGGCACGCATTTCTTTACCGTCAGCGGGCATTTTGTGTAACAGATCAGCCTGGCACTTTTGTAACCACAGCACGCATTTCTTTACCGTCAGCGGAGATTTGTGTAACGATCATGCAGCACTTTGTAACTACAGCGCATTTCTTTACCGTCAGCGGAGATTTGTGTAGCGATCATGCAGCACTTTTGTAACTACAGCACGCATTTCTTTACCCTCAGCGGAAATTTGTGTAACGATCATACAACACTTTGTAACCACAGCGCATTTCTTTACCGTCAGCGGGCATTTGTGTAACGATCATACAGCACTTTTGTAACCACAGCACGCATTTCTTTACCGTCAGCGGAATTTGTGTAACGATCATACAAGCACTTTTTGTAACTTTACAGCACGCATTTCTTTACCGTCTGCGGACATTTGTGTAACGATCATACAGCACTTTTGTAACTACAGCACGCATTTCTTTACCGTCAGCGGATTTATTGTAACCATCATACAGCACTTTGTAGCATCAGCACGCATTTTCTTTACCGTCAGGAATTGTGTAACCATCTTGCAACACTTTTGTAACTACAGCACGCATTTCTTTACCGTCAGCGGAAATTTGTGTAACGATCATACAGCACTTTTGTAACTACAGCACGCATTTCTTTACCGTCAGCGGGCATTTGTGTAACCATCATACAGCACTTTGTAACCACAGCACGCATTTCTTTCCGTCAGCGGGCATTTGTGTAACCATCATACAGCACTTTTGTAACTACAGCGCATTTCTTTACCGTCAAGCGGGCATTTGTGTAACGATCATACAACACTTTGTAACTACTGGCACGCATTTCTTTACCGTCAGCGGAATTTGTTAACCATCATACAGCACTTTTTGTAACTGTACGCATTTCTTTACCGTCAGCGGAAACATTGTAACCATCATAGAGCACTTTTGTAACTACAGCACGCATTTCTTTACCGTCAGCGGACATTTGTGTAACCATCATACAGCACTTTTGTAACTACAGCACGCATTTCTTTACCGTCAGCGGAAATTTGTGTAACCATCATACAGCACTTTTGTAACTACAGCACGCATTTCTTTACCGTCAGCGGAAATTTGTGTAACCATCATACAACACTTTTGTAACCAAAGCACGCATTTCTTCACCGTCGGCGGGCATTTGTGTAACGATCATAGAGCACTTTGTTACCAAAGCACGCATTTCTGTACCGTCAGCAGGCATTTGTGTAACCATTATAGAGCACTTTTGTAACAACAGCACGCATTTCTTTACCGTCAGCGGGCATTTGTGTAACGATCATAGAGCACTTACGTAATCACAGCACGCATTTCATTACCGTCAGCGGAAATTTGTGTAACCATCATACAGCACTTTTGTACCACAGCACGCATTTCTTTAGCGTCAGCGGGCATTTGTTTAACGATCATAGAGCACTTTCGTAATCTGGCACACGCATTTCTTTACCGTCAGCGGAAATTTGTGTAACAAATCATACAGCACTTTGTAACTACAGCACGCATTTCTTTACCGTCAGCGGAAATTTGTGTAACCATCATAGAGCACTTTTGTAACTACAGCACGCATTTCTTTACCGTCAGCGGGCATTTGTGTAACGATCATACAGCACTTTTGTAACTACAGAGCGCATTTCTTTACCGTCAGCGGGCATTTGTGTAACGATCATACAGCACTTTTGTAACTACAGCACGCATTTCTGTACCGTCAGCGGAAATTTGTGTAACCATCATACAGCACTTTTGTAACAACAGCACGCATTTCTTTACCGTCAGCGGGCATTTGTGTAACGATCATACAGCACTTTTGTAACTACAGCACGCATTTCTTTACCGTCAGCGGAAATTTGTTGTATCATACAGCTTTTAACTACAGCGCATTTCTTTACCGTCAGTGGGCATTTGATAACGATCATACTGGCACTTTGTAACCACAGCACGCATTTCTGTACAGTCTGCGGACGTTTGTGTAACGATCATAGAGCACTTTTGTAACTACAACGCATTTCTTTACCGTCAGCGGAAATTTGTCATCGCATACAGCACTTTTGTAACTACAGCACGCATTTCTGTACCGTCTGCGGACATTTGTGTAACGATCATAGAGCACTTTTGTAACTACAGCACGCATTTCTTTACCGTCAGCGGAAATTTGTGTAACCATCATAGAGCACTTTTGTAACTACAGCACGCATTTCTTTACCGTCAGTGGGCATTTGTGTAACGATCATACAGCACTTTTGTAACTACAGCACGCATTTCTTTACCGTCTGCGGAAATTTGTGTAACCATCATACAGCACTTTTGTAACTACAGCACGCATTTCTTTACCGTCAGCGGAAATTTGTGTAACCTCATCTCAGCGACTTTTGTAACTACAGCACGCATTTCTGTACCGTCTGCGGACATTTGTGTAACGATCATAGAGCACTTTTGTAACTACAGCACGCATTTCTTTACCGTCAGCGGAAATTTGTGTAACCATCATAGAGCACTTTTGTAACAACAGCACGCATTTCTTTAGCGTCAGCGGAAATTTGTGTAACCATCATAGAGCACTTTTGTAACAACAGCACGCATTTCTTTACCGTCAGCGGGCATTTGTGGCTGATCATACAACACTTTGTAACAACAGCACGCATTTCTTTAGCGTCAGCGGAAATTTGTGTAACCATCATGAGCACTTTTGTAGTAACAACAGCGCATTTCTTTGGCGTCAGCAGAAATTTGTGTAAACCATCATGAACACTTTTGTAACTACAGCACGCATTTCTTTACCGTCAGCGGGCATTTGTGTAACGATCATACAGCACTTTGTAACAGCACGCATTTCTTTAGCGTCAGCGGAAATTTGTAACCATCATAGAGCACTTTTGTAACAACAGCACGCATTTCTTTACCGTCAGCAGAAATTTGTGTAACCATCATAGAGCACTTTTGTAACTACAGCACGCATTTCTTTACCGTCAGCGGGCATTTGTGTAACCATCATGCACGCTTGTAACTACAGCACGCATTTCTTTACCGTCAGCGGAAATTTGTGTAACCATCATACAACACTTTGTAACCACAGCGCATTTCTTTACCGTCAGCGGAAATTTGTGTAACCATCATACAGCACTTTTGTAACCACAGCACGCATTTCTGTACCGTCAGCGGGCATTTGTGTAACGATCATACAGCACTTTCGTAACCAAAGCACGCATTTCTGTACCGTCAGCGGACATTTGTGTAACGATCATACAGCACTTTCGTAACCAAAGCACGCATTTCTTCACCGTCAGCGGACATTTGTGTAACGATCATAGAGCACTTTCGTAACCAAAGCACGCATTTCTGTACTATCTGCGGACATTTGTGTAACGTAATTTTGCATTTCGTAACGTAAAGATTACGTAAATTTTCGGGCATTTTGGTACCTGACATCTGTTGAATTGAGAGGTTACAAAATTGTTTACATCCATCATTGTTTACCATCGTTATTTTGGAATATTTGGTGCAATTAATATTAAATAGTGAGGACACATAACATGAGCAGAAAAGGAAAATTTTATAGATGAGGTAAGGGAATTTTTCTACGAATCTTGTCTACCTGATAATTTTAAGCAATTAAACGATTTCATTTTGCAATATATGACATGTGCACTTAAGTCGCTCACTGGTCAATTGCGGTGAGTTAGATAGATAGACATAAAGATAGACATAAAGATAGACGTAAAGGTAGACATAAAGGTAAACATAAAGCAGGTACACACCACCCTGATATCATTTCGTGTATTCACCTCCCCTCCCGGAAGATGGCATTGATACGAACTAAAGCGAGTAAACAAAGACAGATTTGCAAGTTTATGTTGAAAAGACAGGTATATCCCACCCTACTTTATTTTGCGTATAACAATTAACCACCCCTCCTGGAGCATGGGTTCGATACGAACAAATCCAGGGGGTTCGATCATCACGCCTCTTATGATACATGATATAACACTTTAAAATGTCAGTACAATAGTAGAAATAATATGGTCTTCGATGGTTATGTTGCAGAGACACTTGGAAAAGCAGGCATCGCCTCAAGATTTGGAATGTCAAATAGATCACAGACGCCTTCGGAGCTTGTCAGATTGAAGGTATAGTCAGCATCTCCAGCTGGTGGGGAGAGTCGAAGAAGAGGAGCCAAAACTATCAATAAAAAAGTTGTATACATGGAAAATGTTAGTGTATATAATGTTCTAGACTAAATAAAAACCTGTATGAGAGCAAATGGAGACCTGTATGAGGGCAAATGGAAACCTGTATGAGGGCAAAGGGAAACCTGAATGAGGGTAAATAGAAACTTGTATCCCTGTGGATGTATCCCTTACTAAGTGGCTCAGTGAGATGGAAAGTGTAAAAGTCAGGAATATTGTGGCCAAAATGGGGTTATGTGACCCCTTACTTTCTCAGGATAAAACATGATAAAATAATAAGATAAGATAAATTTTTGACTGTACCTTCAGCTGAAACTAAGTCATCGATCATCGACACATCTATTGGTTCTGTTCAATGAAACAAATACAAAACATTAAAACAAATGTCCTCGAGAGTGAAATTAACCTTACGTTTGTTTATACCCACCTGGTTTGGCCTCATTTGAAAATATGATCTCATTTGCCACTTGTTTTAATTCACACTCTAAACATAAAATACCTGGACCATTGATTGATTGAATAACAAAAATGTTCAACTTTATGCTAGTGGGGTTGTGACCTTCAAATTTATGCAGGGGGGTTGTGACCATCAACTTCATGCAGGGGTTGTGACAATTAACTTCATGCAGGGGGGTTGTGACCATTAACTTCATGCAGGGGGGTTGTGACCATCAACTTCATGCAGGGGATGTTGCCTTCAACATCAGGGGTTGGTTGCACGAAGCCTGGATAGCAAATTTTTCTGAACGTTCATAAAACCTCTTATGGGAGATAAGTATACAATTTGAACTGTGCAATCACTGAAATAAAATATTGTTTCAAAGATTACAAAATTACTTTGTTGTAAGAAAAATATAAACACCTTTTTAACAAGTTTGAAAATTTTTGCTATCCAATGGATAATGCTATCCAAGTTTCGTGCAACCAGGCCCCAGGGTCTTTAATTTTACCTCCATGCAAGAGGTTAACTATGCACAAATATATAAAAAAAATGTGTAAAAAATTTATTCAGATATATGTTTGTGAGAACTGAACAGTTAATTGATTGAATAACAGCAGCATACAACAATGGATGGGGGGGAGTTTGCAACTTTAAGCAAGGGGGCTAAAAGAACAAATAAAGAACCCATGCTTGTGTTGTATGGCATCAACTTTAATTGAAATAAATTAAACACTTCACCTGAAAGAGATGTTTCCATAGCAATAGACTGTTTCGTTTTTCCAAAATCTAAAGGTTTTTCGGCAACTGTTGTGATCTTCTCATTAACAATAGGTAACAGGTTGTCATCATTTGCAAACGTAGATGATTGAGGTAAGGATAAGGGTGGGGGTACAGGTGTGACCACTGGACGGTTGTTCAGGGGATCTTTATTGACCAGTAAGACATTGATTTCACCCAACTGACTTTTTAAATGAATTTGATAACGTCTGTCAATGCCTAATCTCTGTAAGGGACAAAAATGTTCATAAAAAAAGACAATACAAAACAAATGCAAGCAATTCACCTTTACACCTTCACTCTGCTAAGCTACCTTTTCTGGGATTGGGACCTCCAACTCGGTTCCGGCAGGAGCTTGGATTGCAAGAAGTATCTGCGGAAACACTGACATAGGTCATCATATGTTACATATGCCAGCTTCGTTATCAAAATCTTGAGGCGATTTTCTAAATCAAGATTTGTGTTCATTCTCATCCAAAGCTGCAAGTTCTAAAATCGAATTCTGATATCAGATCTTGCTCTGTTGAAAAGTTTAGGCAATGAATAAAAAGGCTGGTGATTATGCATAGCTTTCAAGTTGAAATCTTGCTGCAAATATTCTTCATTTGTTGTATCGTAGGAAATAACCTACAAAAATTCAAATTCTTTCAATTTATTTGGAAATACCTACTTCCATTGAATGCTGTTTTTCGATTTCTTCTCGATGAGGCCAATTCCCTCTAGCACATTTGTAATGTCGTAAATTCTTCTCTTCTGTCGTACAGCGTAAGTCCAGCTGAACAAATATACGTTTTAAATAAACGTTACAACATTCCATGATTTCGACAACGAACAGCCAGGGGATACATGATGAAATTCAACATAGAATCTTTCCAATCCAACGAACGCTAAATCAATACTAACCATTTTTAAATCAAGAACGCCATCCTTGGCTTCTTGTAAAGGTTACGAATTTCGTTGTTAATAAACCAGTGATTTCTCGTGCCGTCCGCTTGGCGTTCCTGGTGAACTAGTGAAATCGGCCATTTTGTTTGGAAAACGAACAAAATCTTCAGTGATTTTATTGGTCCTTTTTTCACTTTCAAATATACCGCTCGTTTTTATTGGTTTTTAATGATGACACAAATACTTTTGAGGGGGGAGTACCAAAGTCTTCGTTTTGACAATCATCTTTCATGCCGTTATCATTGTATGTGTCGACTATGTAGGGTATCTACTATGTTGGGTGGCAACTATGTACAGTGTCTTCTGAATAGGATATTGACGGGGTTAACTAAATAGGGCGTCTACTAAGTACAGTGATTACTAAAAAGGATATTTAATAAGTAATTGTCTTACAATTTTTGTACACAATTACACATGTAATGATTACACAATTACACATGTAATGATACAGGAGCATAGACAAGCATAGACAGTGTTCATGAAGTAATTCCGAATACACAATGACTTAAGCTGATGAGCTTTGACAGCTTTTGAGCATTGTCAAACTATAAAACCATTGTTCAAAAGCAACACAGATCAGCCAAGGAAAGAAAATTACCTGCGTTTATTTCAAAACTTCCAGACCAATCAATTCAGACCAATCGATTCAGACCAATCAATTCAGACAAATCAATTCAGACAAATCAATTCAGACAAATCAATTCAGACAAATCAATTCAGACAAATCAATTCAGATTAATCAATCATTGAAATATTCAAAATCTAACTACGACTATGAGCTGGACGTTCAATAAATATTAAAAAATTGCATTTTAAACTTTACAAGCACGACACGATATAAAATACGTTATTTTTCCCCATTGACGTTACATTGACTTCGTCTTCATTTGTTTCTCCCCACGATTCCTGAAAATGGAAGCACAGAGGAATTTTAAGAACTGGGAATTCATCGCAAAATTGAGGAATAAAAGAATTTACGAAATTTTAATATTAGTAAGGAAAAAATAATAGAAAAAGCTACCTATTATATTTTATTCTATATATATATATTACATATTATTCAGTCTCTTGATATAAAAATTAGCCGAGTCTCCGTTTCCAAACCCCATTAACAACAGTCGAATTGAAAACTGACTAAAGAAATATTTAAAAGAGTAAAACATACTTCGCTGTCCTTTTTGCAAGCAGTGTCCTGAGTTGTATTTGTTTTTCACGGAATTCATTGTCCAACATTTTCATAGTTGATAGCTCCAAGGACTCTTCGGAATTATTAATGTGCGAGGCTTCTTGGCCTATTCTCGTCGTGATCTGTTGCATTTGGCTTCGTAGATCATGAATGTTAGTATAAACTTCTTCGTCTTCATCCTGGTGATGGAGATCAATGGAGTAATCAGCTTTTTCAAAAGCAAAAAAATGTGTCTACCTTTATGTCTACCTTTATGTCTACCTTTATGTCTACCTTTATGTCTACCTTTATGTCTATCTTTATGTCTATCTTTATGTTTATCTTTATGTCTACCTTTATGTCTACCTTTATGTCTATCTTTATGTCTATCTTTATGTTTATCTTTACCACCTTTATGTCTACACTATGTCTATCTTTATGTCTATCTTTATGTTTATCTTTATGTCTACCTTTATGTCTACCTTTATGTCTACCTTTATGTCTATCTTTATGTCTATCTTTATGTTTATCTTTGTGTCTATCCTTGTGTCTACCTTTATGTGTACTTTTATGTCTACCGTTATGTCTACCTTTGTGTCTACCTTTGTGTCTATCTTTGTGTCACACCTTTATGTCTAACTATGTCTATCTTTGTGTCTATCTTTGTGTTTACCTTTATGTCTACTTTTATGTCTACCTTCATGCCTACCTTTACAACTACCTAAGGGTTTGCCTTCATGTCTACCTTGATGTCTTCCTTTTTGTCTATGTTGTCTATCTTTATGTCTATTTTGAGGGTACATTGATGTCTAACTTTGTGTCTGCTTTGTGTACACATTTCTGTCTAACTTTGTATCTAACTTTTCTGTACGTTTGTCTTCAAATTTAAGTCTACCTTTGTCTACTTTTTGAAAGTGGTTCTAGTGTCACCAACCACAGAAAGAGACAGTATGATTTATTGCCATCAACAAAAAGAAGTTATATGGTGTATTATCATAAATCATACATATTGTCATCAACCACAGGAAAGTAGAATCCTACCATGAACATATCCAAATGGATCAATAACGCGCTCATCTCCAAGTCTTCATTATAAGCATTTTTCAATGGTACTGATCTGTAACCTTAACAAATATAAAAACACAGAAACAGATAATCAAAATAGCTGTTTTCCGTCATACAGTGTCAAAACTTTGTCTATTTAAAAACTCACCCAATCGTAGGCTCCCAAGTGGAAACACGGCTTGGGCAACAAAGTTGGGATCACCGAACATGTCTTCGTCATAAACGGCGAATCGAATGTAAGCCAGGGGGGGACAAAGCACGTCGAATTCAGTGTGCATGTTGAAGACTGGGTTCAAACCGTTGACATCTAAAAATTTGGATGAAAACGGAGACAATGATTAACTTGCTATTACCTGACTACGTCACAACAACGTGATGTTGTTATCTATGATATTAAGCTATGAAAGAAACTAGAACTCTGTTTTAGTGCATTAAAATAGAAAAGATAGAAATCACGACATTGTGAATTTGAATAGGAGCGAAGATTTGATCAATACTCTTTGTTGGAGAAACATTAATATATATATATATAGGGTGTATCAAAAAAACTGAGCAACTGGGAAATCATCGCTAAAGTCGTCAGCGCGCTAGATCTGCAAAAACCTTTTGTGGAAATAGGTGGTTATTCTCATATGACATTAAAAGTTGCGCAAAATAATGCGCAATTCGGATGCTTAGCGTTCGTGCACGGTTTGAGTAAATTTCGTGGGAGTTGATAAGCTTGAAAAACATGTGCCATATTTTAACTCTGTTTGTTCCAATTGCTTATTAGCTTTGTTATTTACGTACGCAAGCTATTTCAAAATTGCTTCTCGGTAACACAATTCTCACTCTTAAAATGGGTAAATATCTGCAAAAATTTTACTGTCAGATGATCCACTGGAAGTCCAACAACATTCTTCCACCAAATTTTCTTGCTCTGCAATAATTTTACTGTCAGATGATCCAGTGGAAGTCCAACAACATTCTTCCACCGAATTTTCTTGCTCTGCAATAATTTTACGGTCAGATGATCTAGTGGAAGTCCAACAACATTCTTCCACCAAATGTTTTTGCAGATCTTGTGTGCTGATAACATTTACGGCGTTTTCCTATCTGTTCAGTTTTTTTTATACACCCTGTATGATAAAAACTTTTCCACATTACCTTGTGTTTTAGTTCTACATTTCTGTGTGTCATATTGAGCTCCAACGATTTCCACTTCGACGAACGGTGACGTGACACCTCGAGCTATCTTCGGTAAATGTCGACCAGAGATTATCTGAATAAAAAACGCGCCCACGTTTAAAACGAAGTCGGTCAGCAAATTTCAATCGAGGATTTTTGGGCGGGAAAATGAGCACCTACCGTTAAACTAATGGTGACAGGTTTGACGCTTTTTAGTAAGCTTGTATTGTATGGATCGAAATTTTCTAAACTCATGCAGTCTGGCTTTAATACATAACCACATCTGTATGAAAAAAATATGATCAGCAAAGATCCCTCAATGTTGCCATTATGATATATACTATGCAAAACCGTACCCTCCGTTATCCATGAACCTTCCGTGATTTAGTTGCATAGGTCGATCTGAAAATCAAAATAACACAAACTTAAAGGTAGTAAGATGACAACAGTCTCCCGAGAGAGTCGAAAAAATTTTCAAAATAAAATTCTTATTTGCTCGTGGAAAAAATTTCCATAAACAAATGATCATTTGCAGCTTAATTAATGAACAATGTCTGCCGCTGTTCGAAAAAAAATATTGCGGGCACAAAAATGAGAAAAATGGCGGCAATTCTACTTAACAAAAAAATGATGTTTAGGATTAGAATTATGGAAAGGATTAAAATTTACGAAAACACGGCTAACCCTAATCATAACCCTAATGCTGGTAGTCAGTGGCGTATACCCCAGCCTGGAAATTTGGTCCTGCTATGTTAATTTTTCTGTGTTCACTCACTGTACAAAGATGAGATTTCTAAAGAAATAATGCTAATGTCCAAAATTTACATAGCACGACCAAAACTTGCGGGCTGGCTACGGTACTGCTGGTCGTATTGTAGTAGTTATTGTATTGTAGTAGTAGTAGTAGTAGTAGTAGTAGTAGTAGTAGTAGTAGTTATTCTCATGCGTGCCCACAGTACTTTAAGTCAACGCAAAAACTACAGCGAAGCAAGATAATAGTACCATTGCAAAGTTAACGGAGGAGATGGTGAATTGCTGTAATCATTCATTAAATAAAATAAAACCTCGTTTACCAGAAGTTTGATAATTTAAGGCACACATTTGTACTCCACAATTCCACATCGTTGTTGGATCGTAATTCGTCGACTCGACGCGTGTTCCCTTCGGGTAAGATACGA
>NW_025813469.1:11754508-11912408 GCF_021976095.1 Xenia sp. Carnegie-2017
GGTTGTGACTGAGAAGCAATCCACGAAGGTGTCTTCAAGTTGCATAATGTAATTTAAATAGCACGATGAAGGAGCAGTCAGCCCACCAAAGTTGAGTTCTTCATATGCCTTGAAATAGCAAAGCAAATTGATATCATTGTTTATGTTATTTGAAGTCAAAACGTTCTTACATTGGAGACAGCTGTGGATTTTGAAAGCTTTGCTTAGCAAATATCCTGAAACATAGGCAGCAGCATTTTTGAGCAATAAATTGTTGCTAATATTTTGTTCTCGGTAGTCATTTTCACCAATCAACAGTGAGTTACTTGGAGCTTTTGCATGGGTAAGTGACATACTAAATGGTTTGGGCTTTTTTTTTGAAAATTTTATTAGCAGAGTGTCCATATCTTTAGAACAGTTTCCTTTGGAAGAGGTCAAAAGTGAACTAAAAAAAACCTTTCGAAAAGCTCTGATAAATTGTATTGGCGTGGGATTGTCAGAATTACCTCTTTGCTGGCGTATTGTTCCAAAAAAATTCTCTAGAGCATCTGTGTTTAATCTTCTGGTAAGCAAGAATGCAAAATTATGTGAGGCATGAAGATTAGTCCAGAGACAGATAATGGCCTTTATAGATATAAGCCATCCCTTCAGTGATTTGATTCTGCTTGTGATGTTTTTACTATCTTTTACCACTTTGATTCCCTGGATAAAGGACAGTGCTTGTTTGAGAAAAGCAATGTGATTATTGCTGTTGCTTATTGCACTACTTTGTTCTTTTGCTGATTTCAGTGTGGAACTATTGACGCAATCGAAAAGTGAATCAAATTTGAAAAGCAACTCAGCTGTACCCAAGGCTGATGGTGGTAGTGCTCCAATTGATGAATATGTGCAAACTGATGCAGCAATGGTGTGGTTGAATATTTGTGTAGCATATTTAACTTGAAAATTAATCTGAAAATTAATGCAGCGACAGCGATGTAACGAAAATAACAATATATATATATTAATAGAAGCAAGAGGACATTTTTATTTCCTTACAACGGAATCAATACTTTAAATTATCTAAAACATGACAAATATAAGGAACAGATAGTTAAGAACATCTGGAAGTTAGCTACAATCATACAATATAAGAATTTTCCCAACACAATATGGCATTGGCATTAAATACAATTGCACAAGTTTGCAATTTCTCAATGAACATTCATCGAATGTTCGGGATATGACTAAATTTGTCTGAATTCTAAAGCACCAAATCCAATGTCATACGAAATATCTTTTTTAGTGTAGCCCAACCGTTGATATAATTCACATTGTTCCATCTTGTTTCTGATTTAAAGACGTTCGTTAAGCGCTTTTCCGCTCCCGTTCTTTACAAATAAATAAATACGAGTAACCTTGACCACACGGCCACGGCACAGCATTTCTCATATAGGTCTCGATCAGGGGCGGAACTAGGATAGATGGTCATCGGTTTTTTAGTAACAAAATCATACGGTGCGAAGATTTCCAAACGATATACAAAAACCTTAAAATGGCTTTGTCAGTCATTGACTGTAAAATAATTAAAACTATCACCAAAAATTTGAATGTTCATGCTGCGTCTAAGAATGCGCAATAGGTTCAATTTAATTCACTATGTGAGATATTAATTAGTCACTTTTACTAAAGCTGTATTCTAGAAAAGACCACGACAGAATCTTAAATGTTCAAACTTCCATAGCACATCATTCAAATTTTAAAGTATTCGTTGGATTTAACGTTATTTTCTTCACTAATTCGTTTGTATGCATATTGGCCTAAATGCGAAGGCGTGCGTAGGGAGAATGGGAGAAGAACATACCAAACATCAGGGGCGGATCTAAGATTTTTCAAACATCAGTCATAAAACGTCGGAGGCGCTCCGCACCTGGGGGGGCCTGAGGCTATCTCTCCTGAGAAATTTTGAATTTCAGAGCCTTAAAAAGGCCATTTTCAGCGTTTTAGAGCATTACAAAATGTATTTTGTGGGCATCGTTTTTGCGTAAATACAACACATTTTGGTTACGTTTTTTTCAAAAAAAAAAATGAAGTGAACAATACTTGAATGTTTTGCCAAATGTTTAGGCTCATTATTATGCCAAATATATGGCTCATTAGCATGTCTAGGAACGGAAAATTTATTTTACAATAATGCTATATTCAAAAACAGATATAGCCTTTAAAAATTTCTACCAAGTTGTCAGGCATAGAGTTAAGTTAGAAATTTGGTACTACAAGTGACAGTTCATCGATATAGAAAAGCTCAGACATCAAAACATGCAAGTTTATTGTAACCCTTTACCCATCTCCACATCAGTATTAGCAAATTAACCTTTTGAGAAAAAACTCAAAATTTTTTTCTGCCAAAGAACAAGCAAAAATTATCAGAGTGAAAATTTGCAGTTAAGGACAGCTTAATGCCATATATGTTTATTAGGCATTTCACTTGACTATTATCTTCTTCAAGGTGTGCTATATAGCAATCACTAGTAGCATTGTATTATCAAATAAAAACAGAATGTAACCAACATGTCTTTAATTATATAATTACATGAATGTTAAAATTGGTTCATGTGTCATGCTTACTGGTTATGATAAATATCTTTTCATATGATCAAAGCTCGTTTAAATGTAAATCTGAAATAATTTAGTTTAGAAATTATAATGATCATCAGAAAAATTACCTAGTGATCATGAAAAATACTTAGCTGTTTTGCCAAATTTCAAGGTTTATCTGCATACATAGGAAGACCTTTTCACTTTATAGAAAATGCTTTTCATACATCAATAGCCCTTTGGAATTTATGGCAAACAATCTGGTATGAGCCGTAGATTAACACACCTTTACATCTCTACATGAGGTGTTCAGTTAGAAAAGGGGACAATATGTGACATGGGACAATATTTCATGCATGTGAAATACTCAGGTTTAATACCATTTCAGTCAAATTGTCAAAATAAAAAGCTTCATGGATCAGAAGACTCAAAATCACAGGTTATAGTAAACAGCTTCTCGTGTAAACAATGTTAGTTTTCTCAAATCTTAAACAATATGTAGTATAACTGTCCAATGATTGAATGATCAATGATCATAAACTGAAAAACCCTAAACATTTGTTTATGATGATAAAAATAATAGTATGGCGCCTTATGGCTACAGATTTTTTGTCCATTGAAATATATTTGCAGGAATGTAGGATTTCGCTGCCGTATAACGGCCACGAATCCCTAAGCACTAAAGAAATCATCGATAAAAGTCCTTCGTCAACAACAATTTTAGAAGCATCGATCTGCTTACCATACGCCATGTTGACATAAATCGCATCACACACTCGCATAATTGACTTTGATATATTACATTCATGCATACACTTCACTTGTCCTTTACTTACGATTTTGGATGTAAATTTCTTCTGATAAAACTCAAAACAATGTTGGCTTTCTTTTGAACATCAATGACTGAAATGTCGCTCGCGAGATCGTCTTTGCCAAGCATTTAAAATTTATCCATAAATTTCCACCCTCTTGAAAAAATTCACATTTTGGACAGCAGCATTCATGTCAATATATGAATTTGTAAAAGATTTCCATAAATTCCATCTGATTGTAGTTTAGTTTCTATCATGCTTATAAAAATTACTATAAAACGATCAAACATTCAATTCAGACAGTGAGCTTGACTATGTAATTCAGTTGGCTATCAGTCGAAATCCGTCAAACCAATCACAATAAAGCAAAAATTCAAATGAACAAATTGTAAGATAGCAATTGGACTCCCTTATACGTCCGGCCACCCTTATTATCAGTCGAGACCATTCCAGACTGTCCACTGATCTGGCTATTGACCAATAAAATAAGCGTTTTTGACGTTCATAGACTCCTTTATCCGTCGAACCAGTCAAGCCACCCCGCTTATCAGTCGGTTATTCCAGGTCAATTAAAATTCAACTGATCTGGTTACCAACGAGATATTCATTGGATTAGTCATTAGTTTTCAATAATAAATAAAGCTGGATTTTTATCACGAAGTAAATGCGATAATAAGGTAAGAATAATTAATGAATTTTTAATTGATATGAATAGGTAATGTTTGAGTTTCAAACATCAGTCGCGCGACGGATTTGACATACTCTAGATCCGCCCCTGGTCTCGATAGAATTGTACACATCGGTTGTACATGAAAAAGCATAAAAATATGTTGATTGTATGCAGTGGCGTAGCTAGCGGTCCCGCTACTCACGCCCGGCGGGAGTAGAAATTTCCCAAAAAAATAATAAATATTCTATTTGGACATAAGATATACATTATTTCACGAACAATTTGTAACATTATGTTTTATTCGTTCATATTGACGCTTTTATTAGGTGGTTCGTAATCGTAATACAACAAAATCTCAAGATTTGTTATGTAACCTAGCAACCGCCTTTTCTCGCACATTGCATACTCGCGCGATTCTCCACGTATTCCGCCCATCTTCAGAGGGCGGAACATACAATATAATTCTATATAAGAAGTTTTGAATTCTGGTTGGCTAAGGGACTTGACGCATGCTCAAATCTGCTATTTTTATAGTCGAACTCCCGCCATATTAAATTGGCGGAGGTTGTAATTATTCGACTTTTAATACGAGTACAGCGATTAGTGATTATCAAATTACGTGTCATTGTCGGTATTAATTTTCCAATGTGTTTACTCTCAAATTGCTATTTTGTATTTGTGTATGACACAATGGCTTCAAGTGCGACTGCGATTTGCTCAACTGATGTTGATTTAGTACATAGCTTATTAGCTAAACCGTTCTCTGCTCGATCGTCGGTCGAACAGAATGTTATCGTTCATGAGCGGCCTACTCCTGATTTAACTATCCAAAATAAGGGAAGAGCATTTCAGAGAGATTGGTATGAGGCGAAGGACTGGCTGTGTGGCAGTACAACCTTGCAGAAAGTGTTTTGTTGGCCATGTCTAATGTTTTCCCCAAAAACATCGCCATCGTGGACTAAGAATGGCTACAACGATATGCGGAGTATTATGTCTGATGCTAAGAAGCATGAAAAATCTAAATCGCATTTGACTGCATTTAAGACATGGAAAACGTATGGAGCTAGTGAACGAATTGATTGTCTTATGTCCCTCGCTAGAAGAAATGAGATTCAGCGTCACAATGAGGAGGTAAGACAAAATCGAGAAATTTTAAAAACTGTTACTGAGGCCGTGCTGTATTTGTCAAAGCAAGAGTTGCATTTAGAGATCACAATGAGTCCGAAGGTAGCTTGAACAAAGGTAATTATAGAGAGTTGCTCGAATGTTTTGCTAAGTTTGATTCTGTATTTGAGCGTCGACTGCACAGTAGACTAGCAGAATCTGAAATAGTTGGTGACAGAAGATTTACTGGAGTCTCCCAGAAATTCAAAATGGTCTTATCAGCTGTCTTGATTCAATTATTGAAGATGAAATCAGAAAGGAAATAAATGATTGCACATTTATGAGTATTCAGGTTGATGAAGCATCTGATGTCTCCACCAAAGAGCAGCTAAGTGTTATTGCTCAGTTTGACAAAGCAAGTGAAATTATGGAGAGGCAATTAGGATTTGTGGATGTAAGTATGAACAGAAATGCCACAGCAATATCACAAGTTGTCAAAGATAAACTTGGTGAGTATTCTAATATAAAAGAAAAACTGGTTTTACAAACATATGATGGTGCTTCTGTCATGTCTGGCCATATCAATGGTGTTCAAAGATTGGTTCGACAAGAGTATCCTTTTGCTCATTTTGTTCATTGTGCAGCTCATAGATTGAACCTGGTCCTATGCCAGTCAGCCTCATCAATTTCTCCTGTTAAAATCTTTTTTATTAATATAGCTACATTCAGCACATTTACAAGCAATGCCCCAAAAAGAAAAGCTTTTCTCACATCTAACAACCTTGAGTTTCCTGCCCCTGGTGAAACAAGATGGTATTATCGCTCTAGATTAATCAATGTATTGCACAAAAACTATGAAAACTTTTAGATATTTTTGAGGGTACTTGAACAACCAGCTGGGTGGGATGATGAGTCATTAAGTAAAATAAGTGACTTACTGCATTATCTTGATAGCTTTCTCTTTTGTTTTCTAGTGTGTGTTTTACAGGATTTTAGAACAGTCCACAATTTTGTATTCCATTCTTCAAAATAGGAAACCCATTTTAACTATGGCATAAGCAAGATTGACAATTTCAAGCAGTTTATTGTGTCACTTCGCACAGATCAAGCTTTCACCGAGTTTTACCAAACTGCACTAGAAAAGTAGGCCCACCAGCAACCAGAGCAGATAGTAGATACAATTACAAACAGCTTTATTTTAGATTATTGATTCCATTAAAGGCATGTTAAGTGAACGATTTCAAGATATTAATTAGTTCGAGTTTTTAGACCTTGTAAATCCTAAACTATTTACTACATGGAAGGGCATAGTTCCACAGGAGAGATCAATCTTCTCAAAGATAAGTATAGTCCTCTTTTGACATCCAAACTTTGGAGAGTCAACTTTCCTTCATTTACAACGACAAGGACTTTCACAAAGAGTGCAGTAATGAGGTTCTTAAATACATCTTCAAATTTAATCTCCAGTCGAGTTTAGGTCAAGTGGTAAATTTGTTAAAATTGAATGGTGTGTTGGCAGTGGCAAGTGCTTCAGTAGAGAGGTCGTTTTCTTGCTTAAAAGGGTAAAAGCTATTTAAGAAATAGAATGGGTCAAGGTCGGCTTAGCTCTTTGTGTAGAATATCTATTCACAAGGATATCATTGAAAAGAAAGAGGAATCAGAGGTGTTGCATAACGAGGTGGTTGAAAAATTTGTAGAAAAACCAGGAGGCTGGCCTTTCTTTATAAATGATGAGTATAGTATGTGTTTTGATATTTTTCGTATAATACATGGTACTTCATTGAGAAAATTAAGCATAACTTTAAAGAATAAAGCCATCCCTGTCTACTTGCCCCAATCTAAACAAGTTTAAACTAACAAGTAGAATGCTAAGAAAAATCTCTCTCTATGCACTTTAGAAGTGTCGTATACTATATTATTTTTTGTGCTAATACAAATTTCTTTTGTTTATGCAGAGGCAGTGATGAGTAAATTATGTTTTAGGGGACAATTGTCTCCTGCGTAACGTTTCTCTGAGCCACCTTTAGTACCTTTTTAACTAGTTCCAGTTTCAACGATTGCCACATTAAGAATGCAGCTAACAAAAATGGGTTTTTATAAATTATTGTACAACAAATAATTCGCCCTCGAAATCGCAGGAAATGCTGTTTCCAAGGCTCTGGATTTCAAAATTTTCCGGGGGAGCATGCCCCCGGACCCCCCTAGTGCGGTCGCGCCTCCGGCGCGAGATGGATTGGCGGTAGTGACTATTTTTCCTAGCTACGCAACTGATTGTATGTTCCCATTTCAGCACAGCTTTCATTTGGTCGGCTCAAGATAAATATTTCAACTTTTCAAGTAATAACGCCAAGATTTTTGAGTTGTACATTGCTACCCTTATTTAGTGTAGCAAGTTTATCTTGCTGCCAACATGGTGGAAGTGGCGCATGTGCATTAAAATTTAGGACCGCATTTTTCGCGAAGTGGCCCTTCTGTATGTATCTATTCTGGGATTCCGTCCTCTGAAGATAGGCGGAATACTTGGAGAAATCACGTGAGTGTGCATTGAATGTGCGAGAAAAGGCAGTTGCTATGTTACAAGACAAATCTTGAGATTTTGCGGTATTACGATAACGAACCACCGAATAAAAGCGTGAAAATGAACGAATAAAACATAATATTGCAAATTGTTTGTGAAATAATATTTATCTCATCTCCAAATAGAACATTTACCATTTATTGGGAAATTTCTACTCATCTTCCGACTGAAAGCATGGCATAAAAAATGCATGACTAGACGTAATGGTTGAAGAAGCACAAGCAGTGCATAAGATATGAAAATTTGATCTTAAAAGTTTTATCCACTAAAAAGATTGGAAATCTCACTCAACTGCTATTTCTCAAATGAACCTACATTTATTGAAGATTACCAAACGTGGTAGGATACAGGGTAAAATCCACTTTTTTATTTGCTTTCTTTTAAAATGGCGGTGAAATCTCATTAAAAAATTCAAGCATAAGCTAAGAGAAGAACAAAATAAGAACAAAAAAGATTTAAATAAAATCCCAATGTGTTTGTCTTTATAAACCTCTAGAGCAATAGAAACAAAAGTCTCCACGTTTCTGCTTATTTTACTCGTGTGAACCAGGCTTAAATATTATTACTTCAGTGATGCAGAAAGTGATTGTGTTCGCGAATGAGAAGTTAATTACAAACTGATTGTCTTCACAACATTTCAAATGTGTAAGATAATTAGTAGATTTTTGTAAATGTGGGGGATGGTAAACTGGGAAATAAAGTATTTTGCGACTACGAAAAATATTTTAAGTAAAGTAATTTTTACTATGGAAAACTTGTATTTTATTGGTCAATAAACTGCAATGAAACAAGGAAAAGAAAAAGGTATAAACTATCCTCTAAAAACTAAGACTTACTTAGATACAAAAGCCATTCACCTATTATAGAAATTTATCAAAATAGTTAATGATTATATGAACTTTTGAACAATACATTTTAAATTTTACAAATTTATCATCCAATGTAGTCCAAACGAACATTGATGAGTTATAACGTTACATAACTTAATGAAATTTCGTGTCTTAGACATACTTTTGTCCAAAAGGCAAAACTTCAGCAATAGCTCCATCTCGTGATTCGTTCATTGAAGGAAGATGTGTCCATGAAGAACTGCTTCCCATTTCGAAACACTCCACTGATTTAAGATCTTTCCATGAATTTTCCACACCTCCCATGACAACAATTGTTTCACCAGTTATAACTGCACAACACCAACTTCTCTTTTCCAACATGGATGGTAAGACTGTAATCTTACCTGTATTGCTGCCATACATGATAACACTGTTCAACTTTTCTCTTCCATCATCTTTACCTCCAAGAAGAACAACTTGATCTCTCCATTGAACTGTTGCCATTCCATACAATGGATGAGGTAATGGAGGCATTTCTTTAAATGTAAGAGTCCTTGGATGAAACTCCAAAACACTTGACAAAACTTGGTTATCTTTTCCCATTCCCCCAAAAATAAGTACTTTATCATCATCAACAACAGCTCCATGGCCATAACGTGGTTCAGGCATATGACACAACTCTTTAAAAACATAAGATGTTGCACCAGTAATCTTTATTTCACTGATCAAATCTGATGTTCCTTCGCTCTCATTGAGTACTGCAATGAGTTCTTCAATGCGTCCTCCAATGTGAAGGATTTGTTCCTTACAAACAACAGTTTGATGACCCCGAAATACATAAGGAAGCTCTGTGTGAAATGTCCTCCTTGTCAAAGTTAATTGTTTTATATTCAATGTTTCCATTGACTTGCAGTCCCTTCCTCCAACAACAAATAAATTGTCATTACAAATAAATGATGAAGCACACCTGTGGTTATTTTCCATTGATGCAATTTTAAACCATTTCTCCTCCTTCCATGAAAAAATTTCAACACTCTTTCTGTTGCCTCCAGCAACCAAAATATCATTTATTAATAAATCCATAACTAATTCAACAGGTGATGTCAATGTTGGAGAAAAATTTTCATTTATAGTCATCTTGTCCAAAAGTTCAAACATCATGGTTTTCATTTTTTCCATTTCTTGGGAAGATTCAATCAAGATTTTATACCAAGACTCGACAGCGAATTCCTTGCGCCAGTCCTGTATTGGATTAAACATTTTTCCGTCTCCAAGTTCAATACTTGGCCAAGTTGATAAATGATCATGATTGTTGTTGATCCTTGCAATGAACTGATATAAATGATGGTTGAGAAGAATGACAGATTTCATGTTTTCCATTCTTTGGGATTTTTTGAACATCGCTCTCATGCCACCACCGATAGAAACAGAGAACATTTGACGAACACCGTCCAATTCATGCAGCCTTTTTATATAAGATAAACATAAATCAATGACAATCTCTTGACGCTCCGGGCATTCAAAAATTTGTGCCATGATCTTAACAAAAATGGCAAATATTCTGTCCTCCAAGCTTAAATTTTTGTTGTTGAAAACATCCGTTGCTTTATCACGGGATTTTTCAAATAGTTTTTTTGCCATTTCAAAATCCTTTGAATGTTGTATTGCACTGGTGGTGATGGCAGTACAAGCTGCCTGAGACTCATCATTATTACTTGCTTCTACACATTCTTTATCACTTTCTACTTTGTCAATGCATTTAAAAAATAGAAGAAATCCTTCCTCCAAGTAGTTCAAACTGGAAGAAAGGTCTATTTTCGAAAGATTATTTAGCTTTGTTTTGATGTCGTGTAAATCTCGTATAATAAATTCGCGAAATCCTTCATTACCAACGTCACCGTTTTCTAGCCTGTCTGCTGCAGTATCTCGGGCTTTGTTCGTCAAAAATTGAAATAGAGCGAGCAGTAATTTATTATAAGGCATCGCGTTTTGATGATTTGTACTCGTAGAGCTTGTGTATAAATCTATTGCGTCTCTGTCAAAAGCAAAAACATTAATAAAATTAGCTGTGCTTGTATGATCACTCCATTTAAATAAAATGCTTTATTTCTTTTCAAATTTCAACCAATCATATTAATATATATTAATATAATTACAGCAACGATTTACAGCATTTTCTATAAATCAGATTTTTACCTTTGCAAGAAAATTTTGCAAATTACATTGGAAAGAGTAGAAATCGATAATGAGAGAAAAATAAAGGGAATTTTAAAATACGAACAAAACCCAAAATAAACTTAATGCTTCTGCTATGTTGTTGATTTAATGGTAGTTTACCGGCAAATATTCAAGAGTTACTTTACAACAATTTACATGACACTAAATGACTATTTTCTTGAGAATACCGCTGAACGCGCGTACTGTATTTTTGTGATTTAGCAATCATTTTTGACAAACGTGAAATTAAACAGATCGAATAAGATCTTATAAAAGCTAGAGCACCATTCCTACAAAATTATCCTAGATCTGCAATAAGGTTTTACAAAGAGTAGATGATATTTATAGTCCACTATTTAGTCCCGTTATTTCATCGTTTCTGTAACGTTTGTGTGTGTTTGAAGACATGAAAATTGATGTGTGTAGCGACTTGTAAAGTGTATTTATTAGCTAATATTAAATGTGGCTGGAAGTCTACATTGTCAATTGACGAAAGTAAAAAAGCAAAAACGAGGTAAATACATCGAAGTGAGAGCTTTTAAAAGAAAAGGAAAGTTTATTCAAATTAGGAAAAATAACAATAATGAGGGAAATTCTGTGTGGAAACCGTTACCATTTTTCTGGCTGATTCTGCTCTAGTTTATTATTTTCGCATCTATATTATTTATTGTATTTGTTGTTACAATAGTTTGTGTCGATCAGTACGTCGTGCTTTAATTTATAAGACTAAACTCACTTTGACCTTTTCAACAGAATTCATTCAATGATACTTAGTGCAGCTAGTGCTTAGGTTTTATTGATAACGTTGACAATCTTCAGTTTGTCGAATGACCTTTGCAATGTTAGGGAAATTTTCTATATTTTGAAAAGCAATTTATTCTGCGTCGTAGACTGTCGTTCATGCATCTTCAATCATGCATTTGCAAAGTTCACAAAAATCTCAAGTTCCGCTTTAGTGGCATAGGGTGAGTGGGAAAGTACAGTGTGACATATAGAGTGAGTGGAGGACTACAGAGTTACACATAGGATAAGTGGGGGACGACAGTGTGACACATAGTTTGAGTAGGAGATTACAGTATGCCATAGTGTGAGTGGGGGGTTACAGTATGACAAAGGGAGAGTGGGGGACTACAGATGGTCACATAGGGTGAGTGGGACACTTCAGTGTGACATAGAGTGAATGGGGGCGACAGTGTGACATAGAGTGAGTGGGGACTAAAGTTCGACATAGAGTGAGTAGGGGACTACATAGTGATACAGAGGGTGAGTGGGTTACTGCAGTGTGGCATAGTGTGAGTAAGGACTATAGTTTCTTTGACTTCATCAAACGCAACACTTACAAACACAATGATTCCAATGAACCCAACGAAGCGAGCAACACAACAACAGCAGCAACGATACCTTATTTCAACGGTACGTCTGAGACTATCTCGCGTATCTTTACGACCATAAAACATACGTGTCGCACATAAACCAATCACAACACTACGACACACTATGACAAGTGCTAGCAAACGTCAAAGACAAAAAACAATCAAACGAGCGCTAAGGTGCAGTTTACAGAATAAACTGCTCTGATTGCCACGTCTTATACTTCGGTGTGACTGATAGGAACTTAAACGTTACTGAACATCACCAACTGACAAAACACAACAATCAACTGGACTCGGTAAAATGCATTACTTACAGCACTGACTACAGACAATGGAAGCTTAAGCCAGCCGCACACTGGTAAACTTGCCACGCGTACTTGTTATTCGTGACAAGTGTGATCGACAAAATTTCCTAGTGTGCGCGGAAGTTTTGAACAACATTTGTCATTCGTGACAGATGAGTCAGATATCAAACGCTTTAGTGGCATAGGGTAAGCGGGAGATTACAGTGTGACATTTAGAATGAGTGGGGGACTACAGCACTGACTACAGACAATGGGGGCTTTACTTTAGAAAGTTGGTATACCAACTTAGAACAAATCCAATGATCAGATCACAACAATTACCGCACTTTACGAAAACGATCTATTCACAACCTCAAACATTACTTTCAGATGACAATACACAATTGATACCCACACATTTCCTTTACAGACAATACGATGACGTATGAGCAAGACAACAAATACCGCTAACCTGACTCCTCACTTGACTCGATCTGAAGATGACTACCGCTAATGTTGTCGAAAGGTCATTCAACATCAGCAACAGCAGTCTTTCTAAAGCCCGCCGCACACTAGCGTACTTGCCGCGCGTACTTGTTATTCGTGACAAGTCGGATCGACAAAAATTCCTAGTGTGCGCGGAAGTTTCGAACAACATTTGTCATTCGTGACAGATATTCCAAATATCAAACATGTTTGATATTTTTTGTCACGAGTAACAAAAATCCCAAGTGTGCGGCCGACGAAAAGCAAGTCCTCCTACAAAATGACACTACGCATGCGCATATTAAATTAATGTAAACACAATATGGCGGATAGCATTGACACGTTAAATCAGAACGAATGTAGTGAAATTGTTACGGAAGCTATCTTAGAAGACCAGTTGGTTGATATCTGGCCAGATTATCGGTGTTTATACGATGTGCGATCGTCCGACTTCCAGAACCGTGATGCACGCGAGAAAGCTTATCAAAATATTGCAGAAAAGTTAGGACAAACTGGTAAGTTATGAATCTTTGCCATGTGCTGTATTCCCCTTATATTATATCATCTGTATATTGCAGTTGAATGGGTAAAAGCTAAGCTGAAGTCCCTCAGGAACAGTTATACAAGGGCTAAAAAGATTGCTCCAAGTGGAAGTGCACGGAAAAATCCGACAAAGAGAGGAACCTGGTTGTTGGAAAAGCTGCAGTTTCTGGCACCTTACATTGCAACAAGAGTCCCTATATCCAATATGGATTCTGTAAGTAGCATTTGTGCAAGCATTAAATTAGACACATCAAATTGTTTGGTTACATGTTGCCAAATTTTCTCATTGATACTATATGGCATATATTTTTGTGCTAGAAAATCTGTAAAAAGGAAAGTAGAAAAATTTATGGATCATCAACATGTAAATCAGATACATGAATTTATGTATTAGTGCATATTGTTCCTGTTTATGTCCATTTAGATGTTGATGAGAAACAGGGAGAGATGAAAAGTTTTATTTTAATATCATGAAATATTTATTTTTAATTTAAATATTTAATTTAACAATAACCAATATTAACCTGGAATGCATTAAAAAGTCTGCATCTAAACTGTTCATTTGATCATAAGATCCTGCCATGGGACTGAGCCATTGCCATTAAAGAATGTGGTCAGATACTCACGTTGTGTTTTAGCATTTCTTGATGGGTTCCTATCTGAATTAAATTTGTTTAAACTAGCTAAGCATGGATCACCTCTCCATGGCCCATTTGAAATGCTATGGTCTCTGTTTTCAACATCTGCAGCTGCTGTGTATGTTGATTTTTGTTTTTCCACTAAGTAGTTGTGCAGACAGCAGGCTGCTAAAATCAACTGTGTAACCTTCTTTGGACTTAATCGTAATGTGTTTGTAAATGATGATCGTCCAGGTTAATAAAGTCCTGAGAAGGACTGTTTTTGATGTTGTTGACTGACGTTTCGACAACCTTAGCGGTAGTCATCTTCAGAGTCAAATGAGGAGTAAACGTCAGGTTAGCCGTATTTGTTGTCTGGTTCTTACGTCATTGTATTGTGTGTACAGGAAATGTGCAGGAAATGTGTATTGTCATTGTGGATTAGTGTGAAGTGAAATATTTTATTTTTAGTTGTGATGTGTGATTTAGGTGTGACGTTTTCAGTTGTAGTGTGAGGGTGTCAATTGTGTATTGTCATTGTGAATTAGTTTGAAGTGTAATGTTTTTAGTTGATCGTTTGTTTGTATTGTGAATAAGTCGTTTGTAAGGTGCCGATAATTGCTGTGATCTGTTCAGGGGGGTTTGTTCCAAGTTGGTATACCAACTTTCTAATGTAAGCCGTTGTCTATAGTCAGTACTGTAAGTGATGCATTTTGCCGAGTCCCAGTCAATGTTGTGCTTTGTGATTCGGTGATGTTCGGCAATGTGATTAGTTTTGTCTTGTTTCTTAGTAGCTCGTTTGTGCTCAGTAAGTCTTATGTTTAAGTTCCTGCCAGTTTCCCCGATATAGGAGGCGTGGCAGTCGGAGCAGTTTATTTTGTAAACTGCACCTTGTCGTTCGGTTGTTCTTTGTCCTTTATGTTCGTTAGTACTTGTCGTAATGTTGTGATTGGTTTATGTGCGACACGTATGTTGTATGGTCGTAAGATACGCGAGATAGTCTCAGACGTACCTTTGATGTAAGGTATCGTTGCTGTTGTCACTGAGTTGTTCGTTTCGTTGGGTTCGTTGGGTTTGTAAGTGTTGCGTTTGATAAAGTCAGAGTTATAGTTGTTTTGTCAAAACACGTTTGAGATAGTTGTTTTCGTTTGTAGAGCGTCCGGTGAATCACATATGATTTGTGCACGTCTTGTTAATGTTCTGATTGTGGTGGCTTTGTGTGATGTAGGGTTGTAAGATGATTGGTCTAGTAGTCGGTCAGTATGTGTTGGCTTGCGATAAACTGTTGTTCCTAGTTTTTGATTGTCATGTTTTACAAACAGTCGAGAAAAGGAAGAGTTCCGTTTTCTTCGACATCTTTGGTAAATTGTATGTGGCTGTTCTGTTTGTTGATGTGAGTATGGAAGTCATCAATCTCGTCTGCATGTAGTGCTGTGATTGTGTCATCTACGTAGCGAAACCAAAAAGGTAGTGCATGTTTGTAAGTCATGAGTGCCCGTTCCTCTATAGATTGCATTACAATTTTAGCAACTACAACAGAAACGGGCGAGCCCATTGCTGTCCCAAGTAATTGTTTGTAGTGTGTTCCTTTGTATTGGAAGTAAGTCGAGGTGAGGCAGAGCTCTAGTAACTCCATAATGTCTTCTGTCGGTAATGGCAGTACGTCCATGGTGTTTGTAATGAGGGTTTTTGTACAAGTAAGTGCCAGATTAAGTTGAATACTGGTGAACAGTGATTTCACATCAAAAGACACTAGTATATAGTTGTCTGGTATTTGTATATTGCACAGTTTTTTAATGAAAGTTTCAGTGGATTATAGCTTGTGTTTTGATTTGTTTGTAAGTGGTTGCAGTATGTTGGTCAAGTACTTTGAAAGTTCGTAAGTAGGCGAACCACAGAATGATACAATTGGTCGCATGGGTATTTGTGGTTTGTGAAGTTTTGGTAGTCCGTATAGTCTGGGTGGTCGTGGTACTGAACATCTGAGTCGATAGTAAATACGTTCAGATATAATGTTAGATTTTCTCATAGAGAAGATCTTGCTGTTAAGTTTGCGTACTAGTGATGGTGTTGGGTCTCGTTTGAGTTGTTCGTACGTTTGTCTGTCGTTAACAAGTGCGTCCATTTTGTTCACCAGTATTCCACTTAATCTGGCACTTACTTGTACAAAAACCCTCATTACAAACACCATGGACGTACTGCCATTACCGACAGAAGACATTATGGAGTTACTAGAGCTCTGCCTCACCTCGACTTACTTCCAATACAAAGGAACACACTACAAACAATTACTTGGGACAGCAATGGGCTCGCCCGTTTCTGTTGTAGTTGCTGAAATTGTAATGCAATCTATAGAGGAACGGGCACTCATGACTTACAAACATGCACTACCTTTTTGGTTTCGCTACGTAGATGACACAATCACAGCACTACATGCAGACGAGATTGATGACTTCCATACTCACATCAACAAACAGAACAGCCATACAATTTACCAAAGATGTCGAAGAAAACGGAACTCTTCCTTTTCTCGACTGTTTGGTAAAACATGACAATCAAAAACTAGGAACAACAGTTTATCGCAAGCCAACACATACTGACCGACTACTAGACCAATCATCTTACAACCCTACATCACACAAAGCCACCACAATCAGAACATTAACAAGACGTGCACAAATCATATGTGATTCACCGGACGCTCTACAAAACGAAAACAACTATCTCAAACGTGTTTTGACAAAACAACTATAACTCTGACTTTATCAAACGCAACACTTACAAACCCAAAACCCAACGAAACGAACAACTCAGTGACAACAGCAACGATACCTTACATCAAAGGTACGTCTGAGACTATCTCGCGTATCTTACGACCATACAACATACGTGTCGCACATAAACCAATCACAACATTACGACAAGTACTAACGAACATAAAGGACAAAGAACAACCCAACGAACGACAAGGTGCAGTTTACAAAATAAACTGCTCCGACTGCCACCCTCTATATCGGAAACTGGCAGGAACTTAAACATAAGACTTACTGAGCACAAACGAGCTACTAAGAAACAAGACAAAACTAATCACATTGCCGAACATCACCGAATCACAAAGCACAACATTGACTGGGACTCGGCAAAATGCATCACTTACAGTACTGACTATAGACAACGGCTTACATTAGAAAGTTGGTATACCAACTTGGAACAAACCCCCCTGAACAGATCACAGCAATTATCGGCACCTTACAAACGACTTATTCACAATACAAACAAACGATCAACTAAAAACATTACACTTCAAACTAATTCACAATGACAATACACAATTGACACCCTCACAACTACTAAAACGTCACACCTAAATCACACATCACAACTAAAATAAAATATTTCACTTCACACTAATCCACAATGACAATACACATTTCCTGCATTTCCTGTACACACAATACAATGACGTAAGAACCAGACAACAAATACGGCTAACCTGACGTTTACTCCTCATTTGACTCTGAAGATGACTACCGCTAAGGTTGTCGAAACGTCAGTCAACAACATCAAAAACAGTCCTTCTCAGGACTTTATTAACCTGGACGATCATCATTTACAAACATATAACGATACTCCCGGGTTCAAACCATTTACTTAATCGTAATGTTGTAAGAAACACACGCCACCTATGAGCAAAAATTCCAAAAGCATTTTCCACCACTATGAGGATAGGGCTTCATTAATGCTTTGCTCATGGAAAAAGCATCATCTGCAACAATATAATGTACTTTACATACTGAATTTGGTTGAAGAGGACAGGTAGTGCCAGAATCTAGAGTGTTCTGATCCAATGCTTTTTCAGAGTTGATTCGTTGTACACACCACTATCTCCAGCCCGCCCTGAGGCACCAACACTCACGTATAAAACTTATAGTTAGCATCAACAAGAGCCACTAGCAATACACTAAAAGAAATGTTTGTAGTTAAAAATTCTGAACCACTTGAAACAGGCTGTTGTATGGCAATATGCTTCCCATAAAGTGCCCCAATACAAAACGGATAGTTCCACTTCCTTTCAAAATCTTTCGATATTTCTAACCATTCATTAGCAGAAGTTGGAGTCTAAAAATAACATTTAAATTATATTTTCATAAAACATTTTAGAGACTGTGACTCTCCATCAGATACTAGCATAATTGATCAACCTGATAGAAAAAGTGTTGCTGATGATAACATGTCTTATCAAGCTAATATAGAAACACCAAGTCCAACTCCTTTGGAGGGATGAGATTGACATTCCTTAACAAGATCAACTAAAGAGCCATTTCAGTTAAAATAGTAGAAAAGAAGCAGAAGAAGAATACCATCTCATCAAAGGACCGGCTAAGTCAATGTCAGAAAAGCAAAATAAGAAACTAAAAACTGACAATAAACGAAAGAACCAAACGGATACTTTTCGTCGATATGTATCCTACACATTAGCAGAACTAGAACCCAAAGTACGTTTTGTGGCTCAACATCACATCAATAACATTTTGTTCCAAGCACAAAGTGGAGAGCTTTTGACTAGGTAGACTTTTGGAATGGCAACACCTACTTCTTCACAAGATCAAACTTTTTGGCCATTAAACCACCCAACAAATAGATCCAAAGTTGATGATATAGTTTCAAGATTTCAATCTCAACTGAATAATCAACATTACAGTCTCCCATTCCCAAGACAGCACACTGGATTCCATCCAACTCCACAAGTTGCAGACAACACTAGGCAGTTTCAGTTTTCTTCTCCTTCTATTCAGTCTCCATCCAATGTACATGAACATTGAACAACACAACACTTGACAACCATTTGTAAACATATTTGTATTATCTAAACATAACTTGTCTAAAGTTTATTTCAAAGTGACATGTTCAATATATTGCCTATTAAAGGACACATGCAACATAAAATTCGGATTGTTATTTTTATACTTTACATGAAGGTATAGCTCCAACTAATAGTTCACCAAAGTTTGAGACTCAAAGGATAAATACTTTTGAAGATATGGAGGTTTAAAGTTGATGCTTTAATGATAACGTATTGAAAAATGCCCGACGAGCTAGCGACAGCTACCGATGTCGTTGTGACGTAATAGTTGACATTCGCTAAACGCGGTCAATTGCGCGCTTCGTTCAAAATATATTGGTAACTTCTTAACAACACGACAATTTAGCATTGAAAATATGGATTATTGTGCCGCATTTAATTGTAAAAACGGTTCTTCTAAGAACCACGAAACGCAGCAAAGAAAACAAGCGCATGCGAGATATTTGGATTGAAAAATCCGACGCAAAATTGGAAGCCAACAAAGAGCTCAAAATTGTGCTCGCAACATTTCGAGTTCGTGCTTCGTGCAAAATTTTGAAGCGATGCAATCAGTAGGATGGACAGCAGGACGGCTTCGCCTTAAGAAGGATGCTGTACCCACGATTTTTGAATACTCTGTGGAACCCAAAAGTGTAGCATCTAAAAGGAAGCAGCCAACAAATGTTAGAGCTGCATTTGAGAAGAGACGAAGGCAAGAGGTGAATATTATAGTTATAGTTAGCAATATTTGTTTACATTTATCAAAAACTAAGCTATATAGCATTACCAAATTGAAGACAATTTTATAATTTTAGATTATTGACGACGTTCTTGCAGAACATGACGACTTTCTTGTAGACGACGACCACGATGTGTCGACATCGGCTCGAAATGTTTGTGCGTTTTACCTCAAAGGAAGTTTGTCTAAGATGAATGATGTCAAAATATATGTAGACAGCGAAACACAAACATATACAGTGGTAACTAATTCAGACTAATGTCGTTTGATCTTTTCTTTGTTATTTTAACTCATAAAAAATTCTTAACGTACCTTAGAAGCGCAATGTGAAATGCCAAGCAGCCATAACAATCCGTCCGCAAAAACACGTAAGGTCAAGAACCACTCAAACAAAAGTGCCAAATGTGATAAGTAGAGGTATAGACTTTCCATTCCGGCCGTTTTGATTTTTGTGAAAAATCAATACGATAATTTTATGCTAAGGTACGGAGGTTGAGTTCATTTCAACAAAAAATCACAGCACACAGACGACGTCATGTGAAATTGAACATTTTGAGGATAGCGCTGTATGGTCTGATACAGAAAGCACGTCGACGATGAGCAATAGCTACAATGGATCAGACTCTCAATGTTCAAATGAGTTAAGCGAAAATGAAGAATCCGACAATGACAATGCAACCAAGCCGTCCACCCAAGCCGTGCCACTGTCGGTACGCCGTGTAGCGTAATGCTCTGAACGATACAAAATTTTGTCTAAGATACTTATCGGCATTATACACTTGTCGACATACACGTAATTACACTTCTAAGGTAATATTTACTCGTTTTCTTCACTCTCAGGCATAGGTCCAATGTCATGTGTGTACACGACCATAGCTGTTTTTAAGACAGCTTCGTTTGTACATACTGTGGCAAACTCTTCCTGTTGTGTGATGCAAATATGATCGCCATGGATCAGTGTTGTTTACCTCTTGGCAACATATACTTTCCCGTCCTGTACTCATGACCATACAAAAGCCACACTCGCACCTAAAAGATAAAAACATTCTTTCTACTTTGGGAAAAACAATGAAGCATCAATAAAATGCAACTAACCATTCAACATTTCCAATTCTGTGAATGTACTTATCTTCGCTTTCCGATGACGAAGAATTGTATTGAATTGTATTCATTACTATTGACCACCTTGCGCGTTGGTCAAAGGCTCAAACATGTAAGGTTGTACCTCATTGTTATTGACGACAATATCATAATCGATTTCTTCTTCAGAAGAATCCATTAATTTTTGTTAAATAAAAAACAGTAATAGCAAACTACCGAAAGCCGTGCAAGAATTGCGTGCAAGTCGTAGAATGATATAAGAACGATGCTTGTTTATGTCAACTAATACGTCACTCTTTCCCAGTTCCCAGACTTAAAAAATCTCACGGCGTTTTAGCAATGGTCATCGAATATCATGTTTTTACCGATTATAACCCTAAATATCTTTTTAAATATATCGCGGACGACTTTGAAACTTGGTACGTCTTATTTTCACGCTATAGGCATTACAATAAAATAAAGTTGTCTTCTAGCTTGCATGTGTCCTTTAAAACTTTTATTACCTTCAAATATTGTTGTTTTAGAGACATATACAGAGCTTGGCATGTCTCTTCCACAATTTCAGAAATTGTTCGTTCACCGATACGAAACTGGAATGACAAACTCCTGAATGTTTCTCCTAAGTTAAAATAACATAAATAATAAGTTGCTCATGTACTGGAATGAATTGAACAAAAAGATAATATATTTCCTCAGTTCGAACCTGTGGCGAGGAAACGCAAAGTTACAGATAGACGCTCGCAAGGTTTCACTGCTGGTCTCAAGTGTGTATCCATCTTAGTAAAGTAAGGCAGAACCAATTGTAAGATATTATCAAAGCAGTCCCGATCAAGTCGATGGAATTGTCGAAATTTCTCTGGATCCTCTGCATTTAATTCTCGAACGACATTGTTAAATACTCCTTGCGATTGTCTTCTTTGAATCCATCGCTTTGTCCACAACTTACGATGTACAGCTCTCAAACGTCTCCGTCGCTTTCTCAACAATAAAATCAATAGCAAAACTTTTTCGTCTTCTGAGGAACTATCATTATTGCTATCTGTGTTGGTGTCACTGATATTAGTGTCACTGCCATCACTGCTATCCGCCATATTGTGTTTACATTAATTTAATGTGCGCATGCGTAGTGTCATCATTGTAGGAGGACTTGCTTTTCGTAGGCCGCACACTTGGGATTTTTGTTACTCGTGACAAAAAATATCAAACATGTTTGATATTTGGAATATCTGTCACGAATGACAAATGTTGTTCGAAACTTCCGCGCACACTAGGAATTTTTGTCGATCCAACTTGTCACGAATAACAAGTACGCGCGGCAAGTACGCTAGTGTGCGGCGGGCTTTAAGGCTCTACTAACCTAAACAATGTACATCTACAAACATGCAACGATACTTCTGGGTTCAAACCATTCACTTTAAACTAATAATGTTGATAAAAAAAAGTCATAATGAACGAATAAAGAAGAGAAAGAACAATTTGCTCTGACCAAATGCGTTAAGTAATTAAAAATTGCTCAAATAAAGACAATTTCGTGTCACAAATTTGCTTTCGTATATACTTGTTACATTGCGTTTTGTCTTTATAATGTTGGTTTTTCACAAAAAGGAAAAATAGCGAATCTATAATATTGATTGAAAATTTATATGACGACATAAGAATTAAGTCGTAAGAAACTATTTCATTCACCTTTCTCAAATATCTGTTTGTCTTTGTATTCATGGATTATTGGTGTCTGAAGTTGCTCGCAAAACACAGACCTCTTTTAATCTTCTTGTTGTAACAGAAATAATGAAAAGTGAAAAAACCCGAATTCCCCCTTCTTTGCAATCACAGATTGAATAATTGAAATAAGTACGACAGCGGAAAACGGTTTTAAGCAAATTAGCGAAATTTACACGTATGATAATGAGCAACGCTTAGTCCACGAACCGATAAAATCTCTTCTACACTTCATTCACGCGCGGGTGTCACGAAAGGAAGAAACACGTGACTAAGTAAGGAAAACGAAGGATGTAAGCTCTCGACACAGCTAATTAATATTACTAAGTAATAAACTTGGCTTTTTCTAAAGAAAAGAGAGAAAATGAACACTTGTTTTGAACAGTGTTTTTTTGAAGGAATCGGTTTTTGTATTTTACAGCATTACAAAATTTTGATCAAAATTGCCTGGCAGTAGAAAAATTATGGCCATTTATTAGCTAATTTTTAGTATGACTAAAAGAGTGCGCAAAAAAGGCAGGG
Source organism: Xenia sp. Carnegie-2017 (assembly GCF_021976095.1). Taxonomy (NCBI): domain Eukaryota; kingdom Metazoa; phylum Cnidaria; class Anthozoa; order Malacalcyonacea; family Xeniidae; genus Xenia; species Xenia sp. Carnegie-2017. Next base: position 11,777,503 of record NW_025813469.1, read on the forward strand.
GATTGTGGTTTATTGAACTTCATAATGGACTGGAGTACTAACCTTGCCGTACTCATTTTTGACAACTCTTTTTTTAAAAAATAGTGAGTAAATTTTTACAAGATAGATGGTCATTGGCTTTTTAGTAACAAAATCATACAGTGCAAAGATTTCCAAACTAGCATATTACGATACATAAAAACCTTAAAATGGCTTTGTCAGTAATTGACGGTAAAATAATTAAAAAAGTAACCAAAAATTTCAATGTTCATGCTGCGTCTAAGAATGTTCAATAGGTTCAATTTAATTCACTATGTGAGATATTAATTAGTCACATTTACTAAAGCAGTATTCTAAAAAAGACCACGCAGAAACTTATATGTTTAAACTTCCATAGCACATCATTGAAATTTTAATGAATGAGGAAAAACTCTTCTTTATAAAAGTCATGTTATATAAAATTAAAATTATTGCACATAATGATATGCATAACTGAAATTCTGTGACGTGTCATAATTTTGACTCAACACGTTAATTTTGTAACTTTGCTGTATCAATTTAATTTGAAATAAACGATAGAACAAATTGGTATTGATGTGAGAAAGGTCGTATTTCCTTCGTGCAATGTATCCAAAATTTATTTGTGTTTGAAATTTTCACCAAAATGAAGAAATTTTATCCATATGAAACATACGTGGCACTAATTTATAAGTTATATTTAACTACAATATTCGGTACATCAAAACAAAACAATTGATACATGGACACAAAACATCAAATCAGAAGGTTAAAATACACTGTTACTTAAACGCGAGTAATTTTTAAAATCAACATACCTTCACAAATTTAGAAAGATTAATAACGACGGAACCAATTATATGATGTGTTTGCTTTTGCCTGATAATAAAGAAATTGGAATGTTAAATAATGCTTGAATTTAATCACCTGCTGTTTTTATTGTATAATATTGAATTCTGTTCACACCCAATAGAATATGAAATGCAAGTTTCTTATTTTAGCTATGACTGAAGTAAACTCAAAGAAGTTTTGACTTGGAAGCTTTATGCCAATAAACCTTTCACAATTTACTATTATTTAGTTCAATTATTGAACATCCTGGCTTACATACAAACTAACTGAAATAATCTTAAAGAAAGACGGGGCAGCCAGCCTTTTACAAATAAGATAGCTCAAAAATTAAAGATTTATAATTAAGGAAGTTAAGAAAATCCATAACCAGAGCTTCTTTAAAATTGTCAGCGTTCCAACTTTGAAACATGGTCAATGTAAACTTTTTACAAGATAAACAAATAATCTGATCAGGGGCGTGAGAAGCAAGTAAAAGTTGTGGGGCTCAAGATTTTAGGGGCAGTCTTTATTTAAAATGGGAATATCAGAGTAATTAATCTCGAAGTCTCTAATTTAGAATAATTTTGTCACATCTCAGTAATCAGAGATACTTCAAAATTGATAGCGTTTGGACTTGACAGTTTATCATGCAAAGTTTTGTCAATTTTGTGAACTTTAGACGCAAACAAATATTTTAAATAGTCTATCTTACAACAAGTTGAACAATTATACACCAGAAAAAAATCACGTGTACTATCACTTGAACAAATGAGCTTTTCATCCCAAGTATGCGCAATTTCTAAAGACATACTTAGTAAAACGTTTTTATGTCGTCATCTGTGTTAGGAATAAGATAAAAAGATAGATGACTATATGAATGAGGAAAAAATTCTTCTTTATAAAAGCCATGTTAGATAAAATTAAAATTATTTCACATAATGTATGCATAACTGAAATTCTGTGACGTGTCATAATTTTTATTCATCTTGTTGATTTTTGCCCTGCCGTACCAATGATATTTGAAAAGACTAATGAAATTAATTGTTTTTGACAACGCAAGAAATGTCAGTATTTTGAAATGAAAAATTATCCAATGTGTTATTTGGAAAATCCCACCAAAATCAACAGACGTATCAATATAAAACATATGAAGTGTGAATTCCATCACAAATACATTCATGTTTTTGTGACAAATATAACAAAATTCTAGACATAAGAACAAACAATAACACTATGATGGGTGAACTTTATAGTCAACATACCTTCACAAATTCAGAAAGATTAATAACGACGGAACCAACTACTTGATGTGTTTGCTTTTGCTTGATAATAAAGAAATTGGAATGTTAAATAAATGCTTGAATTTAATCACCTGCTGTTTTTATTGTAAAATATTGAATTCTGTTCACACCCAATAGAATATGAAATGCAAGTTTCTTATTTTAGCTATGACTGAATTAAACACAAAGAAGTTTTGACTTGGAGGCTTTATGCCAATAAACCTTTCACAATTTACTATTACTTATTTCAATTATTGAACATCCTGAATTACATGAAAACTAACTGAAATAACCATAAAGGAAGACGGGGCAGCCAGCCTTTTACAAGTAAGATAGCTCAAAAATTAAAGATTTATAATTTAGGAAGTTAAGAAAATCAATACACAGTTTATATATGCACCTTATACACAGTTTACATATATTTATTTGAATTATTGAAATGTTCTGGAAAACTAAACTATTAATAAACGCAAAGTTGAGGCAGCCAGACAAAATATGTAATACCATTTTTACCAATAAGATAGCTCAAATAAATTAAGATTATGAACGACAACTTTTCCAATAAAGATTTTTGACGACTGATACTAGGTAAGAAGGTTAATTTTGTCACATCTCAATGATCAGAGATACTTAAAAATAGCGTTCGGACTTAAAAGTTGAAATCCTAATCATTAAATCTGATTTTTATATTCTTCGTTTCAGGATGCTTTAATATTTATTTTTTAATGCTTGGCGCCGGCAACAAAGATGTCAGTTTTTTCTTTTTTTATAAAATGTATTGTAGCTTTGAGAATTCATTTTGAATCTTGATTGTGCTAAGGCGAAGAACGAACTGCCTTATCGATCTCTTAATCTGGAAGATCCACCATGATATGACGTCATCTCTCACCGGTCTGCGAAACATAAGTACAAAATTCATGTCAAGATGAAATTAAACAATCGAGAAAGCCTGGCGAGAAGAAATTTCTACTTGATTATATTGTCACTACAGAGAAAAGCAAAGGTTATCTACAGTCAAATAATCTTAGCAACGAAGAAAGTCATGTGAAAACGAATGCTATTACTGATTATTCATTGAGCAATATAGAGTATGTTTGATGTACACAGTGTTTGGTTGTATGTACACTTTACGAGTCACTTGCATAATTAGTAATAGCTGATTTATAACCAAGATAAATAATCTTTTTCTACTGTTTCATAGATCTGCCTTTTGAAGTTGTAATATGAATTAACTATTATACCAATTTCATTGGTTTAAAGAATGCTGTCATCCATAGACATGTGACATACCTACAAAGCACAAGCTTACCAGAAAGGTTTGCGATCAATCGCTGTGTCATGTTAACAAATTGTAAGCACAATGAAGTATCAGATGAACAACTTGATAATTACGAGAAAAACTTATTGATTTTTGGAGAATAATCTCTCTCACTTTATTTAGTTATTCGTCTAAGTGCCGTGTTTATACAGACTGACGCATTATACGACTAGACGACCTATGTTCGATTCTTTGTCTACAGACACGAATAACCATTGATTATTCGTCGTGACGTATAATGCGTCTTGTGTCCGTCTTTACACTGAAGACGCATAAACATTGATTATTCGTCGTGACGTATAATGCGTCTTGTGTCCGTCTTTACACTGAAGACGCATAACCATTGATTATTCGTCGTGACGTATAATGCGTCTTGTGCCCGTCTTTACACTGAAGACGCATAACCATTTATTATTCGTCGTGACGTATAATGCGTCTTGTGCCCGTCTTTACACTGAAGACGCATAACCATTGATTATTCGTCGTGACGTATAATGCGTCTTGTGCCCGTCTTTACACTGAAGACGCATAACCATTGATTATTCGTCGTGACGTATAATGCGTCTTGTGCCCGTCTTTACACTAAAGACGCATAACCATTGATTATTAGTCGTGACGTATAATGCGTCTTGTGCCGTCTTTACACTGAAGACGCATAACCATACGAACAAAAATTTCTTGCCCAAGTTCATCCAGAAGCATTAAACGTCTCTAATATAAAAATGGCCATTGACAAATAACAATATTCTGGACATAAAAACAAAATGATTGATAAATGAACATCAAACTAAAGCATGTAAGCTCCCCCTCGCCCGACTTTTAATTGCAGAGCTTGTGTGAGGACAGTGTTAACTTAGAGATTAGAGAAAGGCATTTATCCCATCTAATCCCAAAAAGGTGATTACGATGACTTGGTATAAGGGTTTGATTCGTCATGTCATAATGTCATCTTCTATTCTAAAAAAAGTCGTCGTGTATATTAAATGCGCATTAGCAATAGTGCTTTTACGAAATTATGGAAACATTATTTACTACAAATGACCAGGACAAGCAGACAATTTCAAGTAATACAAAATAAAACAAATTCCGAAAAGGGACATCTCGTTTTCTTGATATTCAAGATAATACAAGAGTTTGAAACAAAAGATGGTGTAATATTTCGTCTTTATTTCCAAGACATCATCAGATTAATAGTTTACAATGCAGGCTGCGAAACGTTTATATAATATTTACAAGCGGAAATGACAGTTATGTAATTAGAGAACTATAAGACTAAAATATAATAACATTAAAATAGAGATAGTTTCTTACAAGCTTTAAGACCACTATTAAGTTGTGGCATAACGCGTTTTATCAAAAGTGCTTCTAAGATGAGAAGTTGATTAGGATTATTATTTTTACTACGATATAAGATTTTGGTGTTACTTGGATACAAATTACAATGATTAAGTGGCACGCGTGTGAGATCGGGGTCGGAGTCAGCGTCAGGAAGTGAGAAAAGGTGTGAGATGTAGTTGGCGTCAGGACACATGAGTAAATGTTGTGAGATAGCACTAGAATTATAATTAGTGGCATGTTGGGTTAGTCTTGTGTGTAGGTTAGCTTTGTGTGTAGTCTTGTGTGTAGGCAAATAAAGTAGACAGTGGCTTCTTATCCTTGAAATTGTGGAAGTTTAAGAGTGTTTGTGCAGTATTCTATTGCAACAGAAACCCTGGAACTTAGTGTTTGGGCAGCCAAATTTACTTTCATTTTCTGCTGCCACCATTTTATATGTACTTTCTTCAACTTGTTTCAAGCCTTCGTTATCCTGGAGCTTTTGTAATTCTGTAATATACTCCCAACATATTCTTTGACCATCTACATCAACTAATATTTTGCCATCTCCCAGCGTGCTCCTAATAAGCTTGATCATGTGGCAAATATGAAGGAACACATAACCTCTCCTGTTTTTATCTGATGGATGGATGAAATATGGGTGTAGTTGAGGTGGTGTCATACTTGCTGCAAGAGCTCGTAACATAGCGAAATGGCAGGATGGCCCATCACATACAAAAGAAATCCCATCAACACCGATATCGTGAAGTTTCTGGATGCACAGCTCAACCAAATTTGCGCGCTCTTCACCGCTCAGTCCATCAATAAAGAAGTAGGCTATTGGAACTTTCCACGTTTGTTTCAAGCAAACTGCCATAAAAATTAGAGCGTCCTTTGCAACAAGAGAAGAATCATCAGCTTCATCGTCGTTTCCGAGATCAACAAAGCGACGAAATTTCTTGCCATACCATGATGCATGATTTCTAAAGCCATTTTATCGATCATTAAGGAACACTCTAACTTCTCTTCATTTTTTACTTTCAAGGAAAAAAGCTTCAAATGATGGCTGTGTAAATCCTGCTTCAGCAGGGACCTTCGTATACCATTTACGAATTTGTATTGGATGAGATAAAGCTAAATTGAATGTTTTGCGCACAAAATCGTAAGCTTTCGACGAATAAAACTGAAGAGTTAATGCAAATGACGTAAGTTCTGGTGAGTACTTGCATCCTTGGCGTGTCTTTGACATCATTTTTTTGTATAGCTCTGTTGAAACACCAGCTATATTTTTTTCCAGCATTTCTTCGCAAGACGAGGAAATCAGATTCTTTTCTTTTAGCTGCTTTATAACTGACGTCAGTAAGGTAACTTTTTTGTTAAGGCGTCTTGCTTTTTCTTGGGTCGACTTAAGTTTCTTTTTAAGGTTTGAAACCTTTTGCTGATAAATATTCTTCATTTCTTCTATTTCATGGTCGTCAACCATTGTCTTCTTCTCAGGAGGATCGTCATCGTCACTCTCGACAGTCCTAATTAGAGGTCGCTTTCTCGTCGTGGTGGTCTAACAGATTTAAATGTTTTCTGAATACGTTGGTGAAATTTTTGATCTTGCAGACAGTCGAACTGATCTTAATTGGTTTTATCATGTTGATGTACGATGCATGCATATCGTGTAGCAGGCAGAACTAATTTTAGCTACAGTGTGCAACTCAGTGTGAACAATTACATGTATATAGTTATGCAACTTTTAAATAATCATTTTTTTCCAATCTTTGTTTCTAAAACTATTATCCTAAATATTTCTTTAATTGTTATTCACCTTTTCATATGTTGTGGAAAGAGTTTAAAACGAGTTGGAACAGCATCTTTTGCAACTTAACAACTTTTCCAGATCTGTCAAAACAGCTTTCCAGAAAGTGATCTGAACACAGCCTGCTTGTCGCGCTAGGTGTCCAACGTTCTCTGTGTATATTTTAATCCATACCTTTCTTCTTTCAAGATCAGCAGGGAATCTTGTCAAAAGTAAAAATCGTGGCTATTTTACCGTTTATCAAGTACAAATGTAGAAAAAGTGCACTACATGCATAAACACCGTTGTAGGGAGGTGTGGGGACAACCTCTCATTACAATTATTCTAAGTAAATTTGTGTGCATATAAAGTAATTAAGATCAGAAATAATTAAGTAATTGCCTTTTGCCCTCCCAAAATTAACTTTGTCAGTGCTATTCATGTGAACGTTAAAGAGCTTAGCGATGAAACGTTCGTGGAAACTGTCTTTTAATGGAGGTTTCGTCGTCAGATGGCCCTTCGCTGCTGCTACGATTGAGCTCGTCGTCTTCCTCATTAATTTTTTTCTTGCATTTTGTACAGCCATAAGCGCAGCATTGAGTGCCACGATTGTCTGGCATTTTTTAAAGATGTATAATCCTTTTTTTGCACTATATGCTATTAGCTTTGATATTTTGCAAACCTCAGACTAAAGTACGAAATATGTATATCTCTATCTTTCGCGCCAATTCAACAAGCTGATCTCTATATTGTCTATGACTTGTTTCATCATATTTCTGCAACAATTATCTGGTTAAAAACATTGTAAAACCACCATTTCATCAGCTAAAATTATTTAATACTTTATATAAATCGTGAAAAATCTTTCAAACTGTAATCTCCAACTCGTTTTACTTAACAATAAATATCGGAAGATAATTCACGATGTTCGGTTGAACATTTTGTGGCACATTGTGCTGTGATATGATATTTAGTTGTGCAAATCCCAGAGCTTAAGCCCTCGTCGCTGCTGATGCTTTCAAATCGAGCCACTCTTGAAATCAATTTTACAGCGATGTATTGGCGTATTCTGCTATCTTTTTCTTAAAAAACTATGGTCCCATTGATTTTTTTCATTATTAGAGTAAACCAGTTTATGTAATCGTCGTGACTTGCAAGTAATTGCAAGATATCAGCTTTGACCAGATATTTTCTAATACAACACCATATTGATTCTCACTACTTTGGGGCTCCGGAAGTAAATTTGCCCGGCTTCAATCACTACTTATGAAATATAAGCCGTTGCACTATCCAGTGTATTATGACATCTGTGCAAGCGATACATTCATACCTTAAAACCAAAGGAATTAATTCTGTCGTGAATTACAATCCATCCGATACGCCAGCCTGGCACCAAGAACCTGTCATTGACACACAACGTTTATATGGTTTCCTTAAAATGATGTAATGCAATAGAAATGAGCATTCTCACCTTTTGGCGATGCTACCGACAACTAGAACAGGAACATTTTTTGTTAAACTTCTCACGCTATGGAAAGGCTCTTTGCCAAATGTCTGCAGGAAATGTGAGAAAAAGTTAATTTAGTTCAAGCCTTATTCAGTGTTGCCAAGCCTGATCACCTTCTCGGGCAGTACCAATAAAATTTAGAACCCAACCCCCTGCATGTCTAACAGCCGTGTCGACGTGAGGAAAGGACGCCATCTTGAAAGATGTCTCAAAACCCATTCCAAACAATTAATTAAAAAACCAAACCTCGACTGTCAAATTTGCAACTGTATATGAAATCAAGAAAAGCAGATATTGGTCGTAAATCTTGTAAGTTTTACAACCTTTCAAGATGGCGGCTTGCCTCACTCATAACCTGACCAAACCCACCTTCGGGTTGCACAAATTTGAAGCGTTTATGTCTAAGCGAATATTACAATCGTGATGACCTTACATTAATTGAAACATGAACGTATTTAAAGTCGGTCAAATTTAGGGCATCGGGAAATTCAAAAGTCGTCACATGACATGCAATTAACGAACACTTACGACATTCGCGTAAACTTCATCACAGAGAACTGGGACGCGGTATTTTTCAGCAACTGTAAGAAAATAAGACCAATATGAATGCACGAAGTTTGTTGATCAAATCGGCGAAAAAAACTTGTACATGTCTTGAGATATTTACTGTTCAAAATTTCTTCCAAATGTTCTCTTTTGTACACAGAACCGCAGGGATTTGATGGGTTGACAACGACAATAAGCTTTGTTCTCTCGTCAATAAGTGAAGCCATATCCTCCAAATCGGCTTCCCAACCATTTTCAGGCTGAAAATTATAAATAATCATTATTCATTTGAACATAAAGTCCAAATCAACACTCAAGGTTAGTTTGTAGGGAATCCTTTGAACTACTGACTGTTTGACTTCATTGAAGAATAAATTGGAAAAGTCGTTGATTTCCACTATCACAATCAGAACATAATAAGAATATTCTTTGATCACCATTATCATGATTATTAGAACAGTCTTTTACCTTCATTATCATAATTAGCACAAAATAAAAACAGTCTTTAGTCGTAAGCAGTAACGTAAACGTAATATCTTTAACTTGTACAAACTTACAATGAGTTTATATAATCGTGTCTCAATGTTCCGCGATCCACAGATGCATTTGTAAAGAGAGAAACCAGGTCTTGGAATTAGGATGTTATCACCACGATCAACTAGGGCGTTCAATGCTATCTCGATTGCTCCAGAGCAACCGCTGGCCAACACAACATCCTGTAAAGACAACAACATAAACATAGAAGTATAGGCGTTTTCATAGAATTATTTGTGTAAAATTTTGTTAAAGTCGGGTTAGGGCCGTTGCTTTCTCAGGTGTCCTACCCCTTGAAAGACATAGCACATTTTATGTAGGTGCATACGTTACTTGCATTCACCCCCCGGTAATTTAAATTGTGAGACTGAAACATTTAAATCTTTAATGAACTTTGTTCCTTATTGAAAACTTATTGAGAGGAGAGAAGAGTGGAGTGGTGAGAGAACTGTATTCAACAAGGATACTATAACTCTGTGTAAATTAAAAATCGTTGCTTAAGAATATTACTCACTGCAAATGATATAACGAGATGAAACGCAAGAAAACAGCCACATTTTGGTTGACCGTTGTCAATGAGTTGTATTTTAAAGATATATACAATGGAATGCCAAAACTTGGTGGAGGGGCAGAAAGGGTGGGAGAGGATGAAAAATTAGATTTTTCTGCCTTCATAAGGAGTCCTTCATGTTAACGTAGACATCAATAAAGCTGCTTGAAGTAAAATTAGAGACGATGGCTTTAAGAAAACGAACATGGTAACATAAATTTCTCCCAAGTACTCTTTGAATATCACTTTCAACAAGTTTCCTTAGTTATGAAGCAGAAAAATGTACCTCTGGATTCACGATGTATTGAGGTGTTAAACTGTACTTTGCAACGGCATTTCGTGCCTCCTTGCATCCTACAAAAACAAATACAGATGATTGTATACGACTGGAATAGTGGAACATACACAGTGTGTATCAAAAGAACAGCAATCCTTTCATTTGTGAAGCAAACACTGACAATTATCATACCATTCTTTCCACACTCCTCAAATCATAATACAAATTCTAAATTTGTACTTCATGTAAGCAAGAACAATGCAGCGAAATTCCACTTTACGTGGTACTATCAATCAGTTCCATTACGAATGGTTAAGTAGACACAGAGCAACGAATATTTATCGTGTTTGGTTGCAGTAAGGGAACTTACACTGTTTACTAGTAGACTATATTGAAAAAGTCTTTGAAAACTACACAAATTTCACCTACTGTCCAACGCAAATCCCGAACACGAAACTCCTTTAAATTGTGTTCAGCCTCCTAGGGGATCATTTACTGCTGAATAGTGCAAGTTGTAAACATCTTGTGATTTTGAATTCATTCCAAAGTCATCGTCAGAAAATTGGAATATTTTGTGATGCCTAAATGTTGAAGAATTTTATACACCCTTTGTATTGCAAAGAGAATCAATCTTTTTGAAAAAGTGTTCTTTAACTGGACTTATTTGTTCCAAAAGGTTAAAATAAAGTCTAATATTGTGATCATTGTAAAAAAGAATTGGCAAGAACTATTTTGCACCATTAATTTGCTAGAAGATTCTGCTTACAACCCAGTTTCATGTGAAGATCGATTCCTTCTAGCTGAAAATCGCCTAAGACATCTCATGAATTCATCCGCAGACAAATCTTTAACTAGGTCTAAATGTAAGGCTCTAGTTACGCAACAGGAAAACAATGCGATGTATGCTTTGTCTGTCCCCCCTGATGTATTCTTCACATATAGTGGTCCAGCAAAATCTACCCCTGTCTTAAAAAATGATTCCGCTTGCTCTACTCTGAATGCCGGAAGGTTTGCTTTGTTAGGTCTATCATATGGTATACCCTCTAATTTCTTACACACAACACATTTGTTGAAAATTGATTTTACCTTCTGTCTGCCTTGTGGAATCCACAACCTTGACCTTATCTCTGCTAGAGTTGCCCTAATTCCGCTATGATATACCTATTTGTGGCAATGCTCAACTATTAATTCCGTCAATCTACCTTCCTTTGGTAATAAGATTGGAAACTTCGTTTCCTCTTCCAAGTCTGATTCTGCTAGCCTACCCTGACATTTTAGTAACCCCTCATCTTCTACTACCTTGAGTTGTACCTCTAACTGCTTGAACTTATCCTCCTTCTTTAGCCTGTCTTGTGAAGCCTTCAACCAAAGTTTTTCTGCTTTACTTATCTCCTGACTCCCTAATTCCGTGAAGGTTAAATCTTCATGCTTCCCTTTGATCCTAGCGATCAAATTCTTGACAAATCGTGTGACCCATGCCGTTACAAGGAATAATTTCTCAACCCTACTGTATCTCTCTTTAGAGATCACATTCTGAATACCTATTTCTTTGTTAGTATCTACTACTAATAGTGCCGTCCGCTTTTCTTCTACTTTACTCTCTCTAGTCACGCCTACCTCTGATTGCGGCCATTCTCTTTCTACGCTACTCAGCCACCTTGGCCATATCAACCAAAGTGATTGCTCTTGTATCTTCGACGCAAACACTACCCTGCTTCCTAAATCGGATGGATTTTTCATTCCTGGACAATGTCCCCACTTCTGCTTCTGTGTTATTGCCAGGATTTCATTTGCTCTATGTCTAACAAACTGTTTCCACTCACCGCGATTCTGAATCCAATATAATGCTGTAATACTATCTAACCAGTACCTTGCTTCTATTTTCCCTACTTGGCCTACTAAAGCTTTCCGCACAGATTCCATTAACTTTGCTAACATCAGCGCGGAGTTTAGTTCTAAGCGCGGTATAGTAAGCTTCTTCAGCGGCGCAACTCTAGTTTTTGCTGTTAACAATTTCACAAAGACACCAACACTCGTGCGATAAACAAAATATACTAGTGCGCAATACGCTTTCTCGCTTGCATCACCAAACCTGTGAAGTTCAAAAGATTGAATTTTGCCTTTCACACCACTAGATGCATCTATTTAGCTTAATAGTCTTAACACGGTTTAGATCTTCAATCCATTCAGTGTATAGACCGGCGTGGTTTCCGCTTATCTCGTCATCCCAATCACACACTTTTCTACGCACAACTGTTGAAACAAGATTTTCATCAAACCTATTACGCAGCTAATTAATCCTAGCGGATCAAATATCTTTGCTAGTGCGCTCAGCAGGTTTCGTCTAGTTAGCTTCTTGTCACCCAAGTCTACTACAAACTTTTGTAGGTCGAACATGAACAGATTATTGTCGCAATCCCAGCATATACCTAAAACTTTTGTGTAATCATCGTTATTTTCGATTCCCAAACTCCATTGTGTGAATTTTTCATCGTCTAGATCTGTCGCCTGCACGACATTGTTCTCGCATTCACGCTGTTCTATATGCGCTCGCACGCTTCTGTCATTTGTCATCCATTTCCTTAATTTAAAGTCGCCTTGAGACATTCTAAATTTCGCCTTTTCCTATAAATTGATCGTTTCGGGTGCGCTTTTGCCCCCCGAAACTAAGTCATCAGCGTAAAATCCTTCATTCAATTTTTGAGCAAGCACTGGATGTGATTCTGCAAATTGCGCTATGTGATGCCTAAGCGTGGCGTTGAGTAAAAATGGCGAGGCATTTAATCCAAACATTACTCTGCAAAACCTGTAAACAACAACCTCTAAATTAGCATTAGTTGCATCTCTAACCCACAGAAATCTTAAATAGTCCCTGTCTGCTTTGTCTACTTCTACGTTCAAAAATGCTTTCTCTATGTCTCCTACCAAGGCCACTCTGTTCTCCCTAAATCTAATTAATATATCAAACAACAACGGTGTTAATGATGGTCCTACATGAAGACAGTCATTCAAAGAAGTCCCTTTCTTACCCTCCTTTGATGATGCATCATACACTATTCTTAGCTTAGTTGTTTTGGCTTCTTTACGTATAACCGCTTGATGGGGAAGATAATGAACATTCATCCCCGGTTCTGACTCGTCAACCCTTTCAATGACTCCCGTTTTTAGTTGATCCTGATAATTTTATCATATTCCTTTAACAAATCAGGCTCATTTGACAAACGCTTAATTTGCCCTTTCATGCGTGCTAAACTATTGGCATAGTTACTTGGTAAATGCCCATGACCCTGCTTCCACGGCAATTTAACAGAGTACTTATGCCCATTAAACTCAATTTTATCTAACAAGGCTTCGTGCACATCGTCAGTTTCCCTGACCCCAAGTGTTTCTAAATCCCACAACTTGTTCACCTGCCTGTTTATGCTGTATTTCTGCGTTGCAGTCTGCGAAACTAAATTAAAATGTGCCGTTTTGATTTTCGAGCTCCTATTCAGTGGACCCCTTACAACCCATTATAAACAAGTGCCAATCGCAACTGGCTCATCCTTTTTGCCCTTAATTATTTCTCCTTTCTGAAAAGCACGAAGGTTATCTGCTCCTATCAAAACATCCACTTCCAACATCTCCTGCTTCAAACTTACATCTGACAAAAACAAATTTTTCAAATGAGAATACTGCTCCTTAGCCACCTCAATATGCTCATTTTTTACCGTACAAATACGTGGAACTACTAATGCCTCTAAACGAATTTTGCAATTACCCCTAACTGATGCGACCTCGCAATTGACGACCTCTGTCATCTTAAGTTCATTTGTTCCACCACCAAAAGTGTTGACCTATAACCATTCCCGCCTTGCTACATTAAGCTTCGCATCTTGTCCTGCCCTGTTTATGACGAAAGACTTCTGACTTCCCGAGTCAAAAGCACACGCACTCTCTCCCTATTCCCACCTACAAGAATTCCTTGCGCAGTCTGCAAGGCTACCCTTGTGTTTGTACTCACATGCACGTTACTGACATTTACCTGCTCTGTTTTCTCTGCGCTACTACTCTGTTTTTCAGCCTTCTCTTCGTCCTTTTTTTCCTTTGTCACATATAGACACATGATGATCTTCCCCACTTTATCAAGCACTGTATGAAAAGTTCATTCACATCGCGCGAATTTCGCGATAATGATGTTGATTGCATCGACAATAGTAAAGGTGATTTCTGCGTTAGGAGCTCATCAGACAAAACTAAATGGTATGAAATCAATCTCAGTGTTCCAAAGTGTAGCTGTGATTCGTTGAGAAAAACGCAATTTCCCTGTAAACACATGTACGCAATTTTCAATACCTTTGAAGAATGGAATTTCACAGCCCTCCCACAACACAATGGAAACAGCGTTTTCATAGCATTGGACAATGGCTTGAATCAAGAAGAAAATGAAAAAAAGAGAAAACACGAGGAGACTGATAATGAAAACAAGAACAATGCAGAGATTGTCGAGCATACTTATGACGTAATAATGCAAGAGGATGAAAGAAGACGTGAAACAAAGGAAAACAAAATTAGGACAGAAAAATCTTGCGAACTAAAGGAAATTGCACAAACGCGAAATTTATTGCTGGAGAAGTTGAGCCTTGTTCGAAATCAGGCATTCACCATCAACGAGCTAAAACCTTTGCAAGAAGCGCTTGACTACGCAAATAAAATGCACGAAATCTTAAATGGAAATTGCCCAGTCAGTGAAGGTTTGCCAATTAGAAATAGTCCAACAAAAAAGCGTTTGAAAGTAACAAGTGTGGAGTATCATCAAGTATTTCATAAAAAATTGCCTTTTCGTCGCAAAAAGAAGCATGCTAATAACTATATCACAACAATGATACCAGACATAAGTCAAAAGTGCGCTGTTTCATCAAACAACGCGGGATAATTTTCATTTTGGCAACCTCGACTGACGAGCTCTTTTTTACAAATTATAATTTTCACTCACAATTTACGTCCCAGAATGCACTTGAAGAGCCAGTTGAGCAAGAATTGTTGTATGAGAGTGAAACAGAGGAAATCCAGGCATCACAAGAAAGAACTGAAGTACCGCCAATCAACAACATGGAACAACAAGAAAGGTCAGTGATTCATTGCAAAACGAGCTGAAATTGTGAATGTATCTTGATGCACTATGTTTTTAAATAATATAGCACCTACACTGATACTTACAAACAGTTGACATACAATTCATTGTTTCTGACTCCAAGGCAGCGAATAAATGCATATACAGAAAGACAATGTCTTGGGGATACTGTGCTGGAATTTGGTCCTGTGAATGTATCAACAGTAGATCTTTGGTCAATTGTCAGTCCAAAAGACATAACTGAAAAGAATTAAAATTATTGAAAAAGAAGTCACCACATTCAAACCTGGTTGGCTGACTGACTCTGTAAGAGAAAAAAGCGTCTAATATAGTATTCTTATTTATCATTATAAGAAATTGTTAATAACCATGAGTGCTATGTACACGTAAAACTTGAGAGGAAATCTCTTCAAACTATGCTTTCTTTTGATTTTGGATAATTGACGCTTTTTGTGGAGTTTGACTGAAAACTACACTACTGTTTTTGCAGCAGAATCATTTATTTCAGAGATTGTTAAAAACAACTCAAGCACAAGATGCACATAGGTTAATATATCTTTTCACCAAACCAAAATTATCCTTTTTCCAATCAACATCCATGGCATTCATTGGACACTACTGGTAAGTATTTGAGCTAAATAATAAAATATAGACATGCATTATACACATACTTAGCCCACATGAGTCCACAGATTTACATGCAAAAATTAGTATCTATAGAAACATTAACTCATATAATTCTTAATCAACAAAGAGAAAATTTTTAACTAAATGCAACAGTAATTTTGTGTAATATAGACTATGAATAACTTCTCAAAAACAAGACTCTACTTTGACTCACTTGGAGGAAGTGCAGACAAAAAGACACCTAATACACAGATGATGTATCATATAAACAAACTAAGGTAATTATCAAACTTAATCTTAAAAGATTTGCCCAAAAATCATTTTCAACAATCAATATTATCATTCATGTTGTCATTGTTTGTCACTGCTTTAGTGCTTTGGTAGATGTAAAAACAGGTTGGAACTCAAGCTCGTGGCAATGTTTTGAGCCACTTCATTGTAAACAGGAAGATATGTATAACTGTGGAGTGTACATATGCTTGGTAAGCTTAAATGGCCTAACTTTACTTGAATAGCTATTTTTACAAACATGATTATTCAATAACTGATCATTTTGCATCAGTTTGCTCGATGTCTAGCCCTTGGCTTGGATCAAAAACCAGCAAACATGGAGACTGAGAGAAAACGAATCCTTTCAACATTACTTGAGTCTTGCTATGATGATATCACATGGTAAGGCATAAATAACATTTGGTCGAATATTTTTATATGGAATTCATTATGAATATCTTAGGAAGCAAAATGTGGCTGTTTGCAAAATATGCAGAGAGGATGACAGTAAGACTGGCTGGGTTGTGATCAATGTGGTCAATTTTTTCATGCAAGTTGCCTTAATGTTGACTTTGCCATAACCTTCTCAACACATTTTAGATGCAGATAAAATTATTATCAATATTATTTGACATGCAACAAAATCATTGTTATGGTATCAGTGCAAATTGTGCAAATAAAATGAGTGCTTCAAAATATAGTAATGTGTGAATGATAAATACTTTAATTCAAGGTAAAATGAGCTGGAAAATTTAATTGATTCGGCACGATTGTGCTTGCCACTAATTGAATCACAGCTATGAATAGTTTGAAACTGTTGATGAAATGTTACCATAAACTACAAGTTTTACAAATATATCTGAAATAAAATGGCTTATTCTTATTTCTTACCTTTGCGATGATTCTTCTGGCCAAAAATTTTCAAAATTCATGTAAATGCGTCTACATGATTACTCTGATACGAAATTCAAACGCAAAAACAAACTTGAATCAACTTTTGAGAGATAGCCGCTCCAGTTATTATAGAACTCAATGGTTCCGTCCTCTGAAGATAGGCGGAAAACGTTGAGAAATCACGTGAGTATGCATTGAAATGTGCGAGAATAGGCAGTTGCTAGGTTACAAGACAAATCTTGAGATTTTGCAGTATTACGATTACGAACCACCGAATAAAAGCGTGAAAATGAACGAATAAAACATAATATTGCAAATTGTTTGTGAAATAATATTTATCTCATCTGCAAAGAGAATATTTACTATTTATTGGGAAATTTCTACTCATCTTCCGACCGAAAGCATGGCATAAAATATTCATCACTAGACGTAATGGTTGAACAAGCCCAAGCAGTGCATAAGGTATGAAATTTTGATCTTAAAAGTTATATCCACTAAAAAGATTGGAAATCTTACTCAACTGCTATTTCTCAAATGGACCTACATTTATTGAAGATTACCAAACGTGGTAGGATACATGGTAAAATCCACTGTTTCTTTTGCTTTCTTTTAAAATGACGGTGAAATCTCATTAAAAAATTTAAGCATAAGCTAAGAGAAGAACAAAAGAAGAACAAAAAAAGATTTAAAGAAAATCCCAATGTGTTTGTCTTTATAAACCTCTAGAGCAATAGAAACAAAAGTCTGGTAAACTGGGAAATAAAGTATTTTGCCGCTACGAAAAATATTTTAAGTAAAGTAATTTTTACAATGGAAAACTTGTATTTTATTGTTCAATAAACTACAATGAAACAAGGACAAGAAAAAAGGTATAAACTATCCTCTAAAAACTCAAACTTATTTAGATAGAAAAGACATTCACCTATTTCAGAAATTTATCAAAATAGTTAATGATTATATGAACTTTTGAACTATACATTTTAAATTTTACAAATTTATCATCCAATGTAGTCCAAACAAACATTGATGAGTTATAACGTTCCATAACTTAATGAAATTTCGTGTCTTAGACATACTTTTGTCCAAAAGGTAAAACTTCAGCAATGGCTCTTCGTCGTGTTTCCCTCATTGAAGGAAGATATGTCCATGAAGAACTACTTCCCATTTCGAAACACTCCACTGATTTAAGACTTTCATCTTTATCATTCACACCTCCCATGACAACAATTGTATCACCAGTTATAACTGCACAGCAACCATGTCTCTTTTCCAACATGGGTGGTAAGACTGTAATCTTACCTGTTTTGATGTCATACATAATAACACTGTTCAATGCTTCTCTTCCATCATCATTACCTCCAAGAAGAACAACTTGATCTCTCCATTGAACTGTTGCCATGTTAGCCAATGGATGAGGTAATGGAGGCATTTCCTTAAATGTAAGTGTCCTTGGATCAAACTCTAAAACACTGGACAAAACTTTGCCATCTTTTGTCCATCCTCCAAAAATAAGAACTTTATCATCAACAACAACAGCTCCATGGCACCAACGTGGTTCAGGCATATGACACAACTCTTTTAAAACATAAGATGTTGTACCTGTAATGTTTATTTCACAGATCAAATCTGATGGTCCTTTACCTGCAATGTATCCTCCAATGAAAAGGATTTTTTGTTTACAAACAACAGTTTGATGATCCCAACATCTACAAGGAAGCTCTGAGGGAAATTTCCTCCATGTTAAAGGAAACTGTTTTATATTCAATGTCTCCATTGACTTGCTGCCGCCACCTCCAACAACAAATAAATTATCATTATAAATAAATGATGAAGCACTCCGGTGTCCATTTTCCATTGATGCCATCCTAAACCATTTCTTCTCCTTGCATGAAAATATTTCAACAATGTAAACATCAGCAACCAAAATATCACTTCTTAATAAATCCATAACTAATTCAACTGGTAATGTCAAGATTGGAGCAAAATGTTCATTTATAGTCATCTTGTCCAAAAGTTCAAACATCATGGTTTTCATTTTTTTCATTTCTTGGGAAGATTCAATCAAATTTTTATACCAAGACTCGACAGCGAATTCCTTGCGCCAGTCCTGTATTGGATCAAACATTTTTCCGTCTCCAAGTTCAATACTTGGCCAAGATGATAAATGATCATGATTGTTGTTGATCCTTGCAATGAACTGATATAAATGATGGTTGAGAAGAATGACAGACTTAATGTTTTCCATTCTCTGAGATTTTCCGAACATCGCTTTCATGCCACCACCGATAGAAACAGAGAACATTTTACGAACACCGTCCATTTCATGCAGCCTTTTTATATAAGATAAACATAAATCAATGACATTCTTTCGATGCTCCGGACATTCAAAAATTTGTGCCATGATCTTAACAACAACGGCAAATATTCTCTCTTCCAAGCTTAAATTTTTGTTGTTGAAAACATCCGTTGCTTTCTCACGGGATTTTTTAAATCGATCCTTTGCCCTTTCAAAAACCTTTGAATGTTGTATTGCATGGGAAAGATCATACTTGGTGGTGATGGCACTACAAGTTGCCTCAGACTCATCATTATTACTTGCTTCTTCACATTCTCTATCACTTTCTACTTCGTCAATACAATTAAAAAGTAGAATAAATCCTTCCTCCAAGTAGTTCAAACTGGAGCAAAGATCTATTTTCGAAAGATTATCTAGCTTTCTTTTGATGTCGTGTAAATCTCGCTTGATAAGTTCGCGAAATCCTTCACTACCAACGTCACCGTTTTCTAGCCTGTCTGCTGCAGCATCTCGGGCTTTGTTCGTAAAAAATTGAAACAGAGAGAGCAGTAAGTTATCAAGAGACATGGCGTTTTGATGATTTGTACTCGTAGAGCTTGTGTATAAATCTATTGCGTCTCTGTCGAAAGATAAAACATTAGTAAAATTAGCTGTGTTTGTATGAATACTCGATTCAAACAAAATGCTTTATTTCTTTTAAAATTTCAACCAGTTATATTAATATATATTAATATGTTTACAGCAACGATTTACAGCATAATCCATGGATCAGAGTTTTAACTTTGCAAGAAAATTTTGCAAATTACGAGGGAAAAAGAAGAAATCGATAATGAGAGAAAAATGAAGGAGATTTTAAAATACGAATAAAATCCAAATAAAACTTAATGCTCCTGCTATGTTGTTGATTTAACGATAGTTTACCGGCAAAAATTCAAGAGTTACTTTACATTACTTTACATGACACTAAAGGACTATTTTCTTGAGAAAACCGCTGAATGCGCGTACTGCATTTTTGTGATTTAGCGATCATTTTTGACAAGCGTGAAACTAAACTGACCGAACGAGATCATATAAAAAAACTATAGCACCATTCTAACAAAATTATCCTAGATCTCTCTCTGCAGTAAGGTTTTACAAAGAGTAGACGATATTTATAGTCCACTATTTAGTCCCGTTATTTCATCGATTCTGTATCGTTTGTGTGTGTTTGAAGACATGAAAATTGATGTGTGTAGTGACTTGTAAAGTGTATTTATTACCTAACATTAAAGATGGCTCAAAGTCTACATTGTCAAGTGACGAAAGTAAAAAAGCGACAACGAGGGAAATACATCGAAGTGAGAGCTTTTGAAAGAGAAAGGAAGTTTATTCAAATTAGGATGAATAACAATAATGAGGAAAACTCCGTGTGGAAACCATAACCTTTTTTCTGGCTGATTCTGCTTTAGTTTATTAATTTTGCATTTATATTATATATTGTATTTGTTGTTACAATAGTTTGTGTCGATCAGTTCGTCGTGCTTTAATTTATAAGAGTAAACTCACTTTGACCTTTTCAACAGAATTCATTCAATGATATTTAGTGCAGCTAGTGCTTACGTTTTATTGATAACGAGGACAATCTTCAGTTTGTCGAATGACTTTTGCATAGTTAGGGACATTTTCTATATTTTAAAAAGCAATTTATTCAAAACAATCGAAAGCCCATCAAATGCTAGGGATGGGGGGAAGAAAACCATGTGATCAAAAATTGTTTCAAAAGAAAGAAAGGGGAGAATAAGTATAGAAACAAGCAGGGACATTTATTAAAGCATAAAGCACCTTCGTTAGAGACTGAGGGAAACAAAAAATGAAAATTCTGGAGGTAATGTATTTGTTGAAGGAATGACAGCAACAGAAGGAAACAGTTGTTGGATATTTGATTAAGGAGCCTCGCGACATATAAAAGCTAGTTGCGATATTTTGCTAAACTACTGCGAGTTACCAAAGCCAGACCATGTTACACTTGGAGACGGTGGTTACGTAAATGCATATGGGTATGGAAAAGGTGACATCACCATGATACTTGGACGTAAAGAGAAAGATCAACAGAAATCAATTTTGACAAAGGTATTTTACGTCCCAAAGATAGCTATAAATCTTTTTAGCGCACGTGCAGCAGCATCTAAAGGCAAAGTGGTTCAATTTGGACACAGTCTCTGTTGGATAAAGAACTCCAATGGACAAGCTGTACCACGCGGTCGACTAGTTGAGAAAATGTATCAACTTGATTGTAAAGTTGACAAACCGAAAAAATAAGCATCAGTTGTTAATGAAAATGGCACTAAACTTGATCTATGACACCAAAGAATGGCACATCTAAGTGTCGGTCAAATGAAAACCATGGCTTCAAAGCAACTTATCACAGGTAAGGACATACCTAAATTTTGCAATTCAAGCTTTTGTGAGGCATGTGTAGAAGGAAAGGCACACCGCACACCATTTAAGCCAGTGGGAGATATTCAATCAACCAAAAGATTGGAGTTGGTTCATAGTGATGTTGCCGGACCTATGAAGACTGAAAGCCTTAGAGGTGCAAGATATTTTGTCACCTTCATTCATGATTATTCTAGATGTGTTACGGTATATCCAATGAAGCACAAGCCAGAAATGCTTGAAAAATTCAAGGAATGGGAGGCAACAGTCATAAACCAATCAGAGTGTAGGATAAAAACACTACGCACGGACAATGAGAGTGAATATACATCTACTGAGTTTGAAGATGTTTTAAAGGAGAGAGGAATTTTTCATGAGAAAACAGTGCCCCATTCACCCAAGCAGAACGGGATAGCTGAGCGCACGAATCAGACAATCCAAGTAGCAGGTCTTTGTATGATTTTGCATGCTGGACTGTCCAAAGCTTTTTGGGCTAAAGCAGTGCGCAATGCAGCCTACATAAGAAATCGAGTCATTACTACTGCAACTGCGGTAACTCCGTATGAAAGAAGTACGGAAAGAAGCAGAATGTGCCCATTTTCGTGTCTTTGGTTGTACTTCTTATGCTCATGTTCCTGATGCGGTGCGCCAGAATTTCGACCAAAAAGCAGTCAAGATGAGATTTGTTGGTTACAGTCTCACACAGAAAGAATACAGGTTATACGATGAGAATCAACAAAAAGTCTTTATTGAGAGGGAAGTTACATTTAATGAAACAGATTTTGGATCAACAAAAGCTCAAATGGAGTGTGGTGAAGATATTACCGAGTGTGCTGAAGAAGAAAAGGACAAGATGGTGCAACCAGAAATGAACAACAAGATTCCTCGTATGAGCCTCGACGCTCAGGAAGAGAGAGAAATCCACCAACATATTACCACGACGAGTATGCTGGGATCACTACATCGAAGTATGCAGCACTTTACGTATCTGAGATCACAGAGTCAGAAACCCTAAAAGATGCTATTAATAGTGAATATGCAACGAAATGGAAAGCTGCTGCAGATGCAGAATACCAGTCTTTACCAGAGAATAAGACCTAGGAATTAGGCATATTACCAGCTGGACGTAAGCCTATCAGTTGCAAGTGGGTCTTTAAAGTTAAACACGATGAAACAGGAAAGGTAGAAAGATTTAAAGGTCGTCTGGTGTCTAAGGGTTTTCTGCAAAAATATGGAATTGACTATGAAGAGACATTCTCTACAGTGGCTCGTTTTTCGTCAATTCGCACTCTTCTGGCTTTTGGTGTATCTCGAGAAATGTTGATCCATCAAATGGATGTAGTAACGGCATTCCTCAATGGAACATTGGAAGAGGAAATATACATTAAACAACCCGAAGGCTACGTAAAACCAGGAAAAGAAAAGCTAGTGTGTCGTCCCAAAAAATCGCTTTATGGTCTAAAGCAAAGTCCACGTTGCTGGAATAAGGTTTTCAGAGAGTTTATGTTATCATTAGGATTTGTTCAGAGTGAAGCAGACCATTGCCTATTTATTCGTTTTCTCAACGATAAGCTGGCGATTATCACTGTTCACGTTGATCACCTCATACTTTTGACTGAAACTGAAGAAGAGATGAATGATCTAAAGGCCAACTTGGCAAGCCAATTCAAAATGAAATATATGGGCGTACTCCACTACTGTCTAGGAGTTAGTATTACAATAAAGAACGGTGTGTTACAAATCAATCAGGAGCAATACATCAACAAGATTCTGAAAAAGTATAAATTACAAGATTGCAAGACAGTGTCTACGCCAATGGATGTAAGCGTCAAATATGTTAAAGAAGATGGACATTACAAATCAGTCGATGCCTCTCACTCTCAGTCAATGGTAGGAAGTTTGGTGTAAGCGGTAATTGCTACCTGTCCAGATATAGCTCAAGCAGTAACAACATTGGCTAAATTCAACACAGCACCGAACGAAGCAAATCTTACAGCAGTGAAACGTATCTTTTGTTACTTGAAAGGAGCTTGTAAACTAAGCCTGCAGTACCAAAAAAACAGTATCGATTTAGAGGGAAAGTATGATGCAGACTGGGCCTCCGTCACAGACGATCGACGTTCAACTTCCGGAAATGTGTTTATATTGTCAGGTGGTGCAATTAGTTGGGCAAGCAAGAAACAACCAACAGTGGCTCTTTCAACGTCGGAATCGGAGTACATTGCGTTATGTTATGCAACCCAAGAAGTAGCATGGCTGCGACAACTGTTTAAACACCTACAAATGGATTGTACTGCGGCTAAGAACATACATTAAGATAATCAAGGTACAATCGCTATCTCAAAGAATCCAGTGCTACACAAGCGGACAAAGCACATTGATATTAAACACCATTTCGTGCGCGAGAAAGTTAAAGATGGAACACTCGAAATAAAGTACTTTCCAACCAAGGAAAGGATGGCAGATATTTTTACTAAACCATTACCAAGAGAACAATTTGAATAGCTGCGATGCAAACTGGGACTTGCATAAACATTTTAACATATTGAGTGAGTGGGAGTGTTGTAAATTACACTCAACAGTCTTTATTACGTTGTTATGAAGTATTATCTATGTTTAAGGTTATATCGTGGGCGCATGTGTACGTTCGCACAACCTTCGTTGCTCTTTCCTTTTACGTAATAAAATTTACTTTTAAAATTAAAGCGTTTTCTCCGCTGAAATATATCGTAAGACGAACAAGTATGACATAGGGTGAGTGGGGGAGTACAGTGTGACATGAAGTGAGTGGGGACTAAAGTATGACATAGGTTGAGTGGGGGAGTACAGTATGACATGAGTGAGTGGGTGACTACAGTGTGACATGAAGTGAGTGGGGGATTAAAGGGTGACACATAAGGAGAGTGGGTTACTACAGTGTGGCATAGAGTGAGTGGGGGACTGCAGTGTGACCCATAGGGTGAGTGGGTTACTGAAGTGTGGCATAGGATGAGTAGGGGACTACAATTTCTTTGACTTCATCAAACGCATCACTTACAAACAGAATGAACCCAACGAAACGAATAACAGCAGCAACAACAGCAGCAACGTACCTTATATCAAAGTTACGTCTGAGACTATCTCGCGTATCTTTACGACTATACAACATACGTGTCGCACATAAACCAATCATAACACTATGACAAGTACTAACAAACGTCAAAGACAAAGAACAATCAAACGAACGCTAAGGTGCAGTTTACAGAATAAACTGCTCGGACTGCCACGTCTTCTTCATCGGTGTGACTGACAGGATTTTAAGCATAAGACTTACTGAACACAAATGAGGAACAAAAAAACAAGACAAAACTAATCACAGTGCAGAGCATCAACAACTGACAAAACACAGCATTCATTGGGACTAGGCAAAATGCATTACTTACAGCACTGACTACAGAGAATGGAGGGCTTACGTTAGAAAGTTGGTATACCAACTTAGAACAAATCCACTGAACAGATCACAACAATTACCGGCACTTTTCGAAAACAATTTATTCACAACCTTAAACATTACTTTCATGATGACAATACACAATTGACACCCACACATTTCCTGTACAGACAATACGATGACGTGCGAACAAGACGTCTGAAGATGACTACCGCTAATGTTTTCGAAAGGTCATTCAACATCAGCACCAGCAGTCTTTCTCAGGACTCTACTAACCTGGACGATCTACAGCTACAAACATGCAATGATACTTCTGGGTTCAGTCCATTTACTTAAACCAATAATGTTGATAAAATAAAGTCATAATGAACGAATAAGGAAGCGAAACAACAATTTCGTGTCACAAATTTGCTTTAGTATATACTTGTTACATTGCGTTTTGTCTTTATAATGTTGGTTTTTCACAATAAGGAAAAATAGCAAATCTATATTATTGATTGAAAATTTTTAAAAAATAGTGAGTAAATTTTTACAAGATGGTCATCGGTTTTTTAGTAACAAAATCATACGGTGCGAAGATTTCCAAACTTGCATATTACGATGTACAAAAACCTAAAAATGGCTTTATCAGTTAGTCATTAAAGTTATTGAATGTAAAATAGTTAAAATCACCAAAAATTTGAATGTTCATGCTGCGTCTAAGAATGTGCAATAAGTTCAATTTAATTCACTGTGTGAGATATTAATTAGTCACTTTTACAAAAGCAGTATTCTAAAAAATACCACGACAGAATTATAAATGTTTAAACTTCCATAGCACATCATTCAAATTTTAAAGTATTCGTTGGATGTAACGTTATTTTCTTCACTGATTCGTTTGTATGCATATTGGCAAAATGTGAAGGTGTGTGTAGGGAGAGGGGGAGAAGAACGTACCAAAAATGGCTCTTCGTAAAGGAATCTTATTGCGTACAAATTATCATGTAAAACTAGCGTTTAAAATAAACATCAAAGTATTTGTGACATTAACCTTTTGCCTTGCTATTTTTATTACTTTTTGTCCTTCTGATAAGTGATGACAATAGAAGAACGGCATAAGAGCGCCTTACGAAGGGAAAAGAGAATTCATCAGACCGAATGCATGGAGGAACTAAGTTGCACTTAATCTAAGACAAGTTCCTGAGACAAATTAGTCCAAAGAAGGTTGGAAGTGAGGGAGGAGGCTTCTCAATCATACGTGCTCATCAAGTGTGAATCAGAAATTGTGCTCTTACGTATCAACGGCAGACTCGTCTATCGACGGTAAGATTTTGGCTAAAATATTTCAAATCAAGTAGTGGAGTGAAAATAATGTCTTGGAATAGTCATGAAATGAATTTAAAGGCCCATTCAGCGAATGTGCTTTTAGAATGGAGCTTTGTTTAGTCGAGAAACCTTGGCTGGGTATTCAGTTTATCTCAAATCTGGATTGCCATTATTTACATATCATATAATACATTGACATAGAAATTGCGACGTATTGACAACAATATGAATTTCTGAAGAAATCTTAAAAATTCAAACAACCGCTGGGGGTAAACAATTCCTTGCTGTTTTGCTGTATATTATGTTATTTCTCTTATGTAAAAGTCAACAATGAAGATAGAACAGGAAAACAGTATATATATAATATATTTTTAATATATCATATATATACTCTGATGATGGCTTTGGAATAAAAATAGAACAGTAAAAACTAAAAAAAAGGAAATATATTACCGCATTTCATTCATCGGAAACCAAGTTCTGAGCGGGCTAAGTATTTTC
This sequence comes from Xenia sp. Carnegie-2017, assembly GCF_021976095.1. Taxonomy (NCBI): domain Eukaryota; kingdom Metazoa; phylum Cnidaria; class Anthozoa; order Malacalcyonacea; family Xeniidae; genus Xenia; species Xenia sp. Carnegie-2017. Next base: position 11,804,294 of record NW_025813469.1, read on the forward strand.
AATGAAAATATAACGTGAACAAATTGAATTATACTAAAGATTGTCATAGATAGTTTTTAATTATATTTGTATGATGTAAACATACTTTAAATGTCGATGCTAAAGTCGAGTTATTGTTGTGAAAATTTCAACTATGTGCAATGTATTCACCACAAATGAAAATCTCACATTGAAAAGAACTTGAAGATTATAAAAACGATTAAATGAGCGATTTCTAATCAACGTTTTACAAAGTGTACCAGACCTTAGATAAGGTCGTTATTGTTTGTAGTTGTTGGTTATAGCGTTGTGCTGTCATTCTTTTTTTTTAATAACATTCCAACTATTTAACCTTGTGATTATACTTATACATATCGGCAAGCAGATGCTTGTAATAATCTATGTTTAACATCGATATTAGATTCATTCTTTTCCAGTGGAAAGCGGGATGCTTTCACTGAAGGGCAATGATGTATTGTCTAACATTAACACCGGATTATGTTACTGATATTAAATATGGAATTCGAGCTTTGTCCATATGAACTGTTCAACATGCTTCCAAACAAATATAAGCAGGATTATTCAGTTGATTAGTCTATGATAAACCTTTCACCTTTTACTCTGCTATACCGGTCACAAGCCCGGGACTTGTAGCGTATATAGCTCTCTGCTTTTGAGCAGACTTGTCTCGTTTACAAGGAAGAGGAATGGAGGTTAATTTCTCAAATGTTGTTAGATAAGATAGTTATTATTTGTAGTTGTTGGTTATAGCGTTGTGCTATCATTCTTTTTGTGTACCAGACCTATTAAAGCATCTCGTAGAAATGTCTGATGAGCTGGTTTACGATGAGTATATTTATACAATATTTGCATCATAAAATATATATTTGTTTCGGTCACGCGAGCATACTAAACATACTTCAACTTTTATGGAAATGAAATCAGACAGTGTAAATTGTGTAAATCATTGATACTTGAATGCATGAAAAGATTTTCAATGTCTACAAAATGTGGTTATAATAAAGTAATGATAATCTTATATAACATCATAAATGTGTAAAAGGAAGAGAAACGACAATTTAGGCTGACCAAGTGTGTGGGAGTAATTAAGCTCAATTTAGATTCACAAGTTTCTTATAAGACAAGTTCCCGTCAAAATTTATCTAAAACTGTTAGTATTTTCTTAGTTAACTAAATTTTTGCTTAATAATGTTGGTTTTTTGGTATGGTGAACAGGAAATCTATTTTATTGATGAAACGTTTGTATGACGACACAAGAATTAAAAATGCGAAAAGATTTCACTAACCTTTGTTTAAATCTTATTTTCTTTGTATTTATATAGATGGCTTGCGTCTAAAGTCGTTCCCCAAAAGCAGGCTTCTTTCAATGTTCTCTTTTTCAGCAAAATGATAAAAAATGAAGACACATGTATTCACCCTTCGTTTCTTGTTTCGGTTTAAAGCATGAAATGAATATGACAATTGTCGGAACTTATATAAATAAGTGATAGATAGTTGTTATTTGATACTAGGAACTTAAGAAAGAACGGAAATAGAAACTTATAATACTTTATTAATTGTGACACGTTGAAAATCAGGGTCTTCTGTCGCTGGCAATGAAGGTAAAAGCTTGAAATGTTTAAGGTTATCTGTGATGCGGAATAGTTATATTGGAATAGTTATATTGAGTAAAATTGAGAATTGTATGTCGACTGCGCGTACAGTAGGATAGTATACAGTCCCAAAAAACGAATCGCCAGACGCATAACTGCTTTGTGCTAACGCGCAAAGGAGAAAATTGCTACAACAATGTTTTAGTGCGAAATAAAATTCTTTCTAAAATCCTTCTTCGCGCGGGAGTTACGAAAAGAAGAAAGACGTGAACATGAAACCACTGCTTGTAAGTACGGTGGCCCACAAGGGACACGACTTCTTTATACAAAACTCACGTGCAGTCTTCACTTATTTGTAACCTGATCCATAGAAATAGACCTTCTCCATAGAAATAGACCTTCACCGTGGAAATAGACCTTCACCGTGAAAATAGACCTTCTCCGTAGGAATAGACCTTCACCGTGAAAATAGACCTTCACCGTGAAAATAGACCTTCTCCGTAGAAATAGACCTTCTCCGTGGAAATAGACCTTCACCGTGAAATAGACCTTCTCCGTGAAATAGACCTTCTCCGTGGAAATAGACTTTCTCCGTAGAAATGGACCTTCTCCGTAGAAATGGACCTTCTCCGTAGAAATGGACCTTCTCCCTAGAAATGGACCTTCTCCGTAGAAATGGACCTTCTCCGTAGAAATGGACCTTCTCCGTAGAAATAGACCTTCTCCGTGGAAATAGACCTTCTCCGTGAAATAGACTTTCTCCGTAGAAATGGACCTTCTCCTAGAAATGGACCTTCTCCGTAGAAATGGACCTTCTCCGTAGAAATGGACCTTCTCCGTAGAAATAGACCTTCTCCGTGGAAATAGACCTTCACCGTGGAAATAGACCTTCTCCGTGGAAATAGACTTTCTCCGTAGAAATGGACCTTCTCCGTAGAAATGGACCTTCTCCGTAGAAATAGACCTTCTCCGTGAAATAGACCTTCACCGTGAAATAGACCTTCTCCGTAGAAATGGGCCTTCTCCGTAGAAATGGACCTTCTCCGTAGAAATGGACCTTCTCCGTAGAAATGGACCTTCTCCGTAGAAATAGACCTTCACCGTGGAAATAGACCTTCACCGTGGAAATAGACCTTCACCGTGAAAATAGACCTTCTCCGTAGAAATGGACCTTCTCCGGAGAAATGGGCCTTCTCCGTAGAAATGGACCTTCTCCGTAGAAATGGACCTTCTCCGTGGAAATAGACCTTCTCCATGGAAATAGACCTCCGTAGAAATAGACCTTCTCCGTGGAAATAGACGTTCTCCGTGGAAATGGACCTTCTCCGTAGAAACGGACCTTCACCGTGGAAATAGACCTTCTCCGTGGAAATAGACCTTCTCCTTGGAAATCGACCTTTCCGTAGAAATCGACCTTCTCCGTAGAAATCGACCTTCTTCGGAGAAATCGACCTTCTCTTTAGAAATCGACCTTCTCCGTGGAAATCGACCTTCTCCGTAGAAATCGACCTTCTCCCTAGAAATCGACCTTCTCCGTAGAAATAGACCTTCTGCGTAGAAATAGATCTTCTCCGTAGAACTCGACCTTCTCCGTAGAAATAGACATTCTCCGTAGAAATGGCAAACTACTAAATAGAGGGCTCTGGCAAATACCGGTTCTAGATGTCAAATATATCAAATTCTAACCTTTCAAAATGGCGGCGGAAACCACAAAGTGAAACTTGTATAGGGAAAGTGAGGCCTTTAAATGGCGCGTTTTTGTAGTGAATGTGGCACGAAATTTGCTAATGAGGCAGCAAAATACTGTCATAACTGCGGAAAGGAATTTTCAGGTAAATTTAATCAAAATATCATAACAGTGATCACTGATCGGTGGTCTGTGAAGGATTTGATCATACATTATTTCATTACGTGTATGTTTCATACCCTGTGTGAGCTATTATATATTTTTGTGATATCGGGGACATATACCAAACATTTAGAAAAATACTTCAATTAATACATTTCTTGCTTTCAATTTGTAGAATTTCCACAAAATGCCTGTCACCATGAACAAGATTGTATTGAATACTTATTTCATCTGGGATACAAGTATCATGACATCACCAATTTATTAAAAACATATCATGGTATTACGATGTGTGTCCGCACATTGAATGAAATGGCAATTTTTTCAGGTTGTGAACAAAAGTAGAATTTTGGAAGATCTTTTTTACATTATACATCAATTATGTTGAATTTGCAACACAGCAGATATACCTTGGAAAGCATTGGAATCCTGCAAGAAATCGAGAAAGAATTTTTAAACATAAACTTCTGCCATTTTGCAATTGCTTCCTTCTTCACTAAATTCAGCTGTCATCCCATCTAACAGCTGATCGGCAGAAGGCAAAAAAAAGAACACTCCGCAACAAATTATGCCTTCAATTTCATTAAAGGGAAACATGCAGAAACAAGTTGGACATGTTTCTGCAGATGACGGAGGAGAATTTTTGTCATCATCATCACTTATATTAATAAAGCTTTTTACTTTTATTGCTTCCTTTTTCTCACTATCCTGAGTGACCACCATTTTATTGCAAGTATCAGAAATTTTAGTAAAACTTTCCAGTTGTATAATCTCTGTTTTTTCATTATTTTGAGCATCATAGTCATAGTCATCAGAGTCTGAATACGGAAAATCTTGGACTCTGTCCAAATCTATTGTAGTACACAGATAAAAATATTTTTTTGAATAGGGTTTTCCTAATTCCTGTTTGTACTCACTCAATACAAACTGTGCTGCACTGCCAGGTAACTTCTGTACAATAAAATGGTCTGGATAGAGAAGAGTGTAGGAAGTATACTTAATGAACTGTCTAAAATGCTTCAAATGTTTATTTATTGCAGCCTTCATTAAGTCAGCTGCATTACATTGGGATGAGACAATTAAGGGTAGTGTTCTTTCCTTCAGCCTTTTTAACCTTTTCCCTTCAGCTTCTACGACACCAACTTGAATTTTAACATCCTCATGTTGTTTTGGTTTCTTACACAATTGAATTTTCTTAGCTCGACTCACTTGCTTTCTTTTCCGATATTCATTGAATGTTAATGTTGACATCGGTCTACTGGAGTCATTTGGCAACAGTTAACTTGAACTTGAACTGGATGATAATGTTGGCTCATTAATGCTTGGTGTTGAAGGTAGATTTTCTGATTAGAAAAATTTAAAAAGGAAATATTGGTGGCATGTAATGTAAATGCATCAAAGAGAAATATGTGTACAAATACAAATTAAATTTGCTAGCCTTTCGCAAAATTTGCCCTATTAACATGTAAAATGAAAATACATTATAAGTTTTTCGGAATCTTTTACATAACCACAATAATATATACGCACAATTAATATCCACAATTCATAATTGATGATTCTATTGATTCATTATAGAAAAAATTTTATTACCTGCAGATGTTGGTTTCCCGCAGTTGACAGTATTTTGCTGCCTTATTAAAAAATTTCGTTCCACATTCGCTACAAAAACGCGCCCTTTAAAGGCCTCAGTTTCGCTATACAAGTTTCACTCAGTGAACTCGACATTTGAATAACTGGAATGATAACCGAAGCCAAAAATTGAAGGCAAAAAAATATTTGTTGTCATCATTCGTCATCACACGTCTGGCTCTAGTCCTCGCGTGTTCATTTTTTTTTTTAATCATTTGTCCCTTGGTAATGGTAGAGTTCGGATCTTGATCAGAGCGTAAAAATAACGAAATTTTTGGAAGGAAAAGTTTCATGGAAAGTGAATCAAAGTGATAAATCGAGAAGCAAGGTGAGGTGAACTTAGTCGATCTGCTCTTACGCTGCGGTTTTCCTTTAAAACAAATCAAAGTCTTTAAGGATATTCAATTATTGATATCGAGATGACAACCATTTAGTATTTCAAGCACTATCAAAATCGATGAAAAATACAATTGCTCTGTAAAAAGTAAAATGCGAGTTATAGACTCAATATTTTTTATGAAACTGGAAATCCAAGTTTCTTTTTTCTTCTGAAAAACAGATCTTTAAATTCACTGAAATGACAAAAAAGACAAACACTGTCTGATACCGTTTGAAAACTTACCTTCCGATGTAAGAAAAATTTTTGCTAGAATATTTTCTCGTCATATTTTCTTATTGTATTGTCTTTTTAGCATACAGTGTAATTTTCAGTTGGCTTTTCCTCGTTACAAGTTGTAAGTCACAACGAACTCACTGTAGTAAAGTTTCAGCTGTAAAAAATAACCTTTTGCAAAGAGTTGGCCTCATGTGTTGTTTGTCGTGATGTTGTTTATATGTTTATGCTTTTGCAATTTGTATTCAAATTTATATTGGCCGTGTATGTTTGGCACTCAGGGGAATGAAACTGACGTACAAACCGCGTGAATATTCGACTTTGAAGGACTGGAACTGACGTACAAACCGCGCAAGACTAGGGCTTTGGCTTCAATTTTATATTTATAAAATGTATTGTCGTTATCATTCCAGATATATATATATATATATGTGGAGTTCACTGGTTTCACCCATTGAGTTCTATAACGGATAACAATCATTGAGTTATAGAGCTCAATGATTTCACCTTGTGGTTTCCGCCGCCATTTTAAATTGTAAGAATTTGATATATTTGACATCTAGAGCCGGTATTTGCCATTTCTACGGAGAAGGTCTATTTCTAAGGAGAAGGTCTATTTCTACGGAGAAGGTCTATTTCTACGGAGAAGGTCTATTTCTACGGAGAAGGTCTATTTCTATGGATCAGGTTACAAATAAGTGAAGACTGCACGTGAGTTTTGTATAAAGAAGTCGTGTCCCTTGTGGGCCATCGTATGTAAGTGCATTTTATAATCTTTAGGCATTTCATCACTTTCAAATGATGCAAAAATAAATCGATTTTGGAAAATAATACCGTTTCAGGTATGAAAACACCGGACATAAAATCACAACAAAATCAATAAAAATGGGTTTTTCTCAAGAAACGGTAAACTACAGTAAATAACAAAACAAAGCAAATCTTTTGTCGCCTTATAATATTACCAAGACCACCATTAATAAAAGATATACACAAATAATCACAACTACATTGATTAATATAATAAATATACTTCTGGCATTCTAGAAAAACCTTAAAAAACAATCCCTTTTCCGGTTCCCTTGACTAAAGTGTGAGCAAAAGGAGTGGTAGCATGGGATTGAGAAGGACAGTTGTGACTATTGAACTGAAATTACATGGGAACGCTACCTGTAATACAAAACCCTAATAATTTTTTGAAGCCATGATTATATCCCAGACACGCGTGTGTAGTCAATCACTTTTCTCTCCGTGAGAGAATCTCGAAATACTAAACACGCATGTCTGGGGTGAAATCTTGCGTGTCTGGGGTAGGATTTGGCTTCAATTATTGGCCTCAAGTAGCGTCCATGTTTGTGACACAAACTAGAACGCTAAACTTGCCGCCATTTTTGATTTGGCACAGACTAAGAACCTACAGAAGCCGCCATCGCCATATTTTTTGAGTTTTTAGAAGTTCTATGATATTATTTTTGAAATATCAATAACCGTTGACGTGATGAATCCCATTCCCATGTTCTATGTGTCCATTGGTCAAAGCGTTCTTTCGATGATCACGACAAAACTGCGCGATCCTCTCGCAAGCGACTCGCGCGACTTCCACGGGACATGTGAGGACAACGCGAAAAAAGTTGGGGCATTGAAAACACTGCACAGAAGAAAATAAGCAAAATATTTGATTAATTTTCTGTACTATGCAACTGTTTCTACGCTGGCCAAAATAACAAAAGAAGTCTACACTGTAACGAAATGAATAATGATAATGATCTAAAACATAGCGGGCAAGGACCAGACTTGTTTGTTGGATTTTTATGAACACTTCTTGTCATCATTAAGAGCAGTAATATAGAGACATAATGACAGCCATGCAAAGAAACAAGAACCAAACGAAATTTGTCCAAGCTTGGCAAAAATAAAAACACGCTCAAAAGGTGATAACACGCTCAAATCGAAATTTTTCTGGATTTGCATCAAAGTGTTACGGACAAATGTCATGTGTACCTAAATATCGATAAAGGATAGTGCCCAATTATGTACATGGGTGTACCTAACTATCCACTTGGCTATACTTGACTGTACAAAACTATCGACTTAGGTGTATCTAACTATTCACTTTAGTTAAATAAATGTCTACTTGGGATAAGTATAACGACATACATGTTTCATATGAAAATAAGATGAAGTAACATGGATATATGCATGGTTGGAACATATGTTGTACAGTGAGGAACTTACCGTTGCTGGCAAAACAAAAACTGATTGTTCGGCCATTAATTTCTGTGTAAAATCAACATCATCTTTCACGTTGTGTAACCTATCAACTTTGATACCGATCTAAAATAAAAACCGACACGTTTTAAAGAGATTATGATTAAGATTATGAACGAGCGAAAAAGAAAATTCACTAGTTTCTCTTACCAACATATACATAGCACCTTGTGAGCGAACTGGATAAAGTTCTGGCAGCAATGAAAGACTTTCGTAGAATATATTTGATGTTTTCTAAATGACATAATGATAAAATGTGACGAAAATCTTGGTTTTAAATTTTTTAATCAGTGATGAGTTGGTTAAGTTCTATATACATTGACGGACCTGAAGTTGTTTAACTTATATTTGAAGGACTCCACCCCCCACCAAGAAGTCCGCCATTGTTCTTGAAAAGTAAGTACTTTACCTTCATAAGATTGAGTGTTTTTTCAAAGAACTCAGCTGGGCAATCGGAAAGAATCGTCGGTAGTGCAGCCTGTATCACCGAACATGGACCAACAATAACCTGACAGAGACGTCGTAAGGCTTGTCTTATCTAAAACACAGTTAAAAAAATAATTAAGTATTTTGTAATTATGGCATTCTTAACATCAATCACCAACAGCCATCGTTTGAAGTTGAGGTAATTGCGTTTCTCTAGAATGTTTATTCTCCCTGAACGTCTGGAGTAATGGCGAAGCAAGACCTTAACTTTTACTTCTGCAATTCTATTTTTTTAAGAAAATTATACAGTCAAACTTGTATTAAGCGGACAGCCTCGGCGAACGGACTTGCTACCGCTTAATGGAGGTGTCCGTTTAACAGAGATACTTGTCACCAGGCCTCTCCCCGTTGAAAATAATATAAATGGTAAAATCAACAACTAAACGGTGCAGATATATTTAGAAATGACTTCAGTTAATAATAACGAAACTGAGAAATATTTTTGGTCATATTTAGTAATATTCAGTAAATAATAAGTGGCTGAAGGAAGATTCTGCTGTAATGTCATCTTTTTTAGACAACGACAAACCACATTTGACATTGACAAGTTATGTTTAATAATAATTGGTAATTAAATGAAGGTATGATCTTCGCACTTTGCTGGACAATTTAAGCAATCGTCTCAGGACCTGAAAAAATCAGGTGACTCAACGGGATTCGAACCCATGACCTCTGCGTTAACGGTGCAGTGCTCTGACCAACTGAGCTATGAAGTCACACAGTGGTCAGCAGGTCAATATTGTTGGGCTCATGTTTTCTTGTCAACTAATGTAAGGTTATCACGATTGTAATATTCGCTTAGACATCATTTCATGTCTAAGCGAATATTACAATCGTGATGACCTTACATTAGTTGAAACATGAACGTATTTACAAGTCGTCACGTGACATGCAATTAACAAACACTTAAGACAAGCGCGTAAAACTTCGTCACAGAGAACTGGGACGCGGTATTTTTCAGCAACTGTAAGAAAATAAGACCAATATGAATGCACGAAGTTTGTTGGTCAAATCGGCGGAAAAAACTTATACCTGTCTTGAGATATTTACTGTTTAAAATTTCTTCTAAATGTTCTCTTTTGTACACTGAACCACAGGGATTTGATGGGTTGACAACGACAATAAGCTTTGTTCTCTCGTCAATAAGTGAAGCCATATCGTCCAAGTCGACTTCCCAACCATTTTCAGGCTGAAAATATGAATAATCATTATTCATTTGAACATGAAGTCGAAAGCAAGACTTGAGGTTAGTTTTAAGGGAATCCTTCGAACTATTCAATCTTTGATTTCAATTAAGTATATAATTAGAACAGTCTTTAATTTCCAGTATCACAATTAGAATATAATTAGAACAGTTTTTAATATTCATTATCACAATAAATATTAAAAAAGCAATATTCTAGAAATGATCACGACAGAATCTTAAATGTTTTAACTTCTATAGCACATCATTCAAATTTTAAAGCATTCGTTGGATTTAACGTTATTTTCTTCACTATTCGTTTGTGTGCATATTGGCAAAATGCGAAGGCGTGCGTGGGTAGAAGGGGAGAAGAATATATCAAACATACCAAAAATGTTTCTATTTAAAGGAATCTTTTTGCGTACAATTTATCATGTAAAACTTGCATTTAAAATAAAAATCAATGTATTTGGGACATCAACTTTTGCCTTGCTATTTTTATTACTTTTTGTCCTTCTGGTGAGTGGTTACAATAGAAGAACGGCATAAAAACGCCTTAGGAAGAGAAACGAGAATTCAGCAGACCGAATGCATGGAGGTATTAACTTGCACTCAATCTAAGACAAGTTCTTGACACAAATTAGTCCAAACAAGGTTGGAAGTGAGGGGGGAGGCTTCTCACTCATACGTGCTCATCGAGTGTGAATCAGAAATTGTGCTCTTATGTATCAACAGCAGACTCGTCTATCGACGGTAAGATTTTTGCTAAAATATTTCAAATCAAGTAGCGGAGTGAAAATATTGTCTTGGAATAGTCATGAAATGAATTTAAAGGCCCACTCAGCGAATGTGCTTTTAGAATGGAACTTTGTTTAGTCGAGAGACTTTGGCTGGGTATTCAGTACATCTCAAATCTGGAATGCCATTATTTAGATATCATATGATACAATGACATAGAAATTGCGACATATTGACAACAATGTGAAGTTCTAAAGAAATATTTAAAATTCAAACAACCGCTGGGGGTAAATAACAAGACAGTGTAAATTGTATAAATCATTGATACTTGAATGCATGAAAAGATTTTCAATGTCTACAAATTGTGGTTATAATAAAGTAATGATAATCTTATGTAAAATCATGAATGTGTAAAACGAAGAGAAACGACAATTTAGGCAGACCAAGTGTGTGGAGTAATTAGGCTCAATCTAGATTTACAAGTGTCTTATAAGACAATTCCCGTCAAATTTTATCCGAAACTGTTAGTAACTTCTTAGATAACTATATTTTTTCTTAGTAATGTTATTTTTTTGGTATGGTGAACAGGGAATCTATTTTATTGTTGAAAGTTTTGTATGACGACACAACATTTAAAAATTCGAAAAGATTTCACTGACCTTTGTTTGAATTTTATATTCTTTGTATTTATATAGATTGCTGGCGTCTGAAGTCGTTCCCCAAAAGCAGGCTTCTTTTAATGTTCTCCTTTCAAAAAAATGATAAGAAATGATGACACATGTATTCACCCTTCGTTTCTTCTTTCGGTTTAAAGCATTGAAATTGAAGTCATATTGACAATGTTTTAAGGCGAAATGTGATCAACGCTGCGTGTGACCAACGCCACGAACCAGTAAAATTCTTTCTAAAATCCTTCCTCGCGCGGGAGTCACGAAAACAAGAAACACATGAACATGAAACCACTATGTATAAGTGCATTTTACCATCTTTACGCTTTTCATCACTTGCAAATGATGCGAAAATTAGATCGATTTTGGAGAAAGTACCGCTTCAGGTATAAAAACACCGGACATAAAATCACAACAAAATCAATAAAAAAGGGTTTTTCTCAAGAAACGATAAACTAGAGTAAAAAACAAAACAAAGCAAATCTTTTGTCGCCTTATAATATTACCAAGACCACCATTAATAAAAGATAAACACAAATATTCACAACTACATTGATTAATATAATAAATATACTTCTAGCATTCTAGAAAAACCTTAAAAAACAATCCTTTTTCTTGTTCCCTGGACTAAAAGTTTGAGCATAAGAAGTGGTAGCATGGGATTGAGAAGGACAGTTGTGACTATTGAACTGAAATTACATGGGAACGCTACCTGTAATACAAAACCCTAATAATTTTTTGAAGCCATGACTATATCCCAGCCACGCGTGAGTATGTAGTCAATCACTTTTCTCTCCGTGAGAGAATCTCGAAACACTAAACACGTGTGTCTGGGATGAAATCTCACGTGTCTAGGTAAGATTTGGCTTCGATTATTTGCCTCAGGTAGCGTTCCATGTATTATAGTTCAATGTTTGTGACACAAACTGGAACGCTAGTCTTGCCGCCATTTTTGATTTGGCACAGACTAAGAACTTACAGAAGCCGCCATCGCCATATTTTTTTGAGTTTTTAGAAGTTCTATGATATTATTTTTGAAATATCAATAACCGTTGACGTGTTAAATCCCATTCCCATGATCCATGTGTCACGTTGCAACAACCATTGACAACCATCTGAGTGCTGTATAGACCCTCGCCATGATGCACTTTAAATAAGTGCAAAACGAGGGTCTATACAGCACTCTGTCGCTTTGTCTTCACAAGAAGATGCCATTTTTTTGATGGATATAAATGACGGAATTATTATATATATACGATTCTCAAGAATAACGAACAGAGAGAAACGGACCTCTACATCACTCTACTGTGCAACCTCGTGCTGTATGTATAAGGTTAATAGCTTCGGCTAGCGACTAAACGCTCCAATTGGTCAGGAATCGCATTTCAATGCTGTCACTATGCTAATAGCATGCGTAATAAGATATGCGCTTAACGTAAAATTTCTTAATATGACGCGTAACGGAAGTTGCTCTCAAATTTGCATAAAGTGAAATGAGTTTTGATATTCGTGATTTATTGCCGCTACGAATAAGAAACAGACGGCAAAATCGAGTCGAAAGATTTCGGAAACATTTATCGAATTCTAAGTTGAAGATAGCATCATGAGATGTTGAAACATGTTTATTTAAAAAAAAACTTGTCGTTTTTGTTAAATGCGCAAGAATTCTAAATGAATGAAGTTTTGCTTCGCTTCACTTGTTTCCTAGGATACCAGACAAATGAAAGGTAGAATATGAGGTAATGGACAAGGCAATTAACACATAGTGAAAGTATTCTTAATAGAAATACAGTGGAATAACATGAGAATTTAAAGCAAATTTTTCCTGAAGCGACACAAGTTTAGAAACATCACAGTTATCAAATAAGCAGGAAGCAGGTTTTTCCAAACGTCTCACATTTCGTCGTTCGAAAAAGTCACCTCCATGAAAACGCATTACAATCGTATAAATTTACCGAAAAAAGTCCAGCCGAATCCAAGGAAAGATAAAATCCTCTCGTAATATAACAAAAAACAAGAAAACATTTGGACCATTAATGAAGATAAAATTTTTCATTCATTTTACAACATATTTCAATGTTGATATCACTCCTAAGGAATGTTCGTTAATCCCTCCAAACAAATTTCATTGTTTGCAAACAGGAAGAAACGCTTTCGTTTTGAATTATTGTAATCCAATAGCCATGTGTTACTGGACATGCCTCACGTTATTAAAACACGGAATCAGTTTGGAATCCATTTGAAAAAAAATTCCATGCAAAAATTGCTTTGCTATAAAAGCTTCAAGAAAGTTAATGAAAAATTGGCGAAATTCCCGTGATCACGATATCGTGAGTTATATTGAAACTGCCCAGTTTTTATGCATTAAAGTGCCTACGAAACAAAAATTTTGCTAGCTGAGTTACACTTTCATTGAAGAAATATTTTAAAATGACAATGCATGACTTTCTATAACAATATAAGCATGCCACTTTTCATTCTCGAGATACTGAGGTCTTCCATTGTCACTTCCTATTTATCTGACCTGTGATTTTCACATTGTAAAATGAGAACTAGAATTATTAAAGCCCGTTCATACGATCCGATTTGTCTGACCCGATGGCTTCGGCTCCGATTTTTGGTTGCTTGTTCAGACGGCCCGATAATTGTGTTGATATTTATATTCGTTTACATATTTATAGCAGTGAGAACAGCCATTTGTTAAAAAACTGAATACTACAAAAATAGCCGACAACTAAGGCCCCGTCCACACGTATCCGGAGTTTTTTAAAAACGAAGGTTTTTTTCTCCGTTTTTGAAAAGATTTGCGTCCACACGTAGCCTATTTGAATCGTTATCGCCTGTCCACATGTATACGCAAATACGAACGCAATACGAAAAAACGATATGAAAGAGCATGCGTAGAGAGAGCATGACTTCCTCGCCTATTTATTATTCGTTTTAGAACAACTTCCCGTGACTTTGAAATAGATATAATCCTCATAATATTAATTCGTTTTCTCAAATAATCAACGTGAACATTCAAGATGTTAATTTGTAACTCAATACATGCTATGATGCTTGAAAGAAGCCCGAGTAAAATAGCTATACAATTCTGCATCGCCATGTTGAACAAATGCTTTAAACTTTGAACCTTTGAACCATGCTTTGAAGTGATGTTTTGAATTCGGCGCAAAAACGCATGCTCCATCCGGACTCGATAAAACGTCATCCCGGTCATCGTATTAGAAAACCTCCGTTTTAACCGTCCACACGTAGTTGTGAAACCGGTGTTTTAAAAAAAATCCACTCTGGAAGTCGTATTTAAAAAGCATCGTTTTTGGTAGGCGAAAACGCCGTTTACGTGTGGACACAAGGGCAAAACGGAGAAAAAACCTCCGTTTTCAAAAAACTCCGGATACGTGAGGACAGGGCCTAAGTACTAGTGTCTTTTGACGTGAAATCACTGTTGATCAGTATTCCACTTGATCTTTAACTTACTTGTATAAAAACCCTCATTACAAACACCACAGACGTAAGCGTTTGTGACAAAAACAACTATAACTCTGACTTCATCAAACGCAACACTTTATAAACAAAATGAACCCAACGAAACGAACAACTCAACGACAACAGCAACGATACCTAACATCAAAGGTACGTCTGAGAGTATCTCGCGTATCTTACGACCATACAACATACGTGTTGCACATAAACCACTCACAACGTTACGACAAGTGCTAACGAACATAAAGGACAAAGAACAACTCAACGAACGACAAGGTCCAATTTACAAAATAAACTGCACCGACTTCCACGCCTCCTATATCGGGGGAGCTTGCAGGAACTTAAACATAAGACTTAACGAGCTACAAAGAAACAAGACCACAAATCACATTGCCGAACATCACCGACTGACAAAACACAATATTGACTGGGACTAGGCAAAATGCATTACTTACAGCATTGACTATAGGCAACGGGTTACATTGTCAATTAAAACAAACGAGGAACTAAACACATTACACTTCACCCAATACAATACACAATTGACACCTACACATTTCCTTGCTTCCAAGCCTTTTTCAAGCGTATGTAATTTAACTAGTCGGCGTCCTTTGATTTAGTCGGATGAAAATAGAGCAAGTTCTATTTCCATCCGATTTCTTAGATTAACGGATCCGACTGTCGGAGCTCCCTTTATATGTGTTCACACGAACCGTTTTTTAGGATCCGACAAAATCGGATCGAGTGAACGGGCCTATAGGTAGCTACATTTGCAGATACGTTACTTTAATCGGTAAGAGTTCATAGTATAAAATCCAGCCTACAAATATCAACATTGAGTTCTCAGGAATATGAAAGAGTAATTGAAACGTTATGGTCACTCAATACGCAATATGACGTTCCATGTTTGTAGATGAAGATCGTCCAGGTTAGTAGAGTCCTGAGAAGGACTGTTGTTGTTGTTGATGTTGTTGTTGTTGTTGTTGTTGCTGTTTTTGACTGACTGGCGAAATCTTTTTGTAATAGGCGCTTTAAGACGGATAATATGTCTGGACGACTTAACCCTTACGAAAATTTCACATTTGATTTCATATATGATATGAATATGGTATGATATGATATAAATCAAATGTGAAATTTTCTTAAGGGAAGACGGAATTTTTTGATGACGATGCATCGTTTAAATCGTCTGAAGAATAAAGACGATCATAAGACAAATCAAGCGTCTAGATGACTTTAACGTACGATTTGTCTCGACAGACGAATCAAAGCCATTGAATAGAGAATCTGGTGAAATTTCCGTGACCGCAAAATCACGATAGCTTCAGTAATGTTTCAATTAAAAAATTTTGTATACATAATTATGTACAGAACATTTCAGATTCATTTAGTCCATAAATTCCGCAGTGACTTAAACGCACGAGAATACAATACAAAACTTTCAAGGCATAAAGAAAAGTTTTACTTTTTGCCTTTTCGAAGTGCGTAAGAGCAACCGCTGCCCGGCTCTCCAAAGTAATGCGTTGACAAATCACACAACTAGCAATCCATTCGAAAATTGTCTGGAGTCAATCGGTTAAATTTAGGGCATCGGGAAATTCAAAATCGTCACGTGACATGCAATTAACAAACACTTACGACATGCGCGTAAACTTCATCACAGAGAACTGGGACGCGGTATTTTTCAGCAACTGTAAGAAAATAAGACCAATATGAATGCACGAAGTTTGTTGGTCAAATCGGCGGAAAAAACTTGTACATGTCTTGAGATATTTAATGTTTAATATTTCTTCCAAATGTTCTCTTTTGTACACAGAACCACAGGGATTTGATGGGTTGACAACGACAATAAGCTTTGTTCTCTCGTCAATTAGTGAAGCCATATCATCCAAGTCGACTTCCCAACCATTTTCAGGCTGAAAATTATGAATAATCATTATTCATTTGAACATAAAGTCCAAATCAAGACTCAAGGTTAGACTTAAAGGAATCCTTCGAACTTTTGAATCTTTGATTTTAATTAAGTATATAATTAGAACAGTCTTTAATCTCCAGTATCACAATTAGAATACAATTAGAACAGTGTTTAATCTCCATTATCCTAATTAGCACATACTAAAAACAGTCTTTAGTCGTAAGCAGTAACGTAAACGTAATATCTTTAAGTTGCATAAACTTACAATGAGTTTATAGGATCGTGCTTCAATCCCCCTCGATCCACAGATGCATTTGTAAAGAGAGAAACCAGGTCTTGGAATTAGGATGTTATCACCACCATCAACTAGCGCGTTTTCACAGAATTATTTGTGTATAAAGCCCCGAATTTCTCATTTTGTTAAAGTCGGGTTAAAGCCGCTGCTTTCTCAGGTGTCCTACCCCTTGAAAGACATTTTATGTAGGTGCATACGTTACTTGCATTCACCCCCCGGTAATTTAAATGGTGAGACGGAAACACTTAAATCTTAAATGACTTTGTTCCTTATTGAAAACTTATTGAGAGGAGGGGGGAGTGGGGTGGTGAGAGAAGTGTATTCAACAAAGATGCTATAACCCTGTGTAAATTAAAAATCTTTGCTTAAGACTATTACTCACTGCAAATGATATAACGAGATGAAACGCAAGAAAACAGCCACATTTTGGTTAACCATTGTCAATAAGTTGTATTTTAAAAAAATATACAATGGAATGCCAAAACTTGGTGGAGGGGCAGAAAGGGGGGGAGAGGATGAAAAGTAAGATTTTTCTGCCTTCATAAGAAGGAGTCCTTCATGTTAACGTAGACATCAATAAAGCTGCTTGAAGTAAAATTAGAGACGATGGCTTTAGGAAAACAAACATGGTAACACGAATTTTTCCCAAGTACTCTATCAATATCACTATCAACAAGTGTCCATATAGTTATGGAGCAGGAATATGTACCTCAGCATCCACGATGTATTCAGGTGTTGAACTGTATTTTGCAACGGTATTTCGTGCCTCTTTGCATCCTACAAAAACAAATACAGATGATTGTATATGACTGCAATAGTGGAACACACACAGTGTGTATCAAAACAACAGCAATCCTTTCATTTGTGAAGCAAACACTGACAATTATAATACCATTCTTTCCACATGCCTCAATTCATAAACAAATTCTAACTTCGTACGTCATGTAAGCTAGAACAATGCAGCGAAATTCCACTTTACGTGGTACTATTAATCAGTTCCATTACGAATGGTTCAAGTAGCCACAGAGCAACGAATATTTATCGTGTTTGGTTACAGTAAGGGAACTTACACTGTTTACTAGTAGACTATATTGAAAAAGTCTTTGAAGACTACACAATTTTCAGCTACTGTCCAATGCAAATCCCGAACACGAAACTCCTTAAAATTGTGTTCAGCCTCCTAGGGAATAATTTATTGTTGAATAGTGCAAGTTGTAAACATCTTGTGATTTTGAATTCATTCCAAAGTCATCTTCAGAAAATTGGAATATTTTGTGATGTGTAAATGTTGAAGAATCTTATACACCCTTTGTATTACAAAGAGAATCAATCTTTTTGAAAAAGTGTTCTTTAACTGGAATTATTTGTTCCAAAAGGTTAAAATAAAGTCTAACTATTGTTATCATTGTAAAAAAAGAATTGGCAAGAACTACTTTGCACCATTATTTTGCTAGAAGATTTTGCTTGGAATCCAATTTTGTTAAATGATATTTTGAAGATAAATTTCACAGGAGGGTTAGGGTCCAGGGGTGATTGAAGCACTCAAAGCAATTGATGTAACTAACCATCAGCTGGCTTGTAGAAGTTGTCCTTTCCTGACTTTATTGCGTCACAGAGCGCCTGAACACATTCTTCACTTGGTGGTAGATTGCCAAAAACTGTGGGATCACCTGGAATATAAAAAATATTCTCAACGATAACTCAGTCATGCAAAGTTTTTAAAAGATTATCTTGAAACAATTAGGCTCCAAAGGGGGGTTGCGCCGAACCCAGATAATGCTATTAAAACTTTGTCATCTTTGAATTAACTTTCCAGATTAAATATTAGTTTTCGTACAATCTGTGCAAAGTGCAGATTCACTGTTCTCAAACTTCACACTAACGATGGGACTGTATTTTGAATATAATATTTTAACAATTTAATAAGATATTTACAGTGTTGTGCACGATTTTACGTTCCAAGCGTTGGTTCTTCAAAATCAGCGGCAGTTTCCATTCCTGGACAATGTCCCCACTTCTCCTTCTGTGTTTTTGCTAAGATTTCATTTACTCTATGTCTAACAAACTGTTTCCACTCACCGCGATTCTGAATCCAATATAATGCTGTAATACTATCTAACCAGTACTTTGCTTCTATTTTCCCTACTTGGCCTACTAAAGCTTTCCGCACAGATTCCATTAACTTTGCTAACATCAGCGCGGACATTAGTTCTAAGCGCGGTATAGTAAGCTTCTTCAGCGGCGCAACTCTAGTTTTTGCTGTTAACATTTTCACAAAGACTCCAACACTCTTGCGACAAACAAAATATACTAGCGCGCAATGCGCTTTCTCGCTTGCATCACCAAACCCGTGAAGTTCAAAGATTGAATTTTGCACTTCACACCACTATAGATGCATCTATTTAGCTTAATAGTCTTAACACGGTTTAGATCTTCAATCAATTCAGTGTATAGACTGGCGTGCTTTCCGCTTATCTCGTCATCCCAGTCAATCATTTCTACGCACAACTGTTGAAACAAGATTTTCATCAAAACTATTACGCAGCTAATTAATCCTAGCGGATCAAATATCTTTGCTAGTGCACTCAGCAGGTTTCGTTTAGTTAGCTTCTTGTCACCCAAGTCTACTACAAACATTTGTAGGTCGAACATGAACAGATTATTGTCGCAATCCCAGCCTATACCTAAAACTTTTGTGTAATCATCGTCATTTTGGATTCCCAAACTCCATTGTGTGAATGTTTCATCGTCTGGATCTGTCGCCTGCACGACATTGTTCTCGCATTCACGCTGTTCTATAAGCGCTCGCACGTTTGCGTCATTTGTCATCCATTTCCTTAATTTAAGCCCGCCTTGAGACATTCTAAATTTCGCCTTTTCATATAAATTGATCGTTTCGTGTGCGCTTTTGCCCTCCGAAATTAAGTCATCAACGTAAAATCCTTCATTCGATTCTTGAGCAAGCACTGGATGTGATTCTGCAAATTGCGCTATGTCATGCCTAAGCGTGGCGTTGAGTAAAAATGGCGAGGCATTTAATCCAAACACTACTCTGCAAAACCTGTAAACAACAACCTCTAAACTAGCATTAGTAGCATCTCTAACCCACAGAAATCTTAAATAGTCCATGTCTGCTTTGTCTACTTTTACGTTCAAAAGTGCTTTCTCTATGTCTCCTACAAAGGCCACAATGTTCTCCCTAAATCTAATTAATACATCAAACAACAACGGTGTTAATGATGGTCGTACATGAACACAGTCATTCAAAGAAGTCACTTTCTTACCCTCCTTTGATGATGCATCATACACTATTCTTAGCTTAGTTGTTTTGGCTTCTTTACGTATAACCGCTTGATGGGGAAGATAATGAACATTCATCCACGACCCTGACTCGTCAACCCTTTCAATGACTCCCGTTTTAGTTAATCCCGATAATTTTATCATAATCTTTTAACAAATCAGGCTCAATTGACAAGCGCTTAATTTGCCCTTTCGTGCGTGCTAAACTATTGGCATAGTTACCTGGTAAATGCCCATGACCTGCTTCCACGGCTATTTAACAGAGTACTTATGCCCATTAAACTCAATTTTATCTAACAAGGCTTCGTGCACATCGTCAGTTTCCCCGACCCCAAGTGTTTCTAAATCCCACAACTTGTTCACCTGCCTGTTTATGTTGCTTTTCTACGCTGCAGTCTGCGAAACTAAATTAACATGTGCATTTTTGATTTTCGAGCTCCCTTTCAGTGGACAGCTTACAACCCATCCTAAACAAGTGTCAATCACAACTGGCTCATCCTTTTTGCCCCTAATTATTTATACTTTCTTGAAAGCCCAAAGGTTATCTGCTCCTATCAAAATCTCCACTTTCAACATGTCCTGCTTCAAACTTACATCTGACAAAAACAAATTTTTCAAAGGAGAATACTGCTCCTTAGCCACCTCAATAATCTCAATTTTTACCGTACAAATACAGGGAACTACTAATGCCTCTAAACGAATTTTGCAATTTTCCTAACTGATGCGACCTCGCAATTGAGGAGCTCTGTCATCTTACCATCATTTGTTACACCACCAAAAGTGTTGACCTCTAACGATTCCCGCCTTGCTACATTAAGCTTCGCATCTTGTTTTGCCCTATTTGTGACGAAAGACTTCTGACTTCCCAAGTCAAAAATCACTCGCACTCTCTTCCTATTCTGACCTACGAGAATTCCTTGCGCAGTCTGCAAGGCTACCCTAGTGTTTGTACTCACATGCACGTTACTTACATTTACCTGCTCTATTTTCCTTGCGCTACCACTCTGTTTTTCAGCCTTATCTTCGTTTTTTTTCCTTTGTCACATATAGACACATGATGACCCTCCCCACTTTCTCAAGCAGTGTATGAAAAGTTCATTCGCACCTCGCGATATTCATGATCCTGATGTTGATTGCATCGACAATAGTAACGGTGATTTCTGCGTTAGGAGCTCATCAGACAAAACTAAATGGTATGAAATCAATCTCAGTATTCCAAAGTGTAGCTGTGATTCGTGGAGAAAAATGCAATTTTCATTTTGGCAACCTCGACTGAGGAGCTCTTTTTTACAAATTATAATTTTCACTCACAATTTACGTCCCAGAATGCACTTGAAGAGCCAGTTGAGCAAGAATTGTTGTATGAGAGTGAAACAGAGGAAATCCAGGCATCACAAGAAAGAACTGAAGTACCGCCAATCAACAACTTGGAACAACAAGAAAGGTTAGTGATTCATTGCAATCCTTTTTCCAATCAACATCCATGGCATTCATTGGACACTACTGGTAAGTATTTGAGCTAAATAATAAAATATAGACATGCATTATACACATACTTAGCCCACATGAGTCCACAGATTTACATGCAAAAATTAGTATCTATAGAAACATTAACTCATATAATTCCTTAAGTAACAAAGAGAAAATATTTAACTAAATGCAACAGTAATTTTGTGTAATATAGGCTATAGATAAGTTCTCAAAAACAAGACTCTACTTTGACCCACTTGGAGGAAGTGCAGACAAAAAGACACCTAATACACAGATGATGTATCATATAAACAAACTAAGGTAATTCTCAAACTTGATCTTAAAAGATTTGCCCAAAAATCATTTTCAACAATCAATATTATCATTCATGTAGTCATTGTTTGTCACTGCTTTAGTGCTTTGGTAGATGTAAAAACAGGTTAGAACTCAAGCTCATGGCAATGTTTTGAGCCACTCCATTGTAAACATAAAGATATGTATAACTGTGAAGTGTACCTATGCTTGGTAAGCTTAAAATAGCCTAACTTTACTTGAATAGCTATTTTTACAAACATGATTATTCAATAACTGCTCATTTTGCAGCAGTTTGCTCGATGTCTAGCCCTTGGCTTTGATCAAAAACCAGCAAACATGGAGACTGAGAGAAAACAAATCCTTTCAACATTACTTGGGTCTTGCTATGATGATATCACACGGAAAGGCATAAATAACATTTGGTTGAATATTTTTATATGGAATTCATTATGAATATCTTAGGAAGCAAAATGTGGCTGTTTGCAAAATATGCAGAGAGGATGACAATGAGGATTGGCTGGGTTGTGATCAATGTGGTCGATTTTTTTCATGCAAGTTGCCTTAATGTTGACTTTACCATAACCTTGTCAACACATTTTACATGCAGATAAAATTATTATCAATATTATTTGACATGCAACAAAATCATTGTTATGGTATCAGTGCAAACTGTGCAATTAAAATGAGGGCTTCAAAATATAGTAATGTGTGAATGATAAATACTTTAATTCAAGGTAAAATGAACTGGAAAATTTAATTGATTCGGCACGATTGTGCTTGCCACTAATTGAATCTCAGACATGCTATGAATAGTTTGAAACTGTTGATGAAATGTTACCATAAACAACAAGTTTTACAAATATATCTAAAATAACATGGCTTATTCTTATTTCTTACCTTTGCGATGATTCTTCTGGCCAAAAATTTTCAAAATTCATGTAAATGCGTCTACATGATTACTCTGATACGAAATTCAAACGCAAAAACAAACTTGAATCAACTTTTGAGAGATAGCCGCTCCAGTTATTATTGAACTCAATGGTTCCGTCCTCTGAAGATAGGCGGAATACGTGGAGAAATCACGTGAGTATGTATTGAAATGTGCGAGAAAAGGCAGTTGCTAGGTTACAAGACAAATCTTGAGATTTTGCAGTATTACGATTACGAACCACCGAATAAAAGCGTGAAAATGAACGAATAAAACATAATATTGCAAATTGTTTGTGAAATAATATTTATCTCATCTCCAAATAGAATATTTACTATTTAGTGGAAAATTTCTACTCATCTTCCGACCGAAAGCATGGCATAAAAGATAAATCACTAGACGTAATGGTTGAACAAGCACAAGCAGTGCATAAGGTATGAAAATTTGATCTTAAAAGTTTTATCCACAAAAAGGTTGGAAATCTTACTCAACTGCTACTTCTCAAATGGACCTACATTTATTGAAGATTACCAAACGTGGTAGGATTCAGGGTAAAATCCACTTTTTCTTTTGCTTTCTTTTAAAATGGCGATGAAATCTCATTAAATAATTCAAGCATAAGCTAAGAGAAGAACAAAAAAAAGATTTAAAGAAAATCCCAATGTGTTTGTCTTTATAAACCTCTAGAGCAATAGAATAAAAAGTCTCGACGTTCGTGCTTATTTTACTCGTGTGAACCAGGCTTAAATGTTATTACTTCAGTAATGCAGGAAGTGATTGTGTTTGCGAATGAGAAGTTAATTACAAACTGATTGTCTTCACAGCATTTCAAATGTGTAAGATAATTTGTAGATTTTTGTAAATGTGGTGGATGGTAAACTGGGAAATAAAGTATTTTGCCACTACGAAAAATATTTTATGTAAAGTAATTTTTACCATGGAAAACTTGTATTTTATTGTTAAATAAACTGCAATGAAACAAGGACAAGAAAAAAGGTATAAACTATCCTCTAAAAACTCAAACTTATTTAGATACCAAATGTCATTCACCTATTTCAGAAATTAATCAAAATAGTTAATGATTATATAAATATTTGAACTATACATTTTAAATTTTACAAATTTATCATCCAATGTAGTCCAAACGAACATTGATGAGTTATAACGTTCCATAACTTAATGAAATTTCGTGTCTTAGAAATAGTTTTGTCCAAAAGGTAAAACTTCAGCAATGGCTCTATCTCGTGATTCATTCATTGAAGGAAGATATGTCCATGAAGAACTACTTCCCATTTTAAAACACTCCACTGATTTAAGTTCTTCATATTTATAATCTTTAACATTGAAACCTCCCATGACAACAATTGTATCACCAGTTATAACTGCACAACACCCCCGTCTCTTTTCCAACATGGATGGTAAGACTGTAATCTTACCTGTATTGCTGTCATACAACATAACACTGTTCAAATATTCTTTTCCATCATAACCTCCAAGAAGAACAACTTGATCTCTCCATTGAACTGTTGCCATTTCAGTCAATGGATAAGGTAATGGAGGCATTTGCTTAAATGTAAGAGTCCTTGGATCAAATTCCAAAACACAGGACAAAACTTTGCAATCTTTTCCCCATCCTCCAAAAATCAGAACTTTATCATCAACAACAACAGCTCCATGGCACGAACGTGGTTCAGGCATATGACACAACTCTTTTAAAACATAAGATGTTTTACCAGTTTTAAGATGTTTTATCTTTATTTCACTGATCAAATCTGATTTTCCAAAAAAATCGCCTCCTCCAATGAAAAGGATTTGTTGTTTATAAACAACAGTTTGATGACCCCAACATTCATCAGGTAACTCTGTGGGAAATTTTCTCCATGTCAAAGGAAACTGTTTTAGATTCAATGTCTCCATTGACTTGTAGAACAATCCTCTAACAACAAATAAATTATCCTTATAAATGAATGATGAAGCACCCATGTATTGATTTTCCATTGATGCAATCTTAAACCATTTCTTCTCCTTCCATGAAAAAATTTCAACAGTCTTTGAGGAATCATATGGGTAACCTCCAGCAACCAAAATATCACCTCTTAATAAATCCATAACTAATTCAACTGGTGATGTCAATATTGGAGCAAAATGTTCATTTATAGTCATCTTGTCCAAAAGTTCAAACATCATGGTTTTCATTTTTTCTATTTCTTGGGAAGATTCAATCAAATTTTTATACCAAGACTCGACAGCGAATTCCTTGCGCCAGTCCTGTATTGGATTAAACATTTTTCCGTCTCCAAGTTCAATACTTGGCCAAGTTGATAAATGATCATGATTGTTGTTGATCCTTGCAATGAACTGATATAAATGATGGTTCAGAAGAATGACTGACTTTATGTTTTCCATTCATTGAGATTTTTTGAACATCGCTCTCATGCCACCACCGATAAAAACAGAGAACATTTTACGAACACCGTCCAATTCATGCAGCCTTTTTATGTAAGATAAACATAAATCAATGACAATCTCCTGATGCTCCGGACATTCAAAAATTTGTGCCATGGTCTTAACAATAACGGCAAAAATTCTGTCCTCCAAGCTTAAGTTTTGGTTGTTGAAAACATCTGTTGCTTTCTTACGGGAAACTTCAAATCGTTTTTTTGCCATTTCAAAAACCTTTGAATGTTTTATTGCACGGGAAAGATCATACCTGGTGGTGATGGCAGTACAAGTTGCCTGAGACTCATCATTATTACTTGCTTCTTCACATTCTCTATTACTTTCTACTTTGTCAATGTACTTACAAAATATATCAAATCCTTCCCCTAAGAAGTTTAAACTGGAGGAAAGATCTATTTTCGAAAGATTATCGAGCATTGTTTTGATTTCGTGTAAATCTCGTAATGATAAGTTGGCGAAATCCTTCATTACCAACGTCACCGTTTCCTAGCCTGTCTGCTGCAGTATCTCGGGCTTTGTTCGTACATAATTGAATTAGAGAGAGTAGTAACTTTTCATAAGGCATCGCGTTTTGATGTTTTGTATCCGTAGAGCTTGTGTATAAATCTATTGCGTCTCTGTCAAAAGCAAAAACATTAGTAAAATTAGCTGTGTTTGTATGAATACTCGATTCAAATAAAATGCTTTATTTCTTTTAAAATTTCAACCCATCATTTTAATAGATATTAATATGTTAACAGCAACGATTTACAGCATTTTCCATAGATGAGATTTTCACTTTTGCAAGAAAATTTTGCAAATTACGAGGGAAAGAGAAGAAATCGATAATGAGAGAAAAATAAAGGGAATTTTAAAATACGAACAAAATCTAAATAAAACTTAATGCTCCTGTTATGTTGTTGTTTTAATGATAGTTTACAGGCAAATATTCAAGAGTTACTTTACAACACTTTACATGACACTAAATGACTAATTTCTTGAGAAAACCGCTGAACGCGCGTACTGCATTTTTGCAATTTAGCGATCATTTTTGACAAGCGTGAAACTAAACTGACCGAACGAGATCTTATAAAAACTAGAGCACCATTCCTACAAAATTATCCTAGATCTATCTCTGCAGTAAGGTTTTACAAAGAGTAGACGATATTTATAGTCCACTATTTAGTCCCGTTATTTCATCGATTCTGTATCGTTTGTGTGTGTTTGAAGACATGAAAATTGATGTGTGTAGCGACTTGTAAAGTGTGTTTATTAGCTAATATTAAATATGGCTTGAAGTCTACATTGTCAAACGACGAAAGTAAAAAAGCGACAACAAGGGAAATACTTCGAAGTGAGAGCTTTTAAAAGAGAAGGGAAGTTTATTCAAATTAGGATAAATAGCAATAATGAGAGAAATTCTGTGTAGAAACCGTAGCCATTTTCCGGGCTAATTCTGCTTTAGTTTATTAATTTTGCATCTATATTATATATTGTATTTGTTGTTACAATAGTTTGTGTCGATCAGTACGTCGTGCTTTAATTTTTAAGACTAAACTCACTTTGACCTTTTCAACAGAATTCATTCAATGATATTTATTGCAGCAAGTGCTTACGTTTTATTGATAACGTTGACAACCTTCAGTTTGTTCAATGACCGTTGCAATGTTAGGGAAATTTTCTATATTTTAAAAAGCAATTTATTCTGCGTCGTAGACTGTCGTTCATGCATCTTCAATCATGCATTTGCAAAATTCACAAAAATCTCAAGTTCCGCTTTAGTGGCATAGGGTAACCGGGAAATTACAGTGTGACATATAGAGTGAGTGGGGGACTACAGAGTTACTGCAGTGTGCAGGGGGCTTTACGTTAGAAAGTTGGTACTTAGAACAATACCAACTTAGAACAAATCCAATGAACAGATCACAACAACTACCGCACTTTACGAAAACGATCTATTCACAACCTTAAACATTACTTTCATGATGACAATACACAATTGACACCCACACATTTCCTTTACAGACAATACGACACGTATGAACAAGACAACAAATACCGCTAACCTGACTGTACACTTAAGGTGGTCATATACAAAAAATTGAATTTTTTTCATTTTTAAAGATAGTTATAAGAAACTATCAGTATTTGAAAGACTTTAATGAAGAGAATTAACTAATGGAAAAAAAAAATTAAAAAATCACTAATTACACTAATTATCCAACATGGCGGCCCCTAATTAGCCAATAAATGAACTTCGCTGCGAACATGATATCTTGGGAACCAATGATCCAAATTCAATGAGTAAAGTTTTTTAAAAAGCTTAGAACATAATCTAGTGCTTGACACTTTTCAATTTTTATTAATTCTTTATAAACAAAATATATTCAAAAATTTGATTTTCTTCAGTAATTTTGCATTTTGGTACACATTTTGACATAAGAGTAAATATTTCATCAACAATGCAAAATATCAAAATTTGAAAATGTCAAGCACTAGATAATATTACTAGCCTTCAACATACAAAATTTCAGGCATCTCTGACAAATAACAAAGATAATATGATGTCACAAAGTTTTTCCTAAGTGCTAAAATCACCAAAATGAGAAAACAGCATTTAAAGTTTTACATAACCTATATTGTACCTCTGGTAGCCCTAAAAATGCCAGCTTCATAAGTAACTCCTTCCTTATGTTTAGCATTGTCAATATAATTCTTTCTAATGTTTCTTAATGTTTTTCTTTGCTTTTTCACCTTCTCTGAACTCTTCTTTGCCGACAACTTTATCCGATGATGATCACATTCTTGAGCCCCTTTACTTGTAAACATTCCAGGAGTTATGTCCAGTTCACTCAATACCTTTAACAAATTTATGTCCCCATCATTAAATTTAAGAATAGCCAAGTATGTTGCAAGAGCAACAGTCTCTTGTTCAACATATGTAGTCTTCGGACATCGTTCCCATATCATATTATTTAGACATTCATTAACATTTTGAGTTAAGCCATGAGTACATTTGTTCAACAAAGTAGCATTGCTCAGTTCTTCAAATATGGGCTCAATGACCTTAACAATACATTCAGGAATGCCTATTCTGTGCTTAGTTGTCCTTTTCCCTCTTATAGCCACACCAACTGTCTTCACCATCAGGACAAAGATGATGCTGAGGATTAGTATCAGTTGATGCAACATGATAGAGAGAAGCTTTTATCGATTTTGCCATTTCCTTAACATCATGAAGGTTTCCTCTTACTGACAAACCATAATAATTTTGAAGAATATCAATCTTCCCATCTGTAAGCCTTCCTTTCCACTCAATCCTTTACCACAAGCAAGCTTTTACCCTTTGTATTCTTCAACTTACTGACGACTCCCAACCCTCTTTTGAATGTGACCAATACACTCCAACTTTTTTGGAATGCACTCTTCTCCATATGGCTTTCTTTCAACAATAGCATTATATGTTGAAGAATCCCCGTCGCCAAGCATTTCCTTGTATTTCAGTCCTCTAGAAGCCAAAGACCTCTCGAAATTCATGACAGCTCCAGAAGTCTCCATACTGCTAGCACTTCCTTCATGATTGATCTTGCACTGATGACCAGCTTTCCACTCGTTGTATTTAGGATCACTTGTCCTATTTTTCCATTTGGCACATTGCTGACACCTGTCTGAGAGCACTTCCACGTCTAAACACTTTTTGGTTTGCAAAGATATTGCCGTAACAACACCATTATGGGATGCATGGCCTCTCTTTGCCATGTACCATCCAAAGATATTCCACATTCTGGTGCTCCATTTTCCTCTTTAACAT
Organism: Xenia sp. Carnegie-2017; assembly: GCF_021976095.1. Classification (NCBI taxonomy): domain Eukaryota; kingdom Metazoa; phylum Cnidaria; class Anthozoa; order Malacalcyonacea; family Xeniidae; genus Xenia; species Xenia sp. Carnegie-2017. Next base: position 11,833,279 of record NW_025813469.1, read on the forward strand.
GCATAGCATTGCTGAGCATGTTGTCATTGGCCAGTTGTTCAACAACTGGTAATAGCTTTCCATTTTGAATCAATGTAAAGCTTCGGCAAGTTGGTGGTGGAGCCATATTCATGACCTTGTTGAATGTGACCATTGCAGCTTGCCCTCGACCAATTTCTCGAAATGCTAGGACTGCTCGTGTGAACAGCCAGATGTGTGGAAACTATACTTTCATTCTTTACACATTGAAGAAGAATATAATGCGCATAGCCTTTCCTTTTCCTCAAGTCCACATGGGATTCCACACTGCTTTCGCAATCAGGGCATTTTAAAAATTCATCAAAAACACCAAACAGCAAAGACAAGTCCATAAACACGGTGCCTTCTTGTGTGAGATTATTAAAATTTGAGCCAATGCTCCTCGTTTGATGACTTATTTTCTTTGCAGAAGGTCCAGGGTTTGCGTCATCGTTTCCGCCATGTTTTGACTTCTTTGCCATTTTTGATGGCGGAGTTCTAACCGCTTTTCTCTTTCTATTTCGACTATTCCCCATTATTTTCGCTTTGATTATTATCGGAATAACAAAAGAAAGCTCCTAACAAAAGACTTTTCTCCTCAGAGATACAAAATTATAATGTTTTGAAGAGCAACTTTTCGAACTGTGCGAGCACGCGATCAGCTTTGATATGAAATTATAACAGTTACCATGGTGCCAAAATGCAACCAATCACGATGTAACTTAACGAGAAGGCTTTGAATAACATCCACCAAAAGTAGAAACAAAAAATTCGCTTTAGAAGGGTAGTTTTTGGGGTGAAATTTGGGTAAAAATCCGTTGCTAAGGCGTTGCTATGGACCAAAAACTTTAAGAAGACAACTTTGAAAGCATTTTTCGTGGGTAAATGATAGTTTTAACGAAAAACGATTAGAACAATCAGAAAAACCATAGCATAAAGTACCGATAATGATCAAAAAAAAATTTTGAGTTTTTAGAAAAAATAGTGCCTTAAATTTGTATATGACCACCTTAACTCGTTCTAAAGATGACTACCGCTAACGTTGTCAAAACGTCATTCAACATCAACACCAGCAGTTTTCTCAGGACTCTACTAATCTAAACAATGTACATCTACAAACATGCAACGATACTTCTGGGTTCAAACCATTCACTTTAAACTAATAATGTTGATAAAATCAAGTCATAACGAACGAATAAGGAAGAGAAAGAACAACTTGCTCTGACCAAATGCGTTAAGTAATTAAAGATAGTGGTTTATTGAACTTCATAATGGACTGGAGTACTAATCTTGCCGTACTCATTTTGACAACTCTTTTAAAAAATAGTGAGTAAATTTTTACATGATAGATGGTCATCGGTTTTTTAGTAACAAAATCATACCGTGCGAAGAATTCCAAACTAGCATATTACGATATACAAAAACCCTTAAAATTGCTTTGTCAGTAATTGACTGTAACAAAAAATTTCAATGTTCATGCTGCGTCTAAGAATGTGCAATAGGTTCAATTTATATCACTATGTGAGATATTAATTAGTCACTTTTACTAAAGCAGTATTCTAGAAAAGACCACGACAGAATCTTATATGTTTAAACTTTCATAGCACATCATTCAAATTTCATTGAATGAGGAAAAACTCTTCTTTATAAAAGTCATGTTATATAGAATTTAAATTATTGCACATAATGATATGCATAACTGAAATTCTGTGACGTGTCATACTTTTGACTCAACACGTTAAGTTTGAAACTTTGCTGTATCAATATAATTTGAAATAAATGATAGAGTAAATTGGTATTGATGTGAGAAAGATCGTATTTCCCTCGTGTAATGTATCCAAAATTTATTTTTGTTTTAAATTTTCACCAAAATGAAGAAATTTTATCCATATGAAACATACATGGCACTAATTTATAAGTTATATTTAAGGTGGTCATCACCTCTTATAAACTGTATTTTGACCAAATTTTCAAAAAAAAAATTATTAATTTTTTGGGAGCCTTAACTATTTAATTTTAAGACTTTGTCGTTTAAATTTTGAAAAACATTATAAATTACGGTCAAAAAGCTTTCAAAGCTATGTTGTTTAAAAATTTACTCCATAGCAACGGCCTAGCAACGCATTTAGGTTGAGATTTCCTCAAAATTTGGTCGAAATATTGGTCAAAAAATTGTCATTTTTGTTTCTCCTTTTGGTGCATTGAATTCAGAGTCTTTTGACATAATTGTATTCTAATTGGTTCCTTTGGGGAGTCATGGCAATGAAAGTCTTTTGTCTGTCTCGAGATCGATGCGTTTGCATTTCTGGCAGAAGTTGTCTACAAATTTCTTAGTTTTTGTAACATTTCAAGTGCTAAATTTGCTGCTTTATTTCCCAACTATTGTTTTTGTTATTTTGTTGGGATTTGAAGTTATATGATGGGAAATCCTCAAAATAGAGGTAGAAACTGGTGAGAAAAATGTAAAGAAATGCAAAATGGCGAACCTTGTGACAAAGGGTTGGATCTTCCGGTGCGAAAATTGATAATCAGACAATAATTTGCTGTCCATTCCAACATTATAACAGAAGGTACTATATTTCTCTGGACTCATCAGTTTATTTATAGTCTTAAAATGAGGTTCTGAAATGTCCGGACGGTGGGAAAGCAATAGACTCACATTCGGAAGCAGACTGCGGAAACTAAAACCTCGACAAAGGGAGAAACCTCTCGGATTAGTAAGGTTTGTCTGGAAAGGTCACCAACTGCACGCAAAGATGGACATTCTTCGAAAGTGTGTGGTTTGGCAATAAGAAACCTTAGTGTTGAAGAAATGGCCAGAAGCACTGGGCATCTCTTTCCATGTTGCCCTCTCAGAGAAGAATCCTCAGCATCACCTGTGTCCAAAAGGAAAGATAGCTGGTGCTGGCTACCTAAAGTATGACACCACCTACCAACACAAGACTGGTATTCCTGGGCCTTACATAGTAGAACTTCATTGAGCAATATTCAATGATCTAACTGTTAGATTTATTCAGAAAATGTACACATGGATTGACACAGAATCCAAACGAAAGTGTTTGAATGGACTCATTTGGGACAGAATCTCCAAGAAACTGTCTCTTGCAACATTTGGCAGTGTTCAGAAGTTTATGATGGGGAGCATCTCCTATATTAACATTTTCATGATTTGAACATAATGCTTGGGGTATTTCATGCCAAAAGGTGTACAAGACCCACAAAGCCAGGATAAAGTTATCAGTCAAAAGAATTCCGAGCAAGTAAGAAAAGTAAGGAAGTCACTGAGGCATCTCAGAAAGAAGTTTCTGGACAATCTGAAGAGACTTGAAGGGTAACTTATGGAAACCGTGGCTAAGCCTTCAAAGTTGTAGATGAACTGGAATGAAACTTTGGATTGCTTTTCTCATTTTCATTTTGCAATAGTCAGTGATTTTTGTGACACTATAAATTTGTAAATATTTGATGCAGAGCTTGATATTTGGCATACTTACTAACTATATTATCCTCTATTATGTGACACTCTTAGATTTTTAATGCTGTTTATATTTAATTAGATTAAAGCCAAATGATTCAAATGTTTACAAAATAAAATGCAAGAATTGAAAAAGTTCTAAATTTCACTCTAAATTTTATTTAAGATATTAAATGAATTAAAAGTAATCACATAATAGAAACAGGTTCTAAGCTTTTCAAAATATATGTTTATTTTGTTTTTTAACCACTGGTTCTTGAGTTATCTATATTTTACAATAAAACAGAAATAAGTCTTAATTAGCTCCCAGCAAAATGTTGGATAATTAGGCTAATGTATTAATGAAAAAAATTATAGTAACATCATATGCCTTTCAGAAAATGATATTTCCTAAATTACTAAAAATAAACAAAATTGTTTCAAGAGTGATAACCACCTTAATAAAATATCAGCTGACATCAAAACAATGATGCATGGAATAAAACATTAAATCTAAAAGTTAGAAATACACTATTACTTAAGGGCTGAGTAATTTTTAAAATCAACATACCTTCACAAATTCAGAAAGATTAAATAACGACGGAACCAACCATGATGTGTTTGCTTTGCTTGATAATAAAAAAGAAGTGGAATGTTAAATAAATGCTTGTTTTAATAACCTGCTGTTTTATTGTAAAAATTGAATTCTGTTCACACCAATAGAATATGAAATGCAAGTTTCTTATTTTAGCTATGACTGAATTAAACACAAAGAAGTTTTGACTTGGAGGCTTTATGTGCCAATAAACCTTTCACAATTTACTATTATTTATTTCAATTATTGTCCTGAACCCTTCCGCCTCTTGAAATATATAAAGGAAGACAGGGCAGCCAGCATTTTACAAGTAAGATAGCTCAAAAATTAAAGATTTATAATTTAGGAAGCTAAGAAAATCAATACACAGTTTATATATATACCTTATACGCAGCTTACATATATTTATTTGAATTGGTGAAATGTTCAGGAAAACTAAACTATTAATAAACGCAAAGTTGAGGCAGCCAGACAAAATATGTAATACCATTTTTACCAATAAAATAGCTCAAACAAATTAAGATTATGAACGACAACTTTTCCAATAAAGATATTTGATGACTGATACTAGATAATAAGGTTAATTTTGTCACATCTCAATGATCAGAGATACTTAAAAATAGCGTTCGGACTTAAAAGTTGAAATCCTAATCATTAAATCTGAATTTTATTTTTTCGTTTCAGGATGCTTTAATATTTTTTTGCTTGGCAATGGCAACAAAGATGTCAGTTTTCGTTTTTTTTAAAAATGTATTGTAGCTTGCAATTCATTTTGAATCTTGATTGTGCTAAGGCGAAGAACGAGCTGCCTTATCGATCTCTTAATCTGGAAGATCCACCATGATATGACGTCATCTCTCACCGATCTGCGAAACATAAGTACAAAAGTCATGTCAAGATGAAATTAAACAATCAAGAAAGCCTGGCGAGAAGAAGTTTCTACTTGATGATATTGTCACTACAGAGAAAAGCAAAGGTTATCTAAAGTCAAATAATAATCTGCAGGCAAGAGAGTCATGTGAAAAAGAATGCTATTACTGATTATTCATTGAACAATATAGAGTATGTTGGATGTACACAATGTTTGGTTGTAAGTACATTTTACGAATCACTTGCATAATTAGAAATAGCTGATTTATAACCAAGATAAATAACCTTTTTCTACTGTTTCATAGATCTACCTTTTGAAGTTGTAATATGAATTAACTATTATACCAAATCCGTTGGCTTAAAGAATGCTATCATCCATAGACATGTGACATGCATTCAAAGCACAAGCTAACCAGAAAGGTTTGCGATCAATCGCTGTGTCATGTTAACAAATTGTAAGCACAATGAAGTATCAGACGAACAACTTGATAATTACGAGAAAATCTTAATCTCTCTCACTTTATTGAGTTATTCGTCTAAGTGCCGTCTTTATACAGACTGACGCATTATACGACAAGACGAACTTTGTTCGATTCTTTGTCTACAGACACGAATAATCATTGATTATTCGTCGTGACGTATAATGCGTCTTGTGTCCGTCTTTACACTGAAGACGAATAACCGTTGATTATTCGCTGTGACGTATAATGCGTCTTGTGCCCGTCTTTACATTGAAAACGCATAACCATAGTTTATTACGATCATTTGGACGACAGAGCGAACAACTTGCTAACGACTACATACGTTTTGCAAGCAACGTAAGACGCATACGCCAACAACTCTGGTTCAACCACCGCTGCAAGGATTTTGGTCTCGTTCCAGCAGGACTTAGAATTAAGTCCCCGCTGAACACACAAGAGGCTATTCAGATTGTCAAATCCACCAGCAGACACACAATACAATGACGTAAGAACCAGATAACAATACGGCTAACCTGACGTTTACTCCTCATTTGACTCTGAAGATAACTACCGCTAAGGTTGTCGAAACGTCAATCAACAACAACAAAAACAGTCCTTCTCAGGACTATACCAACCTGGACAATCTACATTTACAAACATGTAACAGTCACTTTGTTACCCAGTAGTAGGCGATGTTTACAATAGAGATGGGCAGAATCGGAGTCGACTCGGATACAGTCGGCGGGCCAGTCAAAATCCCTTCAGGGTCGGACCCGGCCCGCGGCCGTATGTTGCCAACCCATGATCTAGTGTATTATGAGATCTGTGCAAGCGATATATTCATACCTTAAAACCAAAGAAATCATTTCTGTCGTGAATTACAATCCATCCGATACGCCAACCTGGCACCAAGAACCTGTCATTGACACACAACGTTTATATGGTTTCCTCAAAATGACGTAATGCAATAAAAATGCGCATGCTCACCTTTTGGCGATGCCACCGACAACTATAAGAGGAACATTTTTTGTTAAACTTCTCATGCTATGGAAAGGCTCTTTGCCGAATGTCTGCAGGAAGTAAGAGAAAAAGTTAATTTAGTTCAAGCCTCATTCAGTGTTGCCAAGCCTGACCACCTTCTCGGGCAGTACCAATAAAATTTAGAACCCAACCCCCTGCATGTCTAACAACCTTGTCGACGTAAGGCAAGGACGCCATCTTGAAAGATGTCTCAAAACCCATTCCAAACAATTATTTAAAAAACCAAACCTCGACTGTGAGTGAGAATACCTTTGAGAGTGAGAATAAAATTGTTTAAGAAACCCAAAGTTGTGATGTGATTATTCTTCGTGTTCCGAAGACATTGGGACGGAGGTCAATTTCCGGAATACCCTAACAACTGTGTCTAGATAAGGAAAGGACGCCAAACCTCGACTGTCAAATTTGCAAATGTATAGGAATCAGGAAGCATATTCATGGTAAATCAAGTTTTGCCACCTTTCAAAATGGTGAAGCTTGCCTCACTCCACAACCACAATAAACCCACCTTCGAGATGCAAAATTGAAGCGTTCGTTGTTTAAAAGTGGTCAACCTTGCACAACTTTCCTCATATGAAAGTATATATTTATTTCTTACCTCTCTCGAAATCCTAGGTTTAATTCAAATTCTCAAGAAATACTGCCTCAAATGTGTGTATTTTCGATCGCCATAATGTACATAATGAAACCCCAGTCCAGCGCAGTTTTCGTCGTGACGTCACTGCGCGGTGATCGTTGTCAACATAAGACAAAATATACTAGCAAAGTAGAAATTACATAGCATATTGTCGTTGCATTTTATTTTCGGTTTAAATTATTGCGCAATGGATAGATTCCAAACAGTTCTTAGTAATTATTTGGCAGCAGACTACTAAGAATGATTAACGATCAAAAGTAACGTTATGCATGAGCATGACTGAAACAGACTCAGCGACAGGATGACTCGACGAAGTTCATGTTGTTGCAATGAATGAAGACTCAGCACAATTTGAGGAATGATACTCCGGACTGTATTACAGATAATCCTGTTTTCAAATCTTTGTTTAAATTATTGGATATTACGACTGGCATGGAGTGAGTACAAACAACACTATGGTTCAAAGCTGAAGAAGGACTGAACACAAAGACAAGACATGTTCACAGGCACTGGTTCAATGGTATTGGAATGTATTAGCAGAGTAAGTCCTACCATCTTTTGCTGTGCTACATTCAGGCATTTTCAACCATAGGTCCTAGAAGAGGACTTTGTCTTGAGGGTTTAAATTTGCTGATGAATAATGTAATGTAAACTATTATGCCATATTTAGAATATCGTTAATGATGAATTATTAATAAATAAAAATATATTGGATTTAGTAAATGAACACAAATTATAATGGCCATAAACCAATTATTTGTGCTATCAAGATTTTGTGTACATAATTAAAAGTGCCTTCAATGAATTTACAAAATAAAAAAAATTATGCTACTTTACTATTAGGAGTCTCTTATTAATTAAAATATTGATATATACATAACTATTTTGGGACTGTTTACCCATTCTTGATTTGTGTTCTTTAAAAACTTCTTTTGTTTAAATTTCTATAGATGCAATATTTCTTGGAGTGTTTGCTGGTAAAGAAATCTGTTATGTAATGTTTACATTAAACAGCGGACATCTTCCATCATACCTGCACAAAGATATGACTTACTCACCACATAATTAACTACTCCAAATTTTTTCTTTTGGGAACACGATAAGCACAAGTGGAAGGAGGGAAAATACTTTAATAAAAGTGCTTACATATAAAGGTATGCTTGCAAGAACCAAGTTGGCAGTGATAGACCACAATGTAAACACTGGCAGAAAACAAGCACAAGTTCAATGTGGAAAGCAGGGAAAAGTGATATAATATCGGTTCCCAAAGGAAGGAATGGGTAGCCAAGCCAGTATGGTGAGTAATATTCTTTTGTGCAAGTATGATGGAAGATGTCTGCTGTTTTAATGTAAAATGTACAATTTCTTACCAGCAAACATTCCAAGAAATATTGCATCTATAGAAAAAGAAACAAAGAAAGTGTACAAGCACACAAATCAAGAATGGGTAAACAGTCCCAAAAATAGTTATGTATATACCAATATTTATAATTAATAATAAGAGAATCTCTAATAGTAAAGTAGCAAAATTTTTGTTTGCTATGCAAATCATTAGCAAAGGCACTTTTAATTATGTACACCAAAATCCTTGCATAGCACAAATAAAATTGGTTTGGCTTGACCATTATAATTTGTATTTATTGTTCATTTACTAAATCCAATTTATATTTTATTTATTAATAATTCATCATTAACGATACTTCTAAATATGGCTATAATAGTTTACATTACCATTATTCATCAGCAAATTTAAAACCTCATAGACAAAGTCCTTCTAGACCCAGTGGTTGGAATGTGCTCGAATGTAGCTAACAGCAAAGAGATGGTAGTAATTTCTAATTTCGCCCAATACATTCCAACACCATCGAACCAGTTGCCTGTAGCCACATGTTTTTCTTTTGTGTTCAGGTCCTTCTTCAGCTCTTGAACCATAGTGTTGTTTGTACTCACCCATGCCAGTCGTAATGCCAATAATTTAAACAAAGATTTCGAAAACAGGATTATCTGTAATACAGTCCGGTATCTATTCCCTCAATTTGTGCTGAGTCTTCATTCATTGTTACAACAGCTGAACTTCGTCAGAGTCGTCCATAGCTCGTCGCTAGAGTCTGTTTCAATCGGCTCATAAGCATATGGTTGAATCATGTTTTGATCGTTAATCATTTCTTCGTAGTTTGAAACACTGCTTCCAGAATAATTACTAGAGGAATCGTTTGAGTAATCCGTATCCATTGCGCAAAATAATTTAAAACTTAGAAAATAAAATGCAACGATGAATATGCTTATGCGTAATTTCTACTTTGCTAGTATATTTTGTCTTATGTTGACAACGATCACCGCGCAGTGACGTCACGACGAAAAACCGCTGCTGGACTGCGGCTTCGCTTGCATGTACACAATGGCGATCGAACAAGAGGCAAAAATACACACATTTAAGGCATTATTTCTCGAGTTAAATTTGAATTGGAAACCTGGGATTTCGTGAGAGAGGTAAGAACAATATACACTTTCATATGAACGAAAGTTGTGTTAAGGTCAGACTACCCCTTTAAGCGAATATTACAATCGTGATGAGCTTACATTAGTTGAAACATTAACGTATTTAAAAGTCGGTTAAATTTAGGGCATCGGGAAATTCAAAAGTCGTCATGTGACATGCAATTAACGAACACTTAAGACATGCGCGTAAACTTCATCACAGAGAACTGGGACGCGGTATTTTTCAGCAACTGTAAGAAAATAAGACCAATATGAATGCACGAAGTTTGTTGGTCAAATCGGCGGAAAAAACTTGTACATGTCTTGAGATATTTACTGTTTAAAATTTCTTCCAAATGTTCTCTTTTGTACACAGAACCACAGGGATTTGATGGGTTGACAACGACAATAAGCTTTGTTCTCTCGTCAATAAGTGAAACCATATTGTCCAAGTCGGCTTCCCAACCATTTTCAGGCTGAAAATTATAAACAATCATTATTCATTTGAACATAAAGTCCAAAGCAACACTCAAGGTTAGTTTGTTGGAATCCTTTGAAGTCGTAGGGAGCTTTAGCAGAGCCTACGAGTACGAACTACGTCATTTTGGCGCGAAAACATTGTTGCGACAACAAAAACACGTAGCCGTCATCAATTTGAGAACGATGTTTTGTAAAAAATTCGTAGTCGCGACTACGATGTCTTTTTAAGCAAAGAAAGTAGATAAATTTTTTCATTGTGTAAGAAATTAGTTTACAGTACTACTTTCCAGCATCCAGGCTTTACTTTAGAACCTTTTTTGAGTGCATATGTACATTTAAAAGGAAAATATGACCTTGAAAACTTCCATGTATTTCGCACGCAAAGTGAACGGTAAACAAACAATAAAATAGCATAAATCGCACATATCGTACATAAAGCTTAAAATAGTGAAGATTTTTAAGTCTAAAGAGTCCTATGTTCTCGCAAAACCAGTATTACCAATTAGTTGATATCATTATTGACAAATGGAGCCGTAGCTGTTTCGCAAACGTCGGTATTTTTCACAATAAAAAGTCTCGTTCTGTTGTTTATAGCTAAAGCAAAATTTTGACGAAGCGATAACGACAAAAACTTCCTCGCGCCATTCTCTTACACGGTCAAACTTTGTACTCGTTGTCGTAGTCGTACTCTTGCTAAAGCTCTCTACTGACTGTTTGACTTCAATGAAGAATAAAGTGGAAAAGTCGTTGATTTCAAGTGTCACAATCAGCACATAATTAGAATATTCTTTGATCACCATTATCATGATTATTAGAACAGTCCTTAATCTTCATTATCATAATTAGAACTTAATTATAACAGTCTTTAATCTTAAACAGTAACGTAAACTCAAGATCTTTAATTTGCACAAACTTACAAAGAGCTTATAAGATTGTGCTTCAATCTCCCTCGATCCACAGATGCATTTGTAAAGAGAGAAACCAGGTCTTGGAATTAGGATGTTATCACCACGATCAACTAGGGCGTTCAATGCTATCTTGATTGCTCCAGAGCAACCGCTGGCCAACACAACATCCTGTAAAGAAAACAACATAAACATAGAAGTATGGGCGTTTTCATAAAATATTTGTGTGAAAGGCCCGACTCTCTCATTTCTGTCAAAATCAGGTAGAGCTGCTTTCTAAGATCTCCTCACCTTGATAGATATAGCACATTTCAAGTAGATGCATACATTACTTGTATTCACCCCCCGGTAATTTAAATGGTGAGGCCGAAACACTTAAATCTTAAATGAACTTTGTTCCTTATTGAAAACTTATTGAGAGGAGGGGGGAGTGGGGTGGTGAGAGAAGTGTATTCAACAAAGATGCTATAACCCTGTGTAAATTAAAAATCGTTGCTTAAGAATATTACTCACTGCAAATGATATAAGGAGATGAAACGCAAGAAAACAGCCACATTTTGGTTGACCGTTGTCAATGAGTTGTATTTTAAAGAAATATACAATGGAATGCCAAAACTTGGTGAAGGGACAGAAAGGGGGGGGGGGAGAGGATAAAAGTTAGATTTTTCTGCCTTCATAAGAAGGAATCCTTCTTGTTAAAGTAGACATCAATAAAGCTGCTTGAAGTAAAATTAGAGACGATGGCTTTAGGAAAACGAATATGCTAACATGAATTTCTCCCAAGTACTTTATCAATATCACTATCAACAATTGTCCCTATAGTTATGGAGCAGGAATATGTGCCTCAGCACCCACGATGTATTCAGGTGTTGAACTGTATTTTGCAACGGCCTTTCGTGTCTCTTTGCATCCTACAAAAACAAATACAGATGATTGTATATGACTGGAATAGTGGAACACACACAGTGTGTATCAAAATAAACGCAATCCTTTCATTTGTGAAGCAAACACTGACAATTTTCATACCATTCTTTCCACACTCCTCAAATCATAATACAAATTCTAAATTTATACGTCATGTAAGCTAGAACAATGCAGCGAAATTCCACTTTACGTGGTACTATCAATCAGTTCCATTACGAATGGTTCAAGTAGCCACAGAGCAACAAATATTTATCATGTTTGGTTACAGTAAGGGAACTTACACTGTTTACTAGTAGACTATATTGAAAAAATCTTTGAAGACTACACAAATTTCAGCTACTGTCCAATGCAAATCCTGAACACGAAACTCTTTTAAATTGTGTTTAGCCTCCTAGGGGATAATTTATTGCTGAATAGTGCAAGTTGTAAACATCTTGTGATTTTGAATTCATTCCTAAGTCATCGTCAGAAAACTGGAATATTTTGTCATGTCTAAATGTTGAAGATGTTTATACACCATTTGTATTACAAAGAGAATCAATCTTTTTGAAAAAGTGTTCTTTAACTGGACTTATTTGTTCCAAAATGTTAAAATAAAGTCTAACTATTGTTATCATTGTAATCCGGATTGGCTCTGATGGATGCGACGTACAAAACAACAAAATACGCGTTGCCATTATTTTTCATTTGCGTTCATACTAGTGTTGGGTATAAAGTTGTGGCTGAATTCATTTGTCAGAACGAGGACAGTGAATCTATCTGTGAAGCTTTAGATGTAGTCAAAAGCTGGAACACATGGTGTAGACCGTCTTACTTCATGGTAGACTTTTCAACGACAGAAATAAACGCCTTAGTAAAGATGTTTTCAGGCGCACATGTTTATATATGAGACTTTCACCGCATTCAGGCTTGGTAAAGATGGGCACGGTTGGCCAAAAACGGTGTCAGCTCATCAGAACAGTAAGAATTTCTGCAACTTTTACAGCAAGTGGCAAGATCAACACATCAAAATCAGCTCGACGATGCACTGGAAGCACTTCGAAGCTCATCAGTTTATGAGAAAGCCCATATCAAGAGCTACGTTGAAAACACATGGATGACTTGCAAAGAACAGTGGGCTCAAATTTTCAGAAAGCAAACAAGCTGTTAATATAGTAAACACCAACAACGGCGTCGAATCGCAGAACAGGCACTTTAAGCACAATTATCTTCTAAGAGCTATCGAAAAATCAATATATGGTGTAGTTACAACAATGGTAGAGTCATTTCTTCCAGACTCTTCACTACAAAGACACCAACTTCAAACAAAGCAGCGAATACAGAAAGGTCAACGAGAATGCTCCATACTATTTGCATAATCGTCCAAACTACTTTATCAAGCACTGTATGAAAAGTTGATTCGCATCGCGAAAATTTTGCGATAATGATGTTGATTGCATCGACAATAGTAAAGGTGATTTCTCCGTTAGGAGCTCATCAGACAAAACTAAATGGTATAAAATCAATCTCAGTGTTCCAAAGTGTAGCTGTGATTCGTGGAGAAAGACCCAATTTCCCTGTAAACACATGTACGCAATTTTCAATACCTTTGAAGAATGGAATTTCACAGCCCTCCCACAACACTTTAAAAACAACGTTTTCATAAGATTGGACAATCGTTTGAATCAAGAAGAAAATGAAAAAAAGAGAAATTACGAGGAGACTGATAACGAAAACAAGAACAATGCAGAGATTGTCGAGCGTACTTATGACGTAATAGTGCAAGAGGATGAAAGAAAACGTGAAACAAAGGAAAACAAAATTAAGACAGAAAAAATCTTGCGAACTAAAGGAAACTGCACAAACGCGATATTTATTGCTGGAGAAGTTGAGCCTTGTTTGAAATCAGGCATTCACCGTCAACGAGCTAAAACCTTTACAAGAAGCGCTTGACTACGCAAATAAAATGCACGAAATATTAAATGGAAATTGCCCAGTCAGTGAAGGTTTGCCAATAAGAAACAGTCCAACAAAAAAGCGTTTGAAAGTAAGTGTGGAGTATCATCAAGTATTTCACAAAAAATTGCCTCTCCGTTGCAAAAAGCAGGATGCTAATAACTATATCACAACAATGGTCCCAGACATAAGTCAAAAGCGCGCTGTATCATCAAAAAAGGTGAGATAATTTTCATTTTGGGAACCTGGACTGACGAGCACTTTTTTACAAATTATAATTTTCACTCACAGTTTACGTCCCAGAACGCACTTGAAGAGCCAGTTGAGCAAGAATTGTTGTATGAGAGTGAAACAGAAGAAATCCAGGCATCACAAGAAAGAACTGAAGTACCGCCAATCAACAACTTGGAACAACAAGAAAGGTCAATGATTTGTTGCAAAACGAGCTGAAATTGTGAATGTATCTTCATGCACTATGTTTTTAAATAATATAGCACCTACACTGATACTTGCAAACAGTCGACATACAATTCATTGTTTCTAACTCCAAGACATCGAATAAATGCATTTACAGAAAGACAGTGTCTTGGGGATACTGTGCTGAAATTTGGTCCTGTGAATGTATCAACAGTAGATCTTTGGTCACTTGTCAGTCCAAAAGACATAACTGAAAAAGAATTAAAATTTATTAAAAAAGAAGTCACCACATTCAAACCTGGTTGGCTGACTGACTCTGTAAGAGAAAAAAGCGTCTAATATAGTCTTTGTTTAAAACCATGAGTGCTATGTACACGTAAAACTGGAGAGGAAATCTCTTCAAACTATGCTTTCTTTTGATTTTAGATAATTGACGCTTTTTTGTGGAGTTTGACTGAAAACTACACTACTGTTCTTAAAGCAGAATCAAATATTTCAGAGGTTGTTAAAAACAACTCAAGCACAAGATGCACATAGGCTAATATATCTTTTCACCAAACCAAAATTATCCTTTTTCCAATCAACATCCATGGCATTCATTGGACACTACTGGTAAGTATTTGAGCTAAATAATAAAATATAGACATGCAATATACACATACTTAGCCCACATGAGTCCACAGATTTACATGCAAAAATTAGTATCTATAGAAACATTAACTCAAATAATTCCTTAATTAACAAAGAAAAAAATTTTTAACTAAATGCAACAGAAATTTTGTGAAATATAGACTATAGATAAGTTCTCAAAACTAAGACTCTATTTTGACTCACTTGGAGGAAGTGCAGACAAAAAAACACCTAATACACAGATGATGTATCATATAAACAAACTAAGGTAATTATCAAATTTGATCTTAAAAGATTTGCCCAAAATCATTTTCAACAATCAATATTATCATTCATGTGGTCATTGTTTGTCACTGCTTTAGTGCTTTGGTAGATGTAAAAACAGGTTGGAACTCAAGCTCATGGCAATGTTTTGGTCATTGTTTGTCACTGCTTTAGTGCTTTAGTAGATGTAAAAACAGGTTGGAACTCAAGCTCATGGCAATGTTTTGAGCCACTTCATTGTAAACAGGAAAATATGTATAACTGTGGAGTGTACATATGCTTGTTAAGCTTGAAATAGCCTAACTTTACTTGAATAGCTATTTTTACAAACATGATTATTCAATAACTGCTCATTTCGCATCAGTTTGCTCGATGTCTAGCCATTGGCTTGAATCAAAAACCAGCAAACATTGAGACTCAGTGAAAACAAATCCTTTCAACATTACTTGGGTCTTGCTATGATGATATCACACGGTAAGGCATAAATAAAATTTGGCTGAATATTTTTATATGGAATTTATTATGAATACCTTGGAAGCAAAATGTGGCTGTTTGCAAAATATGCAGAGAGGATGACAATGAAGACTGGCTGGGTTGTGATCAATTTGGTCACTTTTTTTTAAGGAAGTTGCCTTAATGTTGACTATGCCATAAACTGGTCAACACATTTTACATGCAGATAAAATTATCATCAATATTATTTGACATGCAACAAAATCATTGTTATGCTATCAGTGCAAATTGTGCAATTAAAATGAGTGCTTCAAAATATAGTAATGTGTGAATGATAAATACTTTAATTCAAGGCAAAATGAACTGGAAAATTTAATTGATTCGGCACGATTGTGCTTGCCACTAATTGAATCTCAGACATGCTATGAATAGTTTCAAACTGTTGATGAAATGTTACAATAAACTACAAGTTTTACAAATATATCTGAAATAAAATGGCTTATTCTTATTTCTTACCTTTGCGATGATTCTTCTGGCCAAAAATTTTCAAAATTCATATAAATGCGTCGACATGATTACTCTGATGCGAAATTCAAACGCAAAAACAAACTTGAATCAACTTTTGAGAGATAGCCGCTCCAGTTATTCTTTGTTTGCAGTCACGTGATTTATTGCTTCAAAATGTTTTTACGGATTTCAAGTGAAGGGCTAAACAACTAAGATGTCGGCCAATGCTACTATAACTAAGCCAACAGCAACAACGAAAAATTTAGTATCCGAGTACTTTTTATCTCTTCAACCAAAGGCAAAGTCAAGATACCAAGAGAAGCTTTCCTTATGTGATGGACTGGATCCATATTCTCCAAAAAACAGTGACTTTTTAACCGATCATAACAATTTCCCTAACTTGCAGTTTCCTGACATTTCAAATTATTTGGTCGTTCAAACTTCATTTTATACGAAGAAACAAATGAAAGCATATAAAAGTCTTGAAGCTTACAACTTTTTTGTTTGTGGTTGGGTCCATGAAGTAAAATCAAGAAGTGTAATGGACAACAACAATTGCCTTGTTTTTTCGAGAGTAAGTAATTTTTAGGAATTGCATACTACCCAAAGTCCTTGGGCAGCATTTTTCAAAGCCTCTACTCACTTCCCACCCTTCCAATTTCATATGTATCTAAACTTAAAGATGGCATTATATTTATAACAAACATTGCTCTAGCCATCAAGTAACAATAAATATATCAAAAGTTTTAGTTAAACAGATGAAGATGTTTATTAATAAAATAGATGGAGATGTTTCTTCCATGTTGCTCTCAAAGTTTTCAATTTTAGGGAATATTGTTTTACTCCACAGGGACTACAGATTGAGATAAATTAGTTAAAGCACAACATATGACTGCTATCTTATCAATTACTGATTGTACTTCGCCAGGTTTTTTGTACATGTACTCTATCGGAAGAGTACAGAAAGGTTGAGGAAAGGTTGAGGGTAAAGGCAGGCTTAAGCTATGGAAGTTACGATCGAATGAAGGGAAGCAGTGTTTCCGTGACGAAATTGCGACATTGAATGTTGAGGGTGAGACGGTGGAGGAGCGATGGACGTGCTTGGAGAAGGGTGTTTTAACGGCAGCGGAGAAGGTATGTTGTAGAAGTAAAGGCGGTGTAGTAAAAGAACAGGCATGGTGGTGGGATCAACGAGTCAGCGAAGTGATTGGCGCGAAGAAGTTGGCATTTAAAAGGTGGAGAAAGTCGCGGACTGAAGCAGATAGGATCGATTACATCCGGTTCAAGAAAAAGGCGCGAAAGGAGGCTAAAGCGATAGAAGGCATCAGAAAGAGCTTCGTAAATGCAGGAGAATGGACGAAAAGCGTTGTTTAGAACTGCTAGAAGAAGCAAGAAGGCGAGGAACGATATTTTGGGTGCTCCCGGCGTGCAGAACCACGATGGGGAGTTGAAGGTGTTATTGGAAGACAGGTTAGAAGTGTGGAGGGCGTACTGTGACCGTTTGATGAATGTAGAGAATGAATGGAATGGAGAAGTTGAAGCGCATGAAGTTTTGGGGCCGTGTGAAATAGTGACTGTTGATGAGGTGGCGGTGGCTCTGCGCAAGATGAAGAAAGGAAAGGCGACGGGACCGAGTGAAGTGGGTAGCGAAATGTTGGACAATGAACTATGCGTGAGAGTTGTGTAATGCGCGAACGAGGTTTGAGGGGCTCAAAGACGCCGAGTACATGGAGAAAAGTCTAGTGGTCCCTGTACAAAGGAAAAGGAGCGACGGTATGTGGGAATTACAGGACTATTAAGCTGATGGGGCATGCGTTGAAGATATTAGAGAGTGTTTAAAAGAAGGTTGAGGGAAGTTGTTCGGATGGGGAAGAGCAGTATGGATTCATACCGGGGAGGAACGACGGATGCGTGTTTTGTGTTGAGGCAGCTGCAGGAGAAATTTTTGGAGAAGGACAGAGAATTGTATATGGTGTTTGTAGATTTGGAGAAGGCGTTTGATAGAGTTCCGAGAAAGGTGATCGAGTACGCGCTGCGTAAGAAAGGTGTGACAGAGGATATGGTTAGGGCAGTTATGGAGACTTATGAAGGTGTAGAGGCGGTGGTTACGGAGGAAGGTGTTAGATCTGGTGTTTTTGAGGTAAAAGTTGGTGTTCATCAAGGTTCAGTCTTGTCGCCGTTACTGTTTGCTTGTGTGATGGATGTACTGACAGAGGAAGTGAGAAGAAAAGAAGGATGCTGGTGTTTGTTGTATGCAGATGACATTGTCTTGGTGGCGGAGTCGAAGCAGAAAGTCATGGAATGGTACCGAGAATGGAAAACGGCAATAG
This sequence comes from Xenia sp. Carnegie-2017, assembly GCF_021976095.1. Classification (NCBI taxonomy): domain Eukaryota; kingdom Metazoa; phylum Cnidaria; class Anthozoa; order Malacalcyonacea; family Xeniidae; genus Xenia; species Xenia sp. Carnegie-2017. The sequence goes on from NW_025813469.1 coordinate 11,851,651, forward strand.
AAGTCAAGGGACTGAAAGTAAATGAGGCAAAGACGAAGGGCATGAGCTCGAGGCAGGTGGAGGTGAAGGACAGTGATAAATGGCCATGTGGTGTGTGTGGGAAAAGAGTTGAGTGATTCGATAATGTGCAGAAATGCAGTAAGTGGGTTCATGGAAGGATGTTCAGGTGTCCGTGGTGCATTGACAAGAGTAACTGATTTTGAGTGCAGGACGTGTCGAAGTGGTGGGCGAGTCGCGATTGAACGGTTTGAACTGGGTGACGTAAGTTTGGAAGGTGTATCGGAGTTTAAATATCTGGGCGATGTGTTAAATGATGGTGGAGGTGCAGGCAAGCGGTGAGGAACAGAGTTCAAGCAGCGTGGTGGATTTTAGAGAGTTGTCGGGAATGTTGTGCGGAAAGTCGACTTCGTTGAAGCAGAAGGGAGAATTGTATAAGGCATGTGTTAAAGTGTTTTGGGATATGGAGCAGAGTGTTGGGCGCCGAAAGTAGAGGACCTGAAAGATTGGCGTCGACGGAAAGGAGAATGCTTAGGATGATGTGTGGTGTAACGTTGATGGATAGGATTCGAAGTGAAGAGATTAGAGAAAGAGTTGGTGTTGAGTGTATCGAGAATTGGGTAAAGCGCCAGCGTTTGAGGTGGTTTGGGCATGTGGAAAGGAGGGAAGAAAGTGCTGAAATTCGTAGAACGTTGCATATGAATGTTGATGGAGTCCGCAAACGAGGTAGACCGAGAAAGAGATGGATGGATGCTGTGAACAGTGATATGAAGGCGATGGGTATAACGAGAGATATGGCGAGAGATAGAGACGTTGGCGTGGAAAAATTCATGGACCGGTCAACCCCCCTGGCGGGGATTAATACGGGCCGGTATACAAATGTTGTTTGTTTGTTTGTTGTTTGATAGTTGCCCACAATGTTTCTCTGCTTGGCCACTCCACAAGAAACTGTAGTCTTTGATGCATGATGGTAAAAATTTTGTGAAAAATTCTTGATGCTATGGAGCATGATACTCCAAACCTGTAAGCTAAATCTTGTAGTGGAAGATTTCATTTCAATCTCATCAGAACCAAAAGTATTTGCTCGAACTTTCCCAAAGAAGATCTCTTCGTATGTGTTATAAAGGGTTCACAAAGGTTGAAAACTTGTAATAGTACCAGGAAGTTTAGCAGCCCAGTGTAAAACTTGGTCTTGTCATTATCCTTTTCAAAGCTTTTTCTACTGATTAGTGCTTCAAGGGCTTTCTCTTTAAGTGTGCATAGTTCCTCATTGCATCTCTATATGTCTTCTTCCATTGACTTTAAATAGTTGACTGTTAGGTCTGTTTGGCACTCTACATGTTGAACCTGTCTTTCAGTCTTGCATTCAGCATGGTTGATATTTGACTCTATTGAAACAAAACTATGAATAAGTACAAAGTTTTTCGAAAAGCAAATATGAATATACTTTTAATTTGTTGTAAATATAAGTGATTTTCTCCTGGGTGTTCATGTTCTTGATGGACGTTAGACTCCAGTCGAGCCAGCTTTTGTAAATCAAGGAGGGCAACGGCTGCTTCGGAATGGCGTCGTTTAAGGTCTCGCTTTTTGGTCCGATCGTTTCTTTTAATGGCACTTTCACGAATAGGTTTTAATTTCTGGTGACCCAATTTAAGTGTAGGAGCCCAATCAACGTCGTGTTCGTCGTAGACATTGCTTGGACGACCTTGGAAACAAAAAAATTATGAATGTAAACAATTGTATTCATAGAGTCTATAAACATTTTGCAAGGCGCTTCAGTTCAAACTCTTTCGCAATTGCTTTTAATATTGAATCACAAAGTTCGTCTACGCACCTTTAACAAAATGTTCACCACATACGCGAGCATGGGGGCTTTCGATACCTTTCGAGGACAATGAAAGGTTACTGAGCCACTTTTCACGACGTCTTTTTGTTAGTTTTTTTAATTTTTCCCCTTTATGGAGAATTTCTTTCGGTATCCTATAATAGCCTTTATCCTTTTCTCGATTAGCTCGATTAGAGCAAGTAAAAACTGAACAGCAATCCGGCATATTTGAATAAAGAACACATGAAGGGCAATCAGGCTTATGATATAATCTATTTACCTGCCCTTCAGCTGGAAATATGAATACGTAATGACAGTGGAAATACGGGAAGTGACGTCTATTGCAAACAAAGAATTATATAACTCAATGGTTCCGTCCTCTGAAGATAGGCGGAATACGTGGAGAAATCACTTGAGTATGCAATGAAATGTGCGAGAAAAGACAGTTGCTAGGTTACAAGACAAATCTTGAGATTTTGCGGTATTACGATTACGAACCCACGAATAAAAGCGTGAAAATGAACGAATGAAATATAATATTGCAAATTGTTTGTGAAATAATATTTATCTCATCTCCAAATAGAATATTTACTATTTATTGGGAAATTTCTACTCATCTTCCGACCGAAAGCATGGCATAAAAAATGCATCACTAGACGTAATGGTTGAACAAGCACAAGCAGTGCATAAGGTATGAAAATTTGATCTTAAAAATTTTATCCACGAAAAAGATTGGAAATCTTACTCAACTGCTATTTCTCAAATGGACCTACATTTATTGAAGATTACCAAACGTGGTAGGATACAGGGTAAAATCCACTGTTTCTTTTGCTTTCTTTTAAAATGTCGGTGAAATCTCATTAAAAAATTCAAGCATAATCTAAGAGAAGAACAAAAGAAGAACAAAAAAAGATTTAAAGAAAATCCCAATGTGTTTGTCTTTATAAACCTCTAGAGCAATAGAAACAAAAGTCTCGACGTTCGTGCTTATTTTACTCGTGTGAACCAGGCTTAAATATTATTACTTCAGTAATGCAGAAAGTGATTGTGTTCGCGAATGAGAAGTTAATTACAAACTGATTGTCTTCACAACATTTCAAATGTGTAAGATAATTAGTAGATTTTTGTAAATGTGGTGGATGGTAAACTGGGAAATAAAGTATTTTCCACTACGAAAAATATTTTAAGTAAAGTAATTTTACCATGGAAAACTTGTATTTTATTGGTCAATAAACTGCAATGAAACAAGGACAAGAAAAAGGTATAAACTATCCTCTAAAACTCAAACTTATTTAGATACAAAAGACATTCACCTATTTCAGAAATTTATCAAAATAGTTAATGATTATAAGAACTTTTGAACTATACATTTTAAATTTTACAAATTTATCATCCAATGTAGTCCAAACGAACATTGATGAGTTATAACGTTCCATAACTTAATGAAATTTCGTGTCTTAGACATACTTTTGTCCAAAAGGTAAAACTTCAGCAATGGCTGCAACTCGTGATTCATTCATTGAAGGAAGATATGTCCATGAAGAACTACTTCCCATTTCGAAACACTCCACTGATTTAAGATCTTCCCATTTATCATTCTTACCTCCCATGACAACAATTGTATCACCAGTTATAACTGCACAACACTTATATCTCTTTTCCAACATGGATGGTAAGACTGTAATCTTACCTGTTTTAATGTCATACATGATAACACTGTTCAATCTTTTTCTTCCATCCCAACCTCCAAGAAGAACAACTTGATCTTTCCATTGAACTGTTGCCATTCCAATCAATGGATGAGGTAATGGAGGCATTTCCTTAAATGTAAGAGTCCTTGGATCAAACTCCAAAACACTGGACAAAACTTTACATATTTTTCTCCTCCAAAAAATAAGAACTTTATCATCAACAACAACAGCTCCATGGCACCAACGTGGTTCAGGCATATGACACAACTCATGAGATGTTGTACCAGTAATCTTTATTTCACTGATCAAATCTGATACTTTACCATCAATACATCCTGCAATGAGAAAGATTTGTTGTTTATAAACAACAGTTTGATGATCCCGACATCATAAGGAAGTCTGTGAAATTTTCTCCATGTCAAAGGAAACTGTTTTATATTCAATGCCTCCATTGACTTGCAGCGTTTTCCTCCAACAACAAATAAATCATCATTATAAATAAATGATGAAGCCTCAATGTGTTCATTTTCCATTGATGCCATCTCAAACCATTTCTTCTCCTTCCATGAAAATATTTCCACACTCTGTGTGTAGCCTCCAGCAATCAAAATATCACTTCTTAATAAATCCATAACTAATTCAACTGGTGATGTCAATATTGAAGCAAAATGTTCATTTATAGTCATTTTACCCAAAAGTTCAAACATCATGATTTTCATTTTTTCCATTTCTTGGGAAGATTCAATCAAATTTTTATACCAAGACTCGACATCGAATTCCATGCGCCAGTCCTGTATTGGATTAAATATTTTACCCTCTCCAAGTTCAATACTTGGCCAAGTTGATAAATGATCATGACTGTTGTTGATCCTTGCAATAAACTGATATAAATGATGGTTGAGAAGAATGACAGACTTTATGTTTTCCATTCTTTGAGACTTTTTGAACATCGCTCTCATGCCACCACCGATAAAAACAGAGAACATTTTACGAACACCGTCCAATTCATGCAGCCTTTTTATATAAAATAAACATAAATCAATGAGATTCTTTCGATTCTCCGGACATTCAAAAATTTGTGCCATGATCTTAACAAAAACGGCATATATTCTGTCCTCCAAGCTTAAATTTTTGTTGTTGAAAACATCCGTTGCTTTCTTACGGGAATCTTCAAATCGTTTTTTTGCCATTTTAAAATCCTTTGAATGTTGTATTGCACGGGAAAGATCATACCTGGTGGTGATGGCAGTACAAGTTGCCTGAGACTCATCATTATTACTTGCTTCTTCACATTCTCTATCACTTTCTACTTCGTCAATGCAATTAAAAGTAGAATAAATCCTTCCTCCAAGTAGTTCAAACTGGAGGAAAGGTCTATTTTCGAAAGATTATCTAGCTTTGTTTTGATGTCGTGTAAATCTCGCTTGATAAGTTCCGAAATCCTTCATTACCAACGTCACCGTTTTCTAGCCTGTCTGCTGCAGCATCTCGGGCTTTGTTCGTAAAAATTGAAATATAGAGAACAGTAAGTTCTCCATGGCGTTTTGATGATTTGTACTCGTAGAGCTTGTGTATAAATCTATTGCGTCTCTGTCAAAAGAAAAAATTAGTAAAATTAGCTGTGTTTGTATGAATACTCGATTCAAATAAAATGCTTTATTTCTTTTAAATTTTCAACCAATCATTTTAATATATATTGATATGTTTACAGCAAAGATTTACAGCATTTTCCATAGATCAAACTTTTTACTTTTGCAAGAAAATTTTTCAAATTACGAGGGAAAAAGAAGAAATCGGTAATGAGAGAAAAATGAAGGGAATTTTAAAATACGAACAAAATTCAAATAAAGCTTAATGCTCCTGCAATGTTGTTGATTTAATGATAGTTTACAGGCAAATATTCAAGAGTTACTTTACAACACTTTACATGACACTAAATGACTATTTTCTTGAGAAAACCGCTGAACGCGCGTACTGCATTTTGTGATTTAGCGATCATTTATGACAAGCGTGAAACCAAACTGTTCGAAGGAGATCTTATAAAAACTAGAGCACCATTTCTACAAAATTATCCTAGATCTCTCTTTGCAGTAAGGTTTTACAAAGAGTAGACGATATGTACAGTCCACTATTTAGTCCCGTTATTTCATCGATTCTGTATCGTTTCTGTGTGTTTGAAGACATGAAAATTGATGTGTGTAATGACTTGTAAAGTGTATTTATTAGCTAACATTAAATATGGCTCAAAGTCTACATTCTCAAGTGACGAAAGTAAAAAAGCGACAACGAAGGAAATACATCGAAGTGAGAGCTTTTAAAAGAGAAGGGAGGTTTATTCAAATTAGGAAAAATAACAATAATGAGGGAAATTCTGTGTGGAAACCGTAACCATTTTCTGGCTGATTCTGCTTTAGTTCATTAATTTTGCATCTATATTATATATTGTATTTGTTGTTACAATAGTTTGTGTCGATCAGTACGTCGTGCTTTAATTTATAAGACTAAAATCACTTTGACCTTTTCAACAGAATTCATTCAATGATATTTAGTGTAGCTAGTCTAACGTTTTATTGATAACGTTGACAATCTTCAGTTTGTCGAATGACCTTTGCAATGTTAGGGAAATTTTCTATATTTTGAAAAACAATTTATTCTGCGTCGTAGACTGTTGTTCATACATCTTCAATCATGCATTTGCAAAGTTCACAAAAATCTCAAGTTCCGCAGCTAGTAGCATAGGGTGAGTGGAAAAGTACAGTGTGACATATAGAGTGAGTGGAGGACTACAGAGTGACACATAGGATGAATGGGGGACTACGGTGTGACACATAGGTTGAGTGGGAGATTACAGTATGCCATAGTGTGAGTGGGGAAGTACAGTGTGACATGAAATGAGTGGGGATTACAGTATGACATAGGGTGAGTGGGGAGTACAGTGTGACATAGGGTGAGTGGTACAGTGTGACATAGGGTGAGTGGTAGACTACATTTTGACATAGGGTGAGTGGGGGAGTACAGTGTGACATGAAGTAAGAGGGGAGTACAGTATGACACAAAAGGTGAGTGGGGGATTTTAGTGTGACATAGAGTGAGTGAGGGCTACAGTGTGACATGAAGTGAGTGGGGGAGTACAGTGTGACATGAAGTGACTGGGGAGTACAGTATGACATAGAGTGAATGGGGGACTACAGTGTGACACATAGGGTGAGTGGGGGCTACAGTGTGACACATAGGGTGAGTAAGGGACTACAGTATGACATATAGAGTGAGTGGAGGACTTCAGAGTGACATAAAGTGAGTGGGGAACTACAGTGTGACATAAGGTTAGTAGAGGACTACAGTATGACACAAAGGGTGAGTGGAAGCGTACAGTTTGACATGAAGTAAGTGGGGAAGTACAGTATGACATAGAGTGGAAGGGGGACTACAGATTGACACATAGGGTGAGTGGGAGACTTTAGTGTGACATAGAGTGAGTAGGGGCTAGATTGTGACAATGAGTGAGTGGGGGACTACAGTTTGACACATAGGGTGAGTGGGGAATACAGTGTGACATAGAGTAAGTGAGGGAATACAGAGTGAAACATAGGGTGTTGGGGATTACAAAGTGACACATTTGGTGAGGGGGTTACTGCAGTGTGGCATAGGGTGAGTAGGGGACTATAGTTTTTTTGACTTTATCAAACGCAACACTTACAAACACAATGAACCCAACGAATCGAACAACACAACAACAACAGAAGCCACCATTCTTAATTCAAAGGTACGTCTGAGACTATCTCGCGTATCTTTACGACCATACAACATACGTGCCGCACATAAACCAATCACAGCGCTATGACAAATACCAACAAACGTCAAAGACAAAGAACAATCAAACGAGCGCTAATGTGCAGTTTACAGAATAAACTGCTCCGATTACCGTGTCCTTTACATCAGTGTGACTGACAGGAACTTAATTATAAGACTTACTGAACACAAACGAGGAACAAAGAAACAAGACAAAACTAATCACAGTGCAGAGCATCACCAACGGACAAAACACAGCATTCATTGGGACCGAATGCATGGAGGAACTAAGTTGAACTCAATCAAAGATAAGTTCCTGACACAAATTAGTACAAAGAAGGTTGGAAGTGAGGAGGAGGCTTCTCACTCATACGTGATCATCGAGTGTGAATCAGAAATTGTGCTCTTACGTATCAACGGCAGACTCGTCTATCGACGGTAAGATTTTTGCTAAAATATTTCAAATCAAGTAGTGGAGTGAAAATATTGTCTTGGAATAGTCATGAGATGATTTTGAAGTCCCACTAAGCGAGTGTGTTTTTAGAATGGAAGCTTTGTTTTGTCGAGAAACCTTGGCTGTTCAGCACATCTCAAATGCGGAATGCCATTATTTACATATCATATGATACAATGACATAGAAATTGCAACACATTGAAAACAATATGAATTTCTAAAGAAATATTTAAAATTCAAACAACCGCTGGGAGTAAATAATTTCTTGTTGTTTTAGCTGTATATTATGTTATTTCTCTTATGTAAAAAGTCAACAATGAAGATAGAACAGGAAAACAGTATGTATATAATATATTTTTAATATATCATATATATACTCTGATGATGGCTTTGGAATAAAGATAGAACACTAAAAACTAAAAAAAAAGGAAGTATATTACCGCATTTCATTCATCGGAAACCGAGTTCTAAGCGGGCTTAGTATTTTCAATAAAAATATAGCGTGAACCAATTGAATTATACTAAAGATTGTCATAGATAGTTTTTATATATATGTGTATAATGTAAACATACTTTAAATGTCGATGCTAAAGTCGAGTTATTGTTATGAAAATTTCAACTATGTGCAATGTATTCACCACAAATGAAAATCTCACATTGAAAAGAACTTGAAGATTATAAAAACGATTAAATGAGCGATTTCTAATCAACATTTTACAAAGTGTACCAGACCTTAGATAAGGTCGTCATTGTTTGTAGATGTTGGTTATAGCGTTGTGCTATCATTCTTTTTATTTAATAACATTCCAACTATTTAACCTTGTGATTATACTTATACATATCGGCAAGCGGGATGCTTGTAACAATCTATGTTTAACATCGATATTAGATTCATTCTTTTCCATTGGAAAGCGAGATGCTTTCACTGAAGGGCAATGTCACAAGCCCGGGACTTGTAGCGTATATGGCTCTCTGCTTTTGAGTAGACTTGTCTCGTTTACAAAGAAGAGGGGTGGAAGGTTAATTTCTCAAATGTTGTTAGATAAGGTCGTTATTGTTTGTAGTTGTTGGTTATAGCGTTGTGCTATCATTCTTTTTGTGTACCAGACCTATTAAAGCATCTCGTAGAGTTGTCTGATGAGCTGGTTTACGATGAGTATATTTATGCAATATTTGCATCATAAAATATATATTTGTTTCGGTCACGCGAGCATACTAAACATACTTCAACTTTTATGGAAATGAAATCAGACAGTGTAAATTGTATAAATCATTGATACTTGAATGCATGAAAAGATTTTCAATGTCTACAAAATGTGGTTATAATAAAGTAATGGTAATCTTATATACAATCATGAATGTGTAAAAGGAAAAGAAACGACAATTTGGGCTGACGAAGTGTGTGGGAGTAATTTAGCTCAATCTAGAATCACAATTTTCTTATAAGACATGTTCCCGTCAAAAATTTTTCCGAAACTGTTAGTATTTTCTTAGTTAACTATATTTTTTCTCAATAATGTTGGTTTTTTGGTATGGTGAACAGGGAATCTACTTTATTGATGAAAGGTTTGTATGACGACACAAGAATTAAAAATGCGAAACGATTTCACTAACCTTTGTTTAAATCTTATTTTCTTTGTATTTATATAGATGGCTTGCGTCTAAAGTCGTTCCCCCAAAGCAGGCTTCTTTTATGTTCTCTTTTTCAGCAAAACGATAAAAAATGAAGACACATGTATTCACCCTTCGTTTCTTGTTTCGGTTTAAAGCATTGAAATGAATATGACAATTGTCAGAACTTATATAAATAAGTAATAGATAATTGTTATTTGATACTAGGAACTTATGAAATAATGGAACTAGGAACTTATGTTAATTCTTTATTAGTTGTGACACGTTGAAAGTCAGGGTCTTCTGTCGCTCGCAATGAAGGTAAAAGCTTGAAATGTTTAAGGTTATCTGTGATGCGGAATAGTTATATTGAGTAAAATTGAGAATTGTATGTCGACTGCGCGTACAGTAGGATAGTATACAGTCCCAAAAAACGAGTCGGAAGACGCATAACTGCTTTGTGCAAACGCGCAAAGGAGAAAATTGCTACAACAATGTTTTAGGGCGAAATAAAATTCTTTCTAAAATCCTTCTTCGCGCGGGAGTCACGAAAAGAAGAAACACGTGAACATGAAACCACTGCTTGTAAGTACGGTGGCCCACAAGGGACACGACTTCTTCATACAAAACTCACGTGCAGTCTTCACTTATTTGTAACCTGATCCATAGAAATAGACCTTCTCCGTAGAAATAGACCTTCTCCGTAGAAATAGACCTTCTCCGTAGAAATAGACCTTCTCCGTAGAAATAGACCTTCTTCGTAGAAATAGACCTTCTCCGTAGAAATGGACCTTCTTCGTAGAAATGGACCTTCTCCGTAGAAATAGACCTTCTGTCCTTCTCCGTGGAAATAGACTTTCTCCGTAGAAATAGACCTCCGTGGAAATAGACCTTCTTCGTGGAAATCGACCTTCTCCGTAGAAATGGCAAATACCGGCTCTAGATGTCAAATATATCAAATTCTAACAATTCAAAATGGCGGCGGAAAGCACAAAGCGAAACTTGTATAGCGAAAGTGAGGCTTTTAAATGGCGCGTTTTTGTAGCGAATGTGAAACGAAATTTGCTAATGAGGCAGCAAAATACTGTCATAACTGCGGAAAGGAATTTTCAGGTAAATTTAATCATAGTATCATAACAGTGATCACTGATCGGTGGTCTGTGAAGGATTTGATCATACATTATTTCATTATGTATATAATTCATCCCCTGTGTAAGCTATTATCTATTTTTGTGATATCGGGGACATATACCAAACATTTAGAAAAATACTTCAATTAATACATTTCTTGCTTTCAATTTGTAGAATTTCCACAAAATGCCTGTTACCATGAACAAGATTGTATTGAATACTATTTTCATCTGGGATACAAGTATCATGACATCATTAATTTATTAAAAACATATCATGGTATTACGATGTGTGTCCGCACATTAAAAAGAAAACTACAAAAATATAACTTGAAGAAAAGAAATGTCAATTTTGATGAGCAATATCTCAGGGATATTATAAAAACAGAAATGGAAGGAGCTGGACAACTTTCTGGTTACAGTAAAATTTGGCATCTACTTCGAATAAATCATCATTTACATGCCCCACGGAGTGTTGTGGCTAGAGTTGTCCATGAACTAGATCCCCAGGCCAGTAATGAAAGAAAGGGAAATAAACTTAAACTGTGAAAGTACTTGTCTTATGGTCCTAATCACTGTTGGCATATTGATGGTAAATTTCAGTTTACTTGAATATGTTAAATTTTTTTGTCTATTTCATGGTGCATACCAGTGGTAGGAGCCAAGGGAAAAACATCTCCAAATGTCATTTACATATGTTATGTACTGTTTGATAATACCAACATTGTCAAGGTTCATATATGAAGCTTTAGTGTAGGAAATATAGAGGTTTACTCATGTCCTCACAAGCACAACTGATGCATAGATTTTTGTAATATGAATTCCATACAGGATATGATAAGCTCAAACCCTTTGGCTTCCATATACATGCAGCAATTGATGGCTTTAGTAGGAAGGTTTTGTGGTTGGAGATATGCAAGTCAAACAACTCTCCAAAAGACTCAACAAAATTGTATTTGGATTGTGTGATCGAACATGGTGGATGCCCCTCTTTAACTCGTTCAGATTACAGAACAGAGAATGGTGATATTGCAGCCATTCAATGTTATTTTCATGATGATGAGAATGCTCATAAATATGGAACATCCACTAGAAACCAAAGGATTTAAAAATGGTGGTCACATTTTCGTAAGTCTTGTACTGGTAAGTAGGATCTATAACAACAATATTAGAAATATGTAAGACGCAGTAACTTTATAAGTTAAAAAAGCAGGCGTGAATAGTTAGTGATAATAGTTATAGGTTAAATGTTATCACATATTTTAACTTTTGCAGATTGGTGGATTAACTTTTTCAAGGATTTACGGGATAGCAGATCAATGAACTTTGAAATCGCATTACACAGACAGTGCTTATTGTTCTGTTTCCAAGATGTAATTCAAGCATCATTAAACAAAATGAAAGCGTACTGGAATACGCATTATATTAGGTCATCTCGCCATGAAACCACTTCAGGAGTTCCTGATTTATTATTTTATTTACCAAAAGATTCTGAGGGTGTTAACTGTCTTGTTAGGGTCAGTCAGGATAAAATTGATGAAATGAAATTGCGTCACTTCGAAGACACCAATGACGAAAGTTCATATCAGGAATACTTTCAGTATGTTATGGATCACGAAGGTGTCAGATATCCAGACAGTCCCAAGGAGGCCTTAGATTTGTTTTGCTATTTAACGGAGAAAGCTGGAACTGAAGATTCCTTTTGTGATGAAATTTAATGTTCATTACATATGCCAAAATGCATTGCTCTTTCGTAACAAGAGCTTTAGAGTACTAACATGAAAGATTGATAACACGCTTCAAATTGGATTCATTGTTGCCTAACGTTTTTGTTAACAAAACAATTAAATATGAACTTAACTAATAACTAATAATGCAGTTGTTACCATTAAAAATTATGAATGTTTTTACGGTTAACACTCCCGTTGATTGCTATTCCCCTGTAAATGATAAAATACAATTATCATTATTAAATGAAAGCAAATCCATTTCTTTCGATAAGTGCAGAGTCAATTGCCTCTTTTAGTTGGTTGTAACTATCTCTATAATGAACAGGCAATGTAATGCTTAGATCACAAGTTGATGCAGTTGGCCGACACTTGCACCCTTCCGTACATCCATGCTTGAATTTAACCGTTATGGGTTTTGGTAATCCTAATGGTGGAAGTTGCTCGCATCCAGTTATGAATTTGTGCAACATGTACAAGGCGTTAGTGGCATGCGTCCCTAGAAAAAAACCCCAATCGATTCAAATTTCAAATCTCATTTTGAACTTATAAAAATCGGCAGGCAGTGGTATTAAATGCAATCGGGCAAGTATGTCACTCAAGTTATCAATTATAAAACTGATCAATTCATGGAAGTCTAATATTGAGTTAAGAGTTTGAATGAAATGGCAATTTTTTCAAGTTGTGAACAGGAGTAGAATATTGGAAGATCTTTTTTTACATTATACATCAAGTATGTTGTATTTGCAACACAGCAGATATACCTTGGAAAGCATTGGAATCCTGCAAGAAATCGAGAAAGAATTTATAAACATCAACTTCTGCCATTTAGCAATTGCTTCCTTTGTCACTAAATTCAGCTGTCATCCCATTTAACAGCTGATCGGCAGAAGGCAAAAAAAGAACACTCCGCAACAAATAGTGCCTTCATTGCTGCCTTTTCTTCTTTCATTGCTTTAATCACATTGAATAAACCTAATCCAATCTCATAAGCTGGTCCAGCATAGGCAGGAAACGTGAAAAATCATTCATTACAATTGCTCTAAAAAATGGCAACAGTGCGTTAGAAACTTCACTATTTAATGCTTATTCCTAAACACAGAAAATGGCAAGAATTCGTGAGTGTGTCGGGGACCACGTATTATCTTAACTTAAAAGTCAAACATCAAATACAATTTATTAACAGTGTCTGGGATGGTTTAATATGTACTTTATTAAAAATATGAAATTGAAAATTACTTTCGTTTAGTTAAAGTTCTTAATAAAGATTGTCGCGCTCAAATGGTAGTAAAAATCATATAAGAGTAAAAATCTTTGAGATCGTATTTGTCACAATCACTAAGCCATGTTAAAGTCAAACAAAAAGAAGTTGGCCCTTAAAGGGTTAATGACTTACACTATGCAGAATTTGTAAATCATTTCGTTTTAAACATTTAAACATAGCGTACCTTAAGATGTTTTAGCAGATTGTAATGATTCTCTTGATGGCACTCCCTGTAGTGAATCTGTTGCAAAACATGCAACATGGCGTCTTCTTGCAACACACTTTGTAAATGTTCGTCGGTTGAACAATTTGTAATCTGTACGCCAATAAAATTTATTTCACAAAACACTTAGAATTCATGACCATCATAAACATTGTGTTTTAACATGAAAGAATGCTTTTCAGTTTTACCTTCTCTATAGCTTCAACAAGCGTAATATCCTTTACTTCTGGAATCCATCCTTCAGTTGTTATACTTGAAATAATTTCAGTCATATACGCATAAACTTTGTCTGAAAAGAAACACGGTGCTGGTCCACCTTGCACAATTGAACTAGTCAGTTGACCTGCTACTTTGAACTTGTCACCCCAAGCGCTGCCATGTCAGGTAAAGGCATCCATTATTAAACAGTTGTTGTTGAATAATTTGAAGTACCTCTACAAATATAACATAAAAATTTTAATGAGTAATATATTGACAGCAACAATTATGCAAATTGATTCATTTTATTTGCAGGTCTGTTAAGCAACTGAAACATGTATACAAGAAAAAATTCACGGCGAGGTCCGCCATCATCAATTGCAGGCTCTCCAACAAATGTTACTTTCAGCAACTGCTTTTTATTGAACCATTGTTTCCATAAAATTTCCAAATAGTCTTTGAAAACTGATTTTTGCCTCACATTAGTTCGGATTTTAATAGGGTTAGCATGTTCAGCAAGCTCAGCTATCAAATCTTTCATCTTCTTTTCATTTCGACCGGATTCACATTACTATCATCACATGTTTCAGAAAAATCATCATTTCTGACAGATGTATCAAAAGGATTATCTTTTATTGATCCAATTGGGTCTATCCACATGTCAGCACCTGCATGTGCCTCAATTTCATTAATGCACAAATATTTTGAAGCGTTCATGTCTAAGCGAATATTACAATCGTGATGACCTTACAATAGTTAAAACATGAACGTATTAAAAGTCGGTTAAGTTGAAAGCATCGGGAAATTCAAAAGCCGTCACGTGACATGCAATTAACGAACACTTACGACATGCGCGTAAACTTCATCACAGAGAGCTGGGACGCTGTATTTTTCAGCAACTGTAAGAAAATAAGACCAATATGAATGCACAAAAATTGTTGGTCAAATCGGCGGAAAAAACTTGTACATGTCTTGAGATATTTACTGTTTAAAACTTCTTCCAAATGTTCTCTTTTGTACACAGAACCACAAGGATTTGATGGGTTGACAACGACAATAAGCTTTGTTCTCTCGTCAATAAGTGAAGCCATATCGTCCAAGTCGGCTTCCCAACCAATTTCAGGCTGAAAATTATAAATAATTATTATTCTCTTGAACATAAAGTCCAAATCAACACTCAAGGTTTGTTTGTAGGGAATCCTTTGAACTAATGACTGTTTGACTTCATTGAAGAATAAATTGGAAAAGTCGTTGATTTCCACTATCACAATCTGAACATAATTAGAATATTCTTAAATCACCATTATCATGATTATTAGAACAGTCTTTAATCCTCATTATCATAATTAGAACTTAATTTTAACAGTCTTTAATCTTAAACAGTAACGTAAACTCAAGATCTTTAATTTGTACAAACTTACAAAGAGCTTATAAGATCGTCCTTCAATTCCCCTCGATCCAGAGATGCATTTGTAAAGAGAGAAACCAGGTCTTGGAATTAGGATGTTATCACCACGATGAACTAGGGCGTTCAATGCTATCTCGATTGCTCCAGAGCAACCGCTGGCCAACACAACATCCTGTAAAGAAAACAACATAAACATAGAAGTCTAGGCGTTTTTATAGAATTATTTGTGTAAAAAGCCCCGAGTCTCTCAATTGTTAAAGTCGGGTTAAGGCCGTTGCTTTCTCTGGTGTCCTACCCCTTGAAAGACATTTTATGTAGGTGCATACGTTACTTGCATTCACCCCCCAGTTATTTAAATGGTGAGACTGAAACACTTAAATCTTAAATGAACTTTGTTCCTTATTGAAAACTTATTGAGAGGAAGGGAGAGTGGGGTGGTGAGAGAAGTGTATTCAACAAGGATGCTAACGCTGTGTAAATTAAAAATCGTTGCTTAAGAATATTACTCACTGCAAATGATATAACGAGATGAAACGCAAGAAAACAGCCACATTTTGGTTGACCGTTGTCAATGAGTTGTATTTTAAAGAAATATACAATGGAATGCCAAAACTTGGTGGAGGGGCAGAAAGGGAGGAGAGGATGAAAAGTTAGATTTTTCTGCCTTCATAAGAAGGAGTCCTTCATGTTAAAGTAGACATCAATAAAGCTGCTTGAAGTAAAATTAGAGACGATGGCTTTAGGAAAACGAACATGCTAACATGAATTTCTCCCAAGTACTCTTTGAATATCACTATCAACATGTGTCCCTATAGTTATGGAGCAGGAATATGTACCTCAGCATCCACGATGTATTCAGGTGTTGAACTGTATTTTGCAACGGTATTTCGTGCCTCTTTGCATCTTACAAAAACAAATACAGATGATTGTATATGACTGGAATAGTGGAACACATACAGTGAAGCAAACACTGACAACTATCATACCATTCTTTCCACACTCCTCAAATCATAATACAAATTCTAAATTTTACGTCATGTAAGCGAGAACAATGCAGCGAAATTCCACTTTACGTGGTACTATCAATAAATTCCATTACGAATGGTTCAAGTAGCCACAGAGCAACGAATATTTATCGTGTTTGGTTACAGTAAAGGAACTTACAATATTTACTAGTAGACTATATTGAAAAAATCTTTGAAGACTACACAAATTTCAGCTACTGTCCAATGCAAATCCCGAACACGAAACTCCTTTAAATTGTGTTCAGCCTCCTAGGGGATAATTTACTACTGAATAGTGCAAGTTGTAAACATTTTGTGATTTTGAATTCATTCCAAAGTCATCTTCAGAAAATTGGAATATTTTGTGATGTCTAAATGTTGAAGAATTTTATACACCCTTTGTATTACAAAGAGAATCAATCTTTTTGAAAAAGTGTTCTTTAACTGGACTTATTTGTTCCAAAAAGGTTAAAATAAAATCTAACTTTTGTTACCATTGTAAAAAAAGAATTGGCAAGAACTACTTTGCACCATTATTTTGCTAGAAGATTTTGCTTGGAATCCAATTTTGTTAAATGATATTTTGAAGATAAATTTCACCATTGAGGAATTAAATGATATTTTGAAGATAAATTTCCAGGGGTTAGGGTCCATGATTGAAGCACTCAAAGCAATTGATGTAACTAACCATGAGCTGGCTTGTAGCAGTTATCCTTTCCTGACTTTATTGCGTCACAGAGCGCCCAAACACATTCTTCACTTGGTGGTAGGTTGCCAAAAACTGTTGGATCACCTGGAATATAAAAATATTCTCATCGATAACTCAGTCATGCACAGTTTTTGGAAGATTATCTTGAAACAATTTGGTTCCAAAGGGGGGTTGCGCCGAACCCAGATAATGCTATTGAAACTTTGTCATCTTTGAATTAACTTTCCAGATTAAATATTAGTTTTCGCACAATCTGTGCGAAGTGCTGGTTCACTGTTCTCAAACTTCACAGTAACGATGGGACTGTATTTTGAATATAATATTTTAAAACTTCAATAAGATATTTACAGTGTTGTGCACGATTTTACGTTCCAAGCGTTGGTTCTTCGAGATACGGAATAATTAAATTTGATCTCGTTAAGAGTACTGACAAACGTCAATCCTAGAACTGCGCTTTCGAACTTTATTGCCTTCTGCATTACGACTCTAATTCATCAAATTTGTATGACTAGTTCATACAACAATAACGTCAACTTTTCCGAACTCCCAAACCAACGCTTGCAAGCTATATTTATGTATAATTATTCGGAAGTGGTTTTGGGCGTTTATATATGACTTGCAACTTTGCCATTCCGTTTCTACCTACATTCTACCGCAATGACGCATTGCGGTGAGGAAGTGTTCTCTTAACATGACTATAGTATTTTACATCAATTTAATAATATCCGTCATATCTTATAATCTATAATAAGACACAGTCACACGCTACATAATTTGACATGACAATTTACAACACACTCCCCACCTTCATTAGTCCCACTAATCAAGCATACTCTGTGTCTTCCATACAGAATCAAGAGCAGCGTCTCACTTGCGTCTACCCTCGTGTTTCGCCTCCCTTCTTCTCAGTCATTTTTTATTCTCTTTTTGCTCACATTCTCTCTCGTCGTGCTTTAACTCGGTAAGAAAGAGCTTTTGGAGGGGACAATTGAGGTGAATGACTTTACCGTTCCTAACTAGCCGGACCTTAGCGCCTCTTACCACCTTATCTCTCCCTTAAAACAATTCCCCTATTACACCTGTCTTCCAATTTCCTCTTTTGATATTATCCTCATAAACAGTCACGACATCTCCCTTCTCTACTACCCTAATGGCATTGTCCTTGTCCTGCTTATGAAAGTCTCTTAAACCAACCAAATACTCTTTACGCCACCTATTCCAGAAATGCATTTTTTTTACTCAAAACTGATACCGTTTTTACAGTAACCCTCATCAGACTCCTCTTCACCAGATCCTTCGTCTGGCATGGACAACAACCTTCTTCCCGTCACCAAATGCGACGGAGTTAGTGGTTCACTACCCACCTCGTCGTACGTATAAGTCAATGGCCTAGAATTTAATGTTGCCTCAACTTCTACCATCACTGTCAATAGTTCGTCAAATGTCAACCTAGAATTTCCTAATACCTTTTTCAAGCACCTCTTCACTGACCTAACCATCCTTTCAAAAACTCCACCACACCAGGGAGCTCTTTCTAGATTGAATTTCAACTCTATCATATTGTTTCCCAAATACCCTTGCACACTTGCATTATTATAGAGGTTTTCTAAAGCCTTGACTGTTGCTTTGAATGTTTTTGCATTGTCTGATACCATTCATGTTGGGGTCCCCCTTCTCGCTGAAAATCGTCTAAGACATTTCATGAATTCATCCGCAGACAAATCTTTAACTAGGTCTAAATGTAAGGCCCTAGTTACGCAACAGAAAACAATGCGATGTATGCTCTGTCTGTCCCCCCTGATGTATTCTTCACATATAGTGGTCCAGCAAAATCTACCCCTGTCTTAAAAAATAGTTCCGCTTGCTCTACTCTAAATGCAGGAAGGTTTCCTTCGTTTGGTCTATTATATGGTTTACCCTCTAATTTCTTACACACGACACATTTGTTGAGAATTGATTTTACCTTCTCTCTGCCTTGTGGAATCAAGAACCTTGACCTTATCTATGCTAAAGTTGCTCTAACTCCGATATGATGTACCTTTTTGTGGCAATGCTCAACTATTAATTCCGTCAATCGACCTTCCTTTGGTAATAAGATTGGAAACTTCGTTTTCCTCTTCCAAGTCTGATTCTGCTAGCCTACCCTGACATTTTAGTAACCCCTCATCTTCTACTACCTTGAGTTGTACCTCTAACTGCTTGAACTTATCCTCCCTCTTTACCCTGTCTTGTGAAGTCTTCAACAAAGTTTTTCTGCTTACTTATCTCCTGACTCCTAATTCCGTGAAGGTTAAATCTTCATGCTTCCTTTGATCCTGGCGATCAAATTCCTGACAAATCTTGTGACCCATGCCGTTACAAATAATTTCTCAACCTACTGTTTCACTATAGGATCACGTTCTGAATACCTATTTCTTCGTTAGTATCTACTACTAATAGTGCCGTCCTTTTCTTCTTCTTTACTCTCCCAGTTACGCCTACCTCTGATTGCGGCATTCTCTTTCTACGCTACTCAGCCACCTTGGTCATGTCCACCAAGTGATTGCTCTTGTATCTTGACGCAAACTTCCCTGCTTCCTAAATCAGCGATTTTCCATTCCTGGACAATGTCCCACTTCTCCTTCTGTGTTATTGATAAGATTTCATTTACTCTATGTCTAACAAACTGTTTCCACTCACCGCGATTCTGAATCAATATAATGCTGTAATACTATCTAACCAGTACCTTGCTTCTATTTTCCTACTGGCCTACTAAAGTTTTCCGCACAGATTCCTTTGCTAACATCAGCGCGGACATTAGTTCTAAGCGCGGTATAGTAAGCTTCTTCAGCGGCGCAACTCTGGTTTTCTGTTAACAATTTCACAAAGACTCCAACACTCATGCGACAAACAAAATATACTAGCGCGCAATACGCTTTCTCGCTTCCTCTGAAATAGGCGGATACGTGGAGAAATCACGTATGCATTAAAATGTGCGAGAAAAGGCAGTTGCTAGGTTACAAGACAAATCTTGAGATTTTGCGGTATTACGATTACGAAGCACCGAATAAAAGCGTGAAAATGAACGAATAAAACATAATATTGCAAATTGTTTGTGAAATAATATTTATCTCATCTCCAAATAGAATATTTACCATTTATTGGGAAATTTCTACTCATCTTCCGACTGAAAGCATGGCATAAAAAATGCATCACTAGACGTAATGGTTGAACAAGCACAAGCAGTGCATAAGGTATGAAAATTTGATCTTAAAGTTTTATCCACGAAAAGATTGGAAATCTTACTCAACTGCTATTTCTCAAATGGACCTACATTTATTGAAGATTACCAAACGTGGTAGGATACAGGGTAAAATCCACTGTTTCTTTTGCTTTCTTTTAAAATGGCGGTGAAATCTCATTAAAAATTCAAGCATAAGCTAAGAGAAGAACAAAAGAAAGAACAAAAAAGATTTAAAGAAAATCCCAATGTGTTTGTCTTTATAAACCTCTAGGGCAATAGAAACAAAAGTCTCGACGTTCGTGCTTATTTTACTCGTGTGAACCAGGCTTAAATATTATTACTTCAGTAATGCAGAAAGTGATTGTGTTCACGAATGAGAAGTTAATTACAAACTGATTGTCTTCACAACACTTCAAATGTGTAAGATAATTAGTAGATTTTTTTAAATGTGGGGGGATAGTAAACTGGGAAATAAAGTATTTTGCCACTACGAAAAATATTTTAAGTAAAGTAATTTTTACCAAGGAAAACTTGTATTTTATTGTTCAATAAACTGCAATGAAACAAGGACAAAAAAAAGGGATAAACTATCCTCTAAAAACTCAAACTTGTTTAGATCATTCACGTATTTCAGAAATTTATCAAAATAGTTAATGATTATATGAACTTTTGAACTATACATTTTAAATTTTACAAATTTATCATCCAATGTAGTCCAAACGAACATTGATGAGTTATAACGTTCCATAACTTAATGAAATTTCGTGTCTTAGACATACTTTTTTCCAAATGGTAAAACTTCAGCAATGGCTCCAACTCGTAATTTATTCATTGAAGGAAGATATGTCCATGAAGAACTAATTCCCATTTTAAAACGCTCTACTGATTTAAGATGTTCATATTTATCATTCTCACCTCCCATGACAACAATTGTATCACCAGTTATAACTGCACAACACCAACGTCTCTTTTCCAACATGGATGGTAAGACTGTAATCTTACCTGTATTGCTGTCATACAAGATAACACTGTTCAATCTTTCTCTTTCATCATACCTCCAAGAAGAACAACTTGATCTCTCCATTGAACTGTTGCCATCATACACAATGGATGAGGTAATGGAGGCATTTCCTTAAATGTAAGAGTCCTTGGATCAAATTCCAAAACACTGGACAAAACTTTGAAATCTTTCCCTCTCCAAAAATAAGAACTTTATCATCAACAACTACAGCTCCATGGAAACTCCGTGGTTCAGGCATATGACACAACTCTTTCAAAACATGAGATGTTGTACCAGTAATCTTTATTTCACTGATCAAATCTGATTCTTCACCATCAATACATCCTCCAATGAGAAAGATTTGTTGTTTATAAACAACAGCTTGATGACCCCAACATTTATAAGGAAACTCTGTGGGAAATTTTCTCAACGTCAAAGGAAACTGTTTTATATTCAATGTCTCTATTGACTTGCTGCCAAATCCTCCAACAACAAATAAATTATCTTTATAAATAAATGATGAAGGGCCAAAGTGCAAATTTTTCATTGATGCAATCTCAAACCATTTCTTCTCCTTCCATGAAAAAATTTCAACTCTCGCTGTGTTGCCTCCAGCAACCAAAATATCACTTCTTAATAAATCCATAACTAATTCAACTGGTGATGTCAATTTTGAAGCAAAATGTTCATTTATAGTCATCTTGTCCAAAAGTTCAAACATCATGGTTTTCATTTTTTCTATTTCTTGGGAAGATTCAATCAAATTTTTATTCCAAGACTCGACAGCGAATTCCTTGCGCCAGTCCTGTATTGGATTAAAAATTTTTCCGTCTCCAAGTTCAATACTTGGCCAAGTTGATAAATGATCATGATTGTTGTTGATCCTTGCAATGAATTGATATAAATGATGGTTGAGAAGAATGACAGACTTCATGTTTTCCATTCTTTGGGATTTTTGAACATCGCTCTGATGCCACCACCAATAAAACAGAGAACATTTCTTGAACACCCTTCAACTGATGAAGCTTTTTTATATAAGATAAACATAAACAAATGACAATATCCTGATGCTCCGGTAATTCAAAAATTTGTGCCATGATCTTAACAAAAACGGCTGATATTCTGTCCTCCAAGCTTAAATTTTGTTGTTGAAAGCATTGTTGCTTCTTCACGGGATTTTTAAATCGATCCTTTGCCAATTCAAAAACCTTTGAATGTTTTATTGCACGAGAAAGATCATACCTTATGGTGATGTCAGTACAAGTTGCCTGAGACTCATCATTATTACTTGCTTCTTCACATTCTCTATCACTTTGTACTTTGTCAATGCAATTAAAAAATAGACGAAATCCTTCCTCCAAGTAGCTCAAACTGGAGGAAAGGTCTTTTTTCGAAAGATTATCTAGCTTTGTTTCGATTTCGTGTAAATCTCGTTTGATAAGTTCGCGAAATCCTTCATTACTAACGTCACCGTTTTCTAGCCTGTCTGCTGCAGCATCTCGGGCTTTGTTCGTACATAATTGAATTAGAGAGAGCAGTAACTTTTCACAAGGCATGGCGTTTTGATGATTTGTACTCGTAGAGCTCTTGTATAAATTGCGTGTATAAATCTATTGCGTCCCTGTCAAAAGCAAAAACATTAGTAAAATTAGCTGTGTTTGTATGAATACTCGATTCAAATAAAATGCTTTATTTCTTTTAAAATTTCAACCAATCATTTTAATAGATATATGTTAACAGCAACGATTTACAGCATTTTCCATAGATTAGATTTTCACTTTTGCAAGAAAATTTTGCAAATTACGAGGGAAAAAGAAGAAATCGATAATGAGAGAAAAATGAAGGGAATTTTAAAATACAAACAAAATCCAAATAAAACTTAATGCTCCTGCTATGTTGTTGATTTAATGATAGTTTACCGGCAAATTGACTATTTTCTTGAGAAAACCGCTGAACGCGCGTACTGCATTTTTGCGATTAAGCGATCATTTTTGACAAGCGTGAAACTTAACTGACCGAACGAGATCTTATGAAAACTAGAGCACCACTCCTACAAAATTATCCTAGATCTCTCTCTGCAGTAAAGTTTTACAAAGAGTAGACGATATTTATAGTCCACTATTTAGTCACGTTATTTTATCGATTCTGTATCGTTTGTGTGTGTTTGAAGACATGAAAATTGATGTGTGTAGCGACTTGTAAAGTGTATTTATTAGTTAACATTAAATATGCTCGAAGTCTACATTGTAAAGTGAAGAAAGTAAAAAAGCGACAACAAGGGAAATACATCGAAGTGAGAGCTTTTAAAAGAGAAGGGAAGTTTATTCAAATTAGGATAAATAACATAATGAGGGAAATTCTCTGTGGAAACCGTAACCACTTTTCTGGCTGATTCTGTTCTAGTTCATTAATTTTGCATCAATATTATATATTGTATTTGTTGTTACAATAGTTTGTGTCGATCAGTACGTCGTGCTATAATTTATAAGATTAAACTCACTTTGACCTTTTCAACAGAATTCATTCAATGATATTTAGTGCAGCTAGTGCTTACGTTTTATTGATAACGTTGACAATCTTCAGTTTGTCTAATGACCTTTGCAATGTTAGGGAAATTTTCTCTTTTTTAAAAAGCAAGTTATTCAAAACAATCGGAGGCCTATCAAATGCTAGGGATGCGGGAAGAAAACCATGTGATCAAAAATTGTCCCAATACAAAGATAGGGGAGAATAAGTACAGAAATGAGCAGGGAAATTTATTAAAGCATAAAGCACCTTCGGTAGATATTGATGGAAACAAAAATGAAAATTCTGGAGGTTATGTATTTGTCGTAGGAATGATAGCAACAGAAGGAAACAGTTGTTGGATATTTGATTAAGGAGCCTCGCGACATATGAAAGCTAGTTACGATATTTTGGTAAATTACTGCGAGTTCCCAAAGCCAGAACCTGTTACACTTGGAGACGGTGGTTATGTAAATGCATATGTGTAAGGACAAGTTGACATCACCATGATATTTGGACGTGAAGAGAAGGATCAACAGAAATATATTTTTACAAAGGTACTGTACGTCCCAAAGATAGCTATAAATCTTTTTAGCGCACATGCAGCAGCATCTAAAGCAAAGTGGTTCAATTTGGACACAGTCTCTGTTGGATAAAGAACTCCAATGGACAAACTGTAGCACGCGGAAGACTAGTTGGGAACATGTATCAACTTGATTGTAAATTTGATAAACCGGAAAAATAAGCATCAGTTGTTAATGAAAGCGGCACTAAACTTGATCTATGGCACCAAAGAATGGCACATCTAAATGTCGTCAAATGAAAACTGTTGCTTCAAAGCAACTTATCACAGGTATGGACATACCTAAATCTTAATTAAATGAGGATAAGATCTTCGCACTTTGCTGGACAAATTAAGGAAATTGTCTCATGAACTTGAAAAATTCAGGTGACTCAACGGGATTCGAACCCATGACCTCTGCGGTGCCGGTGCAGTGCTCTAACCAACTGAGCTATGAAGTCACACAGTGGAGAGCAGGTCTATTTGTTGGGCTAATGTTTTCCCGTGAAAGGAATGTAATATGAAAGATTGTTATATGCAGTGCAGTGTTTGAAATTGAATGAAGATATGGTCTTCGCACTTTGCTGGACAATTTAAGCAATTTTCTTATGAACCTGAAAAATTCAGGTGACTCAACGGGATTCGAACCCATTTCATAGTTCAGTTGGTTAGAGCACTGCACCGGCACCGCAGAGGTCATGGGTTCGAGTCCCTTTGAGTAACCTGAATTTTTCAGGTTCACGAGACAATTGCTTAAATTGTCCAGCAAAGTGCGAAGATCATATCTTCATTCAATTCAAGATGAGATTTGTTGGTTACAGCCTTACACAGAAAGGATCCAGGCTTTATGATGAGAATCAACAAAAAGTCTTTATTCGGAGGGACGGTACATTTAATGAAACAGATTTTGGATCAACAAAAGCTCAAATGATGTGTGGTGAAGATATTATCGAGTGTGCTGAAGGAGAAACAGAAATAAAGGGACAAGATGGTGCAACCTGAAATGAACAACAAGATCCCTCATATGAGCCTTTACGCTCAGGAAGAGAGATAATACCACCAATGTATTACCACGACGACTATGCTGGGATCATTACATCGAAGTATACAGCACTTTCCGTATCTGAGATCACAGAGCCAGAAACCATAAAAGATGCTCTTAATAGTGAATATGCAACGAAATGGAAAGCTGCTGCAGATGCAGAATAGCAGTCTTTACTAGAGAATAAGACCTAGGAGTTAGGCATATTACCAGTTGGACGTAAGCCTATCAGTTGCACGTGGGTCTTTAAAGTTAAACACGATGAAACAGGAAAGGTAGAGATTTATAGGTCGTCTGGTGGCTAAGGGTATTCTGCAAAATATGGAATTGACTATGAAGACACATTCTCTCTAGTGGTTCGTTTTTCGTCAATTCGCACTCTTCTGGCTTTTGGTGTATCTCGAGGAATGTTGATCCATCAAATGGATGTAGTAACGACATTCCTCAATGGAACATTGGAAGAGGAAATATACATGCAACAACCCGAAGGCTACGTAAAACCAGGAAAAGAAAAGCTAGTGTGTTGTCTCAAGAAATCGCTTTATGGTCTAAAGCAAAGTCCACGTTGCTGGAATAAGGTTTTCAGTGAGTTTATGTTATCATTAAGATTTGTTCAGAGTGAAGCAGACCATTGCCTATTTATTTGTTTTCTCAACGATAAGCAGGCGATTATCACTGTTCACGTTGATAACCTCATACTTTTGACTGAAACTGATGAAGAGATGAATGATCTAAAGGCCAATTTGGCAAACCAATTCAAAATGAAAGATATTGGCGTACTCCACTACTGCCTAAGAGTTAGTATTACTATAAAGAACGGTGTGTTACAAATCAATCAGGAGCAATACTTCAACAAGATTCTAAAAAAAGTATAAATTACAAGATTGCAAGACAGTGTCTACGCTAATGGATGTAAGCGTCAAATATGTTAAAGAAGATGGACATTACAAATCAGTCGATGCCTCTCACTATCAGTCAATTGTAGGAAGTTTGATACACGCGGCAATTGCTACCGTCCAGATATAGCTCAGGCAGTAACAACATTGGCTAAATTCAACACAGCACCGAACGAAGCACATCTTACAGCTGTAAAACGTATCTTTGGTTACTTGAAAGAAATTTGTAAACTAAACCTGCAGTACCAAAAACAGTATCGATTTAGAGGAAAGTATAATGCAGACTGGGCCTCCGACACAGACGATCGTCGTTCAACATCAGGAAATGTGTTTATAATGTCAGGTGGAGCAATCAGATAGGCAAGCAGAAACAACCGACAGTGGCTCTTTCAACGTCGGAATCGGAGTACATTGCGTTATGTTATGCAGCCCAAGAATTAGTATGGCTGCGACAACTGTTTAAAGACCTACAAATGGCTTGTACTGGGGTTAAGAACATACATTAAGATTATCAAGGTACAATCGCTATCTCAAAGAATCCAGTGCTACACAAGCGAGAGACTACAGTGTGACATAGGGTGAGTGAGAGACTACAATATGACATAGGGTGAGTGAGAGACTACAATATGACATAGAGTGAGTGAGAGACTACAATACGACATAGGGTGAGTGAGAGACTACAATGTGACATAGGGTGAGTGTAAGACTACAGTGTGACACATAGGGTGAGTGAGAGACTAAAGTGTGACATAGGGTGAGTGAGAGACTACAGTGTGATATTTAGGGTGAGTTAGAGAGTACAGTGTGACATATAGAGTGAGTGGGGACTATAGAGTGACACATAGGGTGAGTGGGGACTACAGTTTGACACATAGGGTGAGTGGGGAGTACAGTATGACATGAAGTGAGTGGGGAGTTTAATATGACATAGGGTGAGTTGGGGAGTACAAAGTGACATAGAGTGAGTGGGGGAATACAGTGTGACAAAGAGTGAGTGGGGGACTACAGTGTGACAAAGAGTGAGTAGGGGACTACAGTGTGACATAGAGTGAGTGGGGGAATACAGAGAGACACATAGGGTGAGTGGGTTACTACAGAGTGGCATAATGTGAGTAGGGGATTATAGTTTCTTTGACTAAATCAAACGCAACACTTACAAACACAATGAACCCAACGAAACGAAAAACACAACAACAACAGCAGCAAGGATACCTTAGTTCAAAGGTACGTCTGAGACTATCTCGCGTATCTTTACGACTATACAACATACGTGTCGCACATAAACCAATCACAACACTATGACAAGTACTAACAAACGTCAAAGACAAAGAACAATCAAACGAGCGCTAAGGTGCAGTTTACAGAATAAACTCCTCCGACTGACACGTCTTGTACATCAGTGTGACTGACAGGAACTTAAACATAAGACTTACTGAACACAAAAAAGGAGCAAAGAAACAAGACAAAACTAATCACAGTGCAGAACATCACCAACTGACAAAACACAGCATTCATTGGGACACGGCAAAATGCATTACTTACAGCACTGACTACAGACAATGAAGGGCTTACGTTAGAAAGTTGGTATACCAACTTAGAACAAATCCACTGAAAAGATCACAACAATTACCAGCACTTTACGAAAATAATTTATTCACAACCTCAAATATTACTTTCATGATGACAATACACAATTGACACCCACACATTTCCTGTACTGACAATACCATGACGTATGAGCAAGACAACAAATACCGCTAACCTGACTGCTCACTTGACTCGATCTAAAGATGACTACCGCTAATGTTGTCGAAACGTCATTCAACATCAACACCAGCAGTGTTTTTAAGGACTCTACTAGCCTGGCCGATCTACATCTACAAACATGCAACAATACTTCTGGGTTCAAACCATTCACTTTAAACTAATAATGTTGATAAAATAGTCATAATGAACGAATAAGGAAGAGAAACAACAATTTGCTCTGACCAAATGCGTTAAGTAATTAAAATTGCTCAACTAAAGACAATTTCGTGTCACATATTTGCTTTAGTATATACTTGTTACATTGCGTTTTGTCTTTATAATGTTGGTTTTTCACAAGAAGAAAAAGTAGCGAATCTATATTATTGATTGAAAATTTATATGACGACATATAAATTAAGTCATAAGAAACTATTTCATTCACCTTTCTCAAATATCTTTTGTCTTTGTATTTATGGATTATTGGTGTCTGAAGTTGCTCGCCAAACACAAACCTCTTTCAATCTTTTTGTTGTAATAAAAATAATGAAAAGTAAAAAAAACCCGAATTCGCCCTTCTTTGCAATCACAGATTGAATCATTGAAATGAGTACGACAGCGGAAAACGGTTTTAAGCGAATTAGCGAAATTCACACGTATAATTAGCAACGCCTAGTCCAAAAACCAATAAAATCTCTTCAATACTTCTTCCACGCGCAGGTGTCACGAAAGGAAGAAGCACGTGACTAAATAAGAAAGCAAACGATGCAAGCTCTCGACATAGCCAATCTGGCAGTAGAAAAATTATGGCCATTTATTAGCTAATTTTTGGTATGACTAAAAGAGTGTGCAAAAAAGGCAGAGGATAGTGGTTTATTGAACTTCATAATGGCCTGAAGTACTAACCTTGCCGTACTCATTTTTGACAACCTTTTTTTAAAAAATAGTGAGTAAATTTTTACAAGCTAGATGGTCATCTGTTTTTTAGTAACAAAATCATACGTTGCAAAGATTTCCAAACTAGCATATTACGATATACAAAAACCTTAGAATGGCTTTGTCAGTGAATCATTAAAGTCATTGACTGTAAAATAATTAAAACTATCACCAAAAATTTGAATGTTCATGCTGCGTCTAAGAATGTGCAATAGGTTCAATTTAATTCACTATGTGAGATATTAATTAGTCACTTTCACTAAAGCAGTATTCTAGAAAAGACCACGACAGAATCTTAAATGTTTAAACTTCCATAGCACATCATTCAAATTTCAAAGTATTCGTTGGATGTAACCTTATTTTCTTCACTAATTCGTTTGTATGCATATTGCCAAAATGCGAAGGCGTGCGTGGGGAGAAGGGGAAAGAACATACCAAACATACCAAAAAATGTCTCTATTGAAAGGAATCTTTTTGCGTACAAATTATCATGTAAAACTTGCATTTAAATTAAAAATCAATGTATTTGTGACATCAACTTTTGCCTTGTTATTTTTATTATTTTTTGTCCTTCTGGTGAGTGGTGCCAATAGAAGAACGGCATAAGAACGCCTTAGGAAGAGAAAAGATAATTCAGCAGACCGAATGCATGGAGGAACTAAGTTGCACTCAATCTAAGACAAGTTCCTGACACAATTTACTCCAAAGGTTGGAGGTGAGGGGGGAGGCTTCTCACTCATACGTGCTCATCGAGTGGAAATCAGAAATTGTTTTCTTACGTATCAACGGCAGACTCGTCTATCGACGGTAGGATTTTTGCTAAAATATTTCAAATCAAGTAGTGCAGTGAAAATAATGTCTTGGAATAGTCATGAGATGATTTTGATGTCCCACTCAGTGAGTGTGCTTTTAGAATGGAAGCTTTGTTTAGTCGAAAAACCTGGGCTGGGTAGTACATCTCAAATCTAGAATGCCATTATTTACATATCATATGATACAATGACATAGAAATTCCGACAAATTGACAACAATGTGAATTTCTAAAGAAATATTTAAAATTCAAACAACCGCTGGGGGTAAATAACAGGACAGTGTAAATTGTATAAATCATTGATACTAGAATGCATAAAAAGATTTTCAATGTCTACAAAATGTGGTTATAATAAAGTAATGATAATCTTACATAAAATCATGAATGTGTAAAAGGAAGAGAAACGACAATTTAGGCTGACCAAGTGTGTGGGAGTAATTAGGCTCAATCTAGATTCACAATTTTCTTATAAGACAAGTTCCCGTCAAATTTTATTTAAAACTGTTAGTATTTTCTTAGTTAACTACATTTTTTCTTAATAATGTTGGTTTTTTGGTATGGTGAACAGGGAATCTATTTTATTGATGAAAGGTTTGAATGACGACACAAGAATTAAAAATGCGAAAAGATTTCACTAACCTTTGTTTGAATTTTATATTCTTTGTATTTATATAGATAGCTGGCGTCTGAAGTCGTTCCCCAAACGCAGGCTTCTTTTAATGTTCTCCTTTCAAAAAAATGATAAAAAATGAAGACACATGTATTCACCCATCGTTTCTTCTTTCGGTTTAAAGCATTGAAATGAATATGACAATGTTTTAAGTAATCAACGCTGCGTGTGACCAACGCCACGAACCAATAAAATTCTTTCTAAAATCCTTCCTCGCGCGGGAGTCACGAAAACAACAAACAGGTGAACATGAAACCACTGTGTATAAGTGCATTTTACCATCTTTACGCTTTTCATCACTTTCAAATGATGCGAAAATTAGATCAATTTTGGAGAAAATACCGTTTCAGGTATGAAAACATCGGACATAAAATCACAACAAAATCAATAAAAAAGGGATTTTTCTCAAGAAACGGTAAACTAGAGTAAAAAACAAAACAAAGCAAATCCTTTGTCGCCTTACAATATTACCAAGACCACCATTAATAAAAGATATACACAAATATTCACAACTACATTGATTAATATAATAAATATACTTTTAGCATTCTAGAAAAACCTTAAAAAACAATCCCTTTTCCTGTTTCCTGGATTACAAGTGTAAGCATAAGAAGTGGTAGCATGGGATTGAGAAGGACAGTTGTGACTATTGAACTGAAATTACATGGGAACGCTACCTGTAATACAAAACCCTAATAATTTTTTGAAGCCATGATTATATCCCAGACACGCGTGTGTATGTAGTCAATCACTTTTCTCTCCGCGAGAGAATCTCGAAACACTAAACACGCGTGTCTGGGGTGAAATCTCGCGTGTCAAGGTAAGATTTGGCTTCAATTATTTGCCTCAACAGGTAGCGTTCCATGTATTGACGTTCAATGGTTGTGACACAAACTGGAACTTAAATCTTGCCGCCATTTTTGATTTGGCACAAATTAAGAACCTAGAGAAGCCGCAATCGCAATATTTTTTTGAGTTTTTAGAAGTTCTATGATATTATTTTTGAAATATCAATAACCGTTGACGTGATAAATCCCATTCTCATGTTCCATGTGTCCATTGGTCAAAGCGTTCTTTCGATGATCACGACAAAACTGCGCGATCCTCTCGCAAGCGACTCGCGCGACTTCCACGGGACATGTGAGGACAACGCGAAAAAAGTTGGGGCATTGAAAACACTGCACAGAAGAAAATAAGAAAAATATTTTGATTAATTTTCTCTACTATGCAATTGTTTCTGAGCTGGCCAAAATAACAAAAGAAGTCTACACTGTAACGAAATGAATAATGATAATAATCTAAAACATAGCGTGGACCAGACTGGTTTGTTGGATTTTTTATGCACACTTCAACAACCTTCTTGTCATCTTTAAGAGTAGTAAAGTAGAGACATAATGACAGCCATGAAAAGAAACAAGAACAAAACAAAATTCGCCCAAACTTGGCAAAAATAAATAGACGCTCAAAAGACATAATGTGAATGGAAATTTTTCTGGATTTGCATCAAAGTGTTACGGACAAATGTCATGTGCACCTAAATATCGATAAAGTAGTGTGCCCACTTATGTACATGGGTGTACCCAACTATCTACTTGGCTATACCTCACTGTACAAAACTATCGATTAAGGTGTACCTAACTATTCACTTCAGTTAAATAAATGTCTACTTGGGATAAGTATAACGACATGTCTCAAATAAAAATAAGATGAAGTAACATGAATATATGCATGGTTGAACGACAGTGAAGAACTTACCGTTGCTGGCAAAACAAAAACTGATTGTTCGGCCATCAATTTCTGTGTAAAATCAACATCATCTTTCACGCTGTGTAACCTATCAACTTTGATACCGATCTAAAATAAAAACAGACACGTTTTAAAGAGATTATGATTAAGATTATGAACGAGCAAAAAAGAAAATTGACAAGTTTCTTACCAACATATACATAGCACCTTGTGAGCGGACTGGATAAAGTTCTGGCAGCAATGAAAGACTTTCGTAGAATATATTTGATGTTTTCTAAATGACATCATGATAAAATGTGACGAAATTCATGGTTTTAAATTTGTTGGTTAAGTTCTATATACATTGGTTTAAGTTGGTTAAGTTCTATATACATTGACGGACCTGAAGTTTTTTAACTTATATTTGAAGGACCCCATCTCCATCAAGAAGTCCGCCATTGTTCTTGAAAATTAAGTACTTTACCTTCATAAGATTGAGTGTTTTTTCAAAGAACTGAGTCGGACAATCGGAAAGAATCGTCGGTAGTGCAGCCTGTATCACCGAACATGGACCAACAATAACCTGGCAGAGACGTCGTAAGGCTTGTCTTATCTAAAACACAGTTAAAAAAATAATTAAGTATTTTGCAATCATTGCATTCTTAACATCAATCACCAACAGCCATCGTTTGAAGTTGAAGTAAATGCGTTTCTCTTGAATGTTTATTCTCCCTGAACGTCTGGAGTAATGGCGAAGCAAGACCTTAACTTTTACTTCTGCAATTCTACTTTTTTAAGAAAACTATACAGTCAAACTTGTATTAAGCGGAAACCCTCGGCGAACGGACTAGCGTCCGCTTAATGGAGGTGTCCGTTTAACAGAGATACTTGTCACCAGGCCTCTCTCCGTTAAAAATAACATAAATGGTAAAATTAACAATTAAACGGTGCAGATATATTTAGAAATGACTTCAGTTAATAATAACAAAACTGAGAAATATTTTTGGTAATATTTAGTAATATTCAGTAAATAAGTGGCTGAACAAAGATTTTGTTGTAATGTCATCTTTTTTAGACAACGACAAACTACATTTGACATTGACAAGTTATGTTTAATAATAATTGGTAAACAATTTCATGTTTGATATAAGTATTTTATCTTCAATGCACTTGCATTATGAAAAATGTCTTCGTACTTGTTAAAACAGTATGTTTGTGACTAACATTATGTTTGTAGATAAGATGAAATATTTTGAAAAGTTGTTCGTTAAACACAGGTTTTTGTGTTATTGGACAATTTTTGTGTCCGCGTCTGCTCAATAGAGGCTTCATTCCTACGAATTATACATGATTTTGGACTTTACAAAGTGTCTGTTCAATACAGGGCCGCTAAATACAAGTTTGACTGTAGTTCATATCTTTAGAAAATTCATTTTGTCCCATTTTTTTCCGGGAGATAAACACAAAAATTTTTGCGTTGGAGTAAAATCAGTCTGACTTAGCTATTGATCTGGAATCATAACTATCTCAATACAATGGCGATTAACATGACAATGAAAAACAATGATTGTACCGTTGATTTTAAGGAATACAGAAAAAACGTTTTCTTTCAACTTCGACTTTAAACAGCCAAAGCAAAGCAAAGATATAAAATCTTGATGGTATTAATGGAGCCTAGTCCATAACTACAAGCGATATATTCATACCTTAAAACCAAAGGAATCATTTCTGTCGTGAATTACAATCCATCCGATACGCCAACCTGGCACCAAGAACCTGTCATTGACACACAACGTTTATATGGTTTCCTCAAAATGACGTAATGCAATAGAAATGCGCATGCTCACCTTTTGGCGATGCCACCGACAACTAGAACAGGAACATTTTTTGTTAAACTTCCCATGCTATGGAAAGGCTCTTTGCCGAATGTCTGCAGGAAATAAGAGAAAAAGTTAATTTAGTTCAAGCCTTATTCAGTGTTGCCAAGCCTGATCACCTTCTCGGGCAGTATCAATAAAATTTAGAACCCAACCCCCTGCATGTCTAACAACCGTGTCGACGTGAGGCAAGGACGCCATCTTGAAAGATGTCTTAACAACCAATCGTAACAAACACTTAAAAATAAAATCTAGACTAAATCAGCGTTTCAACTCTATATCAACTCAGGAAAAGCAGATATTAGTCGTAATATAAACATCCTCAAGTTTCCCACCTTTTAAAATGGCGGCTTGTCTCACTCGTTTTTTAAATTTCGACCAAGTCAGAAAATTGTATGTATATTGAATTCTAGGTCATTGGAGTTTACAAATATTTTGCTATGCAACCTTGTCATGAATCGTACAACCCGCAGGGCTGCACGCCCATTTCATTCAGTTTAATTTTACCCAACCTCGAGATGCACAATTATTTTGAAGCGTTCATGTCTAAGCGAATATTACAATCGTGATGACCTTACATTAGTTGAAACATGAACGTATTTACAAGTCTTCACGTGACATGCAATTAACGAACACTTACGACATGCGCGTAAACTTCATCACAGAGAACTGGAACGCGGTATTTTTCAGCAACTGTAAGAAAATAAGACCAATATGAATGCACGAAGTTTGTTGGTCAAGTCGGCAGAAAAAACTTGTACATGTCTTGAGATATTTACTGTTCAAAATTTCTTCCAAATGTTCTCTTTTGTACACAGAACCACAGGGATTTGATGGGTTGACAACGACAATAAGCTTCGTTCTCTCGTCAATAAGTGAAGCCATATCGTCCAAGTCGACTTCCCAACCATTTTCAGGCTGAAAATTATGAATAATCATTATTCATTTGAACATGAAGTCGAAAGCAAGACTCGAGGTTAGTTTTAAGGGAATCCTTCGAACAATTCAATCTTTGATTTCAGTTGAGTATATAATTAGAACAGTCTTTAATCTCCAGTATCACAATTAGAATACAATTAGAACAGTTTTTAATCTTCATTATCATAATTAGCACACAATAAAACAGTCTTCAGTCGTAAGCAGTAACGTAAACGTAATATCTTTAATTTGCACAAACTTACAAAGAGTTTATAAGATCGTGCTTCAATCCCCCTCGATCCACAGATGCATTTGTAAAGAGAGAAACCAGGTCTTGGAATTAGGATGTTATCACCACGATCAACTAGGGCGTTCATTGCTATCTCGATTGCTCCAGAGCAACCGCTGGCCAACACAAAATCCTGTAAAGAAAACAACATAAACATAGAAGTATATGCGTTTTCATAGAATTTTTCGTGTGAAAGTTTCCGACTCTCTCACATCTGTCAAAATCAGGTAGAGCTGCTTTGTAAGATCTCCTCCCCTTGATAGACATAGTACATTTTAAGTAGGTGCATACATTACTCGCGTTTACCCACCCCCCTATTTTTAGGGGTGAAATTAAAACACGTAAATATTAAATGAACTCTTCCTTATCGACAACTTATTGAGAGAAGGGGAGAGAGAAGTGTATTCAACACAGATGCTAAACCTCGTGTAAACTAAAACCGTTCTTCAGGAATATTATTCATTGCAATTGATTTAATGAGATAAAACGCAAGCAAACAACTATATTTTGCTTGACCATTGTCAACGAGTTGTATTTTGATGGAATTTAGTGCGATTCCAAAACTTGGGGAGGGCAGAAGGGGGAAGACGATAAAAAGTCAGCTTTTTCTGTCTACATAATGAGAGAGTCCTTTATGCCTACATAGACATCAATAAAGGTTCGTTTTTTCAGAGTTAAGCAGCGTGAAGTAAAATTATAGACGATGGCTTTAGGGCAACAACAAAACATGTTGACATGAATAAATCCTAAATAATCTTTCAATATCACTATCAACAAGTGTCCCTATAGTTATGGAGCAGGAATATATACCTCAGCATCCACGATGTATTCAGGTGTTGAACTGTATTTTGCAACGGCATTTCGTGCCTCTTTGCATCCTGCCAAAACAAATACAGATGATTGTATATGACTGGAATAGTAGAACATACACAGGTTGTGTAAAAAAAATTCCATCCTATATCCAATGCAAATCCAGAAAATGAAATTCCTTTCACTTCCTTTCAGCCTCCTAGGGTATGAATTACAGCCGAATCGCGCAAGTTGTAAAAATCTTGTGATTTTGGTTGAATTCATTTCAAAGGCATCGTCGAAGAACTGGCATATTTTGTCATTTCAAAATGTTGAAGGATTTTATACACCCTTTGTATTACGAAGACAATCAATCTTTTTGAAAAAGCGTTCTTTAAATGGACTTATTTGTTCCCAAAAGTTAAAACAAAGTCTAACAATTGTTATCATAGTAAAAACATGAATTGGCTTTAGGAAGAAAGATTTAGAAAAATATTTTGCACTGTTGTTTAGCTAGATTATTCTGTTTTGAATCCAATTTCGTTAAGTGACCTTTTTGAACGCAAATTTTTTTTGTGGGAGGGGGGGGGGGAATAGGATAGGGTTAATTCTTATGATCAAAGCTGTCGGTGTAACTAACCATAGGCTGGCTTGTAGCCGTTATTTTTTCCTGACTTTATTGCGTCACAGAGCGCCCGAAAACATTCTTCACTTGGTGGTAGGTTGCCAAAAACTGTGGGATCACCTGGAATATAAAAAATATTCTCAACGATAACTCACTTATGCAAGGTTTTTGGAAGGTTAGTTTCGTACAAGTTGGCTCCGAACCCAGTTAATGCTAATGAAACTTCACATGTTTCTAGATGTATATCGTCCAGGATAGTAGAGTCCTGAGGAGAACTGTTGATGTTGATGTTGACTGACGTTTCGACAACCTTAGCGATAGTCATCTTCAGAGTCAGGTTCACAAACATGTAACGACATTCCTGTGTTCGAACCATTTACTTTAGCCATAAAACTTCGTCATCTTTGAACTAATTTTCCAAGATTAAATATTAGTTTCTTTTTCATAAAGTTTTTTGACACTTTAGAAAAATACAGTCTACTAGATACCGTCGTCCAAAGACCAAGCTGTCACACGGAGATTTAGAAACACAAGCGTACAGGAGCTATCTCTTCTGTGAGGGCAGTAAATTTTTCCCAAACTCACAATGAAGGTTCCACCGTATTTTAGCCCGACTAACGTTAAAAAGTTGTCCTAAAAGCGGGTTAAGTCAGAGCTAATTTGACATTAGCTCTGATTTAAACCGCTTACTTCGAATGCTGCCACTACGAAATAAAATGGGAAAACTACTTACCAACAGTGAGACGAATCACCTCCAATTGAGGATTTTCCTCGATGTGCATTGTCTCCACAACATTTCTTATAGGATTAAACGTGTTCTGTGCTGTATACGACACTGGGATGTCCCAATCTTTTGGTTCACACGTACTCATTCTACATACTACATACACCAAAAATAACATGACGTCATTGATTTATTTTACGGATAAACTTATTGATTCACGTGAAGGGGACAGAGTCAGAAGTTATATCCCATGTTTTCGTGGTACTAACTCCTTGTCTTACAAATACTAGTAATTGATCCTTTACCGAAACCATAGAAATTAATCTTACAGTTCCAGGATATGGCCTACAAGAAGTCAGCAGGACAGAGCTAATATATGAATATTTACCCCCACACACACACACACACACACCCACCCACCCAATAAGCGTTCTAGTTTCGCACCTGAATAAGCTAAGATGCATGTGGCTCTCACAAAGACTAAAGTTTAAGATTTTAACTTACTGAATTTGCAGTGCCTCGCTCTCATATGTCCTTAGTTACACTGAAGTACATAAAACAATGAGAAAATGATAGTAATATTAGTATATCGCTCCGAAAATAGTGCAACCGATTTTTAGTAATCTGTACTCTGTAAATTAGCTATTATCAGCGACATAATGGATTTTTAACGGCGTTTAGAGTAAAGCCGATATCGGACAAGACACTTGAAAGCTTTTTTATGTTATGCAACACTTTGAAAGTCATAGCAGAAGCACAGACAAAAAGCGTTTTTAGTGATATCTGTGATTTGCAGACACTCGGAAAATATGCATGAAAAATACAAGAAAAGTCTTTGTAGGACCCAATTCCGGAAGTTACAAAAATAGGAGCGTCGAGAAACATGGCGCTCACACAAAAATCACACGAGATGATTTTCTGCATTTCATAGTACTCTGTGTTGGAAGAATATAAGTGTTGCCCTCCAACATTACTTTGTATGTCATGAACAGGATTTTGAAAGTCGTTCTTCATGAAATCTTTGCATTGATTGTAAACGGTTTTCCTTTCCTCTGCCGGGGAGTTTTGAGGTCGAATGTGGTCTGCTATCACAGAGCAACGCGTCGACACCGGCCTAATATCATTTACTCCATAAACGTAAATTTTCCAGCAAAATTGCTATTCATGTCTTTAAAAAATGAATTACATAATTTCCATTCATTGCTTTTTTTCGGTGAATGAACACAAAAATATTTTCATCGTAGGAGTAAAAAACCGACAGACTCTCCTACGGTTGGAGTGTATCATTTGTGTCGTCGCGAAGCACAATTTTTACACAATTAAAGTTTTTACGAAGTTAACATTATTGCCACAAAAGGTGGTTTAAACAAACGTAGCTACAGACATACAAAATCAAAGTTGATCTTGCCATGTCATAATGCCATTGAATTTAATTACCTTTTTGAGTGGAGTTGTTTGGCAGCATTTCTGCTGTGGAATCTGATCTTTAAACGCGAGATAATCCGAACAATCCGCTTTAACTAAACTGATTTTCCATCACCATGAAGAATTAGCTAAAAGAGGCTCGTTAAATGAATCAGTGAATGTTCGTGGTTTCAATCTAGACAAGCGTGCAACTGTGGTATGTGGTGCCACGAGGTCAGTCAGACGTTTAAATTATGCTTTTTGAAAGTTTAATCACCGGATGTATTTTAAATACAAGTCAATTGCTCACGTTTAAATATTCATCAACAAAATTAATATAGGCAAGCCATGAAAAAGTGTGTGTTTCTCCGAAAAGTCAGTTGAAAGTGGCAGTTTTTTGGCTTCTGCTGTGCAAACATTTCTGTTTTCATTCACTGCAGGAAGAAAAATGAATGAAAATAATTTTCTAAAGAAATGAATGCCAATTTTGCTGTAAAATTTGCATTGTAGTGGTAAAAGTTCAGGCTGACTTCATCACTGGTAAGAGGCTGTTCTGTGGTAGCAAAATACTTGAAACGTAACTGATTATTCTTAATCCTGAACGAAAACCAAGGTAGAAATAGAGATGAGATTTGCATAATATAGAGGCCAAAAAGCAAAATTCTGCCACGTTGTTTGTGACTTCGGGGATATTAAAAATATTAATGGCACGCGAATCTTCACTAAACTATTTAATCCTACCTAAACTATGAGTAATTTAGTAATGTTGAAGTGGTTGACAACAAACAAGAGCCGAATTCACGAATAAATTTTTAGTTAGATAAAAAAGAGTTGTACATCAATTCTACACAAAGTGACGAACAATCTATCGTTACAAATAAAAACCATACACACCTTGTTCCATCGATAATGTTTTAAAGGAATGAACAGAAACTAACAATTATAGCAGTTATGTTTTGAAAGATCTATGTTCAAACAAAATTTGACAGTTCTGGCAAAATATTTTCGCACACTTTCGTCCAGCCCATCAACGGCCAAAGAGCAACCAATCAAATCAACGTTGCCACGGAGACATTGCCGGTTCAGCATTAACGTATAAATATTTAACTGTTTAAAAAGTTGTTACATAACTAAAAAAGGAAGTTTGACGGATATGACACTTCTTTCTAATTAAAACGCAAATTCACCTTTTGAATATTGCGTTTTAAAATGGTCTGCCCTCTTGAAAATGTCCAACAAAACACGTGTTCAAGGAAGGAGCTACCACACCTACCTTACACCCTCCTCCCCTCTCCCTCCCCCGTCGACTTCGTGTTTGGCCAATATCTTCCCTTTAACAAAAAATATCGTCAAATTCGTTAAAAACCCTGAATAAATTCAAAACTAATAAGAGTATATCGCCATTTTAAATTCAAATTATATAAAAGAAGTATCGCTCTCCGGCCCATGCTGCATAGGCGAAAAGCGCTATGTAAGGCGGGATTGTTTGTTGAAAATATATAGACGTCATCGTTAATTGTTGTGTAATAAGACGAAATATTCTTAAAGTCAGCTTTTCATTGTCAACAGACATTACGTTTATCGTGCACACATAATTTGAATCCTTATTCAACCAATGATTAATTTTCAAGTCGAAAAATAATGAACAAAAGCTTTCACATTAACGGTCGTATTCATTAACGAACATGTGACTGAACAGAGAAAAGACCCACGGGATTTTTGACCTGGGAATTAATGACCTATGGATGTTTGACCTGGCGGTTATCACGCCAGGGATTATTTTGATCGGAGAAGTTATGACCCACCAGGGTTTTTTTGACCTGAGTTAACCAATGGGATTTTTGTTCTGGGAATATAAGACCCATGGGATATTTGGACCAGAGAAATCATAAATCCTAGAATTTTTGAACTGGGAAGTAAAGACCTATGGAAGTTCTTGACATGGGAAGTCATGCCTTACCCACAGCTTCCCGAATGCACTTAAAAATTATCCCCCCCCCCTTGGAATGTCAACAGAACACACATTCAACCCTTTTCATTTCAACACAAACTAAAAATACTTAAATTTGCATAAAGATTCACTAATTTTTCTCTTTTTTGATTTACAATGTGATACGGTTAAAAAATCATTGCCTACGTCTCAAAGTCTTAACTTGTTGAAGATTTATATGCTGCCACAACAACAATTCCAATGCTGATAGCTGTAGGTATCAACCAAGACAATGCACTATAAAATATCAAAAACAATTTATCACATGAATATAAACAATTCATTTTTCATGTTTACTTTGGCAATTGGTCCCTATGATTATCGTTTCTAATTCCCATGGTAATGCAATGAGCCCCCTCCCCATGTTAAGACTGATACTGCCTACTTCCCATGCCAATACCATGCATCCCCAAGTTATAACTGTTTACTACCCAATGTTAATATAAACATACTGTCCAGTGTCCACCTTCAACACATTCCCTCTGGTTAATATTTGAGCATTACTTCGGCCTACCTTAAAGCACTTTTTCTTTCTTTCTCGGGCTCCTCCTAAAAATGAGAGATTATGAAAGCTTACATGAGTTAATTTGATTAAAAACAAAAAAATAACAATATTACAATATGGATGTTCTTTTAATATCATATATTAAGTAAATGGTTTGAACACTGAAGTATCAATTCATGTTTCTAGATATTGACTGTCCAAGTTAGTGGAGTCCTAAGAAGGACAATTAGTGTGTTCAACAGTCATTCTCAGGACCCACAAGCATGGATGATGTACAAAGACAAATATGTCAGTAGCACACCATTCTCCGACACACTCCTTATGCAAGCTGATTTCAAATGTCTAATATTTCAATACTACGTATAAATTTAAGCATCAATTGCCACAGTGCATAAACAAACAGTAGTCCCACTCCATAGAAATTTTTGTGTAGCACATATCTTATTATGCATGTGATTAGCATAGTGGCAGCCAGTCAATTGTATTTCCTTATCAATAGGAGCGCTTTGGTGACTAGCGGCAGCCAGTAATCTAATTTAAATATACAGCACAAAGTTGCACACTGGAGTGAAACTACTGCTTATTTTTATACTGAGCTTTTGCTGATTTGGGTAATGAATGAAGAAGTAGATTCGTACCAGCACAAAATCAGGCTCTCTATCCTCCTAAAAAATAAACATCATCTGATTAGTAAAAGATTACAGTTGTCATGGTGATGTGTAAGAAAGAATGATATGCCAATTTCTATATTCTAGCATTTAGTCAAAACAAACCCTGCGTATGAAAACTTAGACACCTGGTTAAAAAACTGAGCATAAAAAATTGTGTTGACACAAAAAATACCACAATAATAGCCAGCAAGGGCATACAATGGGAGGATGGCACATTTTAAATCTTAAATCACCTAATTTACACAATTTGCCAATTTAAAGGCAAATTAATGTAGTTTATTGAAAAACAAAGTTAATTGTGTTAATATTATATCTGCTTATTATATTTTATTGGACATTACAATTTATCTTATTTATATTTGCTTCCACACACTAATCTTGACATGTCTCGGCCCATTCCTCTACGCGACCTATATAGAGGTAAAATCTCGATTTTTCTGTCTGTTAACATTCCCGGAGGGATTTTTACGGAATGAGGGGGGAAGAACAATC
The DNA here is from genome assembly GCF_021976095.1 of Xenia sp. Carnegie-2017. Lineage (NCBI taxonomy): Eukaryota > Metazoa > Cnidaria > Anthozoa > Malacalcyonacea > Xeniidae > Xenia > Xenia sp. Carnegie-2017. The sequence continues at coordinate 11,894,078 of NW_025813469.1, forward strand.
ACAATAAGGTAGAACCTTTCGGAACTCCTGTAAGTTTCTCTTTGATTTTAAATGTCTGGAATCCGAATAGATATGCGGCCTAAACAACGTTATACAGTAGATACCAAAATCGAGTGATTACCGACATCAATTACACATATCTCGTTTGACGAAAAACACATGAAATGGGGATTCACCGTGCCGTATTTAGCCAGCTCGGTTAACATTTTTTATCTTGCGCTCTATGGTCAAACGGTGAGAAAAATGTAATGTAAGCATTTATTTTTGTTCGAGCTTCTAATATTACTTGAAATATCAACCATGAAATATGAATTATGAATACGATGAAACAGAGGCCGCGGAACCGGGAGGGCATTGGGGCAAGTGCCTCCTCCCCACTTTTTGCAACAGGGAAAAATGTGCCCTTTTTCTGGAATGAAAGTGCCCTTTTTCATGGTGTAGAAATGCCCTTGTTTTAGGTAAAACTAGACTGAAGAAGTTTCTCTTAGATACAAGTAGCCCCGAGAGTAGAACAAAGTCTGTCGGCATCATACGAAATCAGCTATAGCTTAGTTTTTGATTTTGATTACCCAGATGGATCAAAAATCGCGTTTGTCGATTGGGGTTGTCTTCGCAGACGTCCGCCCAATAACTTAATTAACCAATGAGAAGTCGTAATTTATGATCCACGTGAGACTATAAATTCTACGGCAACGCATTGCTCCCGTCGTATTGTCTTTCAGGCCATTGGTCCTACAAAACTGTTCAAAACTGTTCAAAATTCATAATCATAATAATTGAAAATTTTGCGGTTTAAATCACTTCTAATCAAAATCATCATGCCTAGAGCTGCTAGGCGAAAACGAGAAAAGGAAAAAGGGCTTTTAGAAACAGCTAAAAGGATGCGAAAATTGACGAGTTTTTTTAGTAGTGCTACAGCAGAGAACGTTGTTAACCAAAACATCGACTCTAGGTCTAATTTCACACTGCCGTCAGCTACAGAAACTCCATCAACGTGTTTATCTCCTTATTCTCATTCCAAACCAAAATTCGGCGAATCTGACTCTACAAGAAGTGCTGAGAACAACTTAAAAAACGCTCTCAGTCTAAATTTCACGCAGAGGCGACTGAGAAAGTTTTATTATCTGATGATTCGAGAAGAGATATTGGAGCGATATTGGTCAGTGAATTGAAGAAAACCCAGGAAACTCGAAGAAGAATGTTGCTAAACTAACTAAGTAGTATAAGGTATTTGGCACGCCTAGCCCAAAGTTTGCAAAGTAAAACTGAACTTGAGAGTAACTTGCAACAGTTTTTAAAATTAAGAGCAGAGGGTGTACCTGATTTGTTGGAGTGGATTGACAACGGAATATGTCTCAGTCACGACATCATAAACGAGTTGATTAATATGATGGGCAATGCAGTCCTGAGATCTATAGTGGCAGACATCCGTAAGGAATCACAATTATTTAGCCTAATTGCAGACGTGTCTAGAGACATAAGCAACAAGGAACAACTAACATGTATTTTGCGCTGGATATCTAGAACCGACTTGTCCGTCCACGAAGATTTCCTCGGAATGTACGAGCTAGAGAAAACCGATGCTGAAACAATCACCACTTCGCTGAAGGAAATTTTTGTTGCGATGCAGTTTGACGATAGACGACTGTCGATGGCAAACATATGAGGGAGCAGCAAATATGGCTGGAGGCAGAAGTGGGGTTGCTGCCCGAATATCTTCTGAGAATCCTCACGCCCTGTACATTCATTGCGGTAACCACAGTCTTGACTTGGCTTTGCGTGATTGTGTGAAGGAGAGCTGGATTATCAGCGATAAGTTGAAGGAGGTGCAAGAGTTGGCCGTGTTTATTCGATCTTCACCAACACGAATGGCGCAATACCAGCATATCGCCAAAGAGATTGAAGACAGCGGCAGGCAAGTTGAGAATCCGCATTTGCTGTGTCCAACTCGATGAACAGTAAGAACCAAAGCTCTCTCGGCTGTCCTGCACAATTACGAGGCCCTCTACTCTGCATTACTTAGCATTGCCAAAGAGTATTGCAAGTCCACTGTTTGTGACAGGGCATCAGGTATGGCTAGCCGATTGAAGAAGTTTTCCTCGTACTTTGGTTTAGGTTTTGCGCAGAATATCTTCAGCGTGTGTGAAGAAGTAGCAACTACCTTGCAGAAGCCTTCAATAACGGCACAAACAACTGTTACTTGCATAAATGCCTTGAAGACAAACTTGCAGCGTCAACGAGACAACTTCTCTTTGTGTTACGACCAAGTAGTTGCTTCAAGCAAGGCTATCAACTTTGTTGGCGATCCAACACAACGAAGACCGAAGAAAGTTCCGTGGCGACTTCAACACGGAGATGGCGAGCAACATCATTTCCGAACTGCGAAAGACGCCCACCGTGCACAATATGTTGAAGCAATTGATGCGTGCTTGGCTTCACTTCAGGAGCGCTTCGATCGAGAAACATATTCTGTATTGATGAACATCGAAACCGTGCTCATTAATGCAGCAAACGGGTTTAAGTTTGAGTTGAATGATGAGGTTGAACACCTTTACGAAAATGACCTCGACTTTGACCAGCTGAAGGCGGAGTTAAAGCTTCTTGAAGGAATTATCTCGCAGCGACTTTCAGAAATAAAGAAGGTGACATCAATTGACACCATAACATCAATATTCTCAACCGAAGAAAATAACTCATCGCAGATTGTCATGGCAAGGTCTAATGTTGTCCGACTCTTGCAGATTTACCTTCTTGCTCCAATGAGCGCAGCCTCTGGAGAACGATCTTTTTCATGCCAGCGGCTTGTCATGACACTTTCGCAGGAGCACAATGACGGCAGCACGCTACAATAATCTTATTGTTATGCATGCAAACAAGGCCAGAACTGACGAACTGAACTTACGTTTAATAGCTAAGGACTTTGTTCTCAAAAACGAACGTAGGGTTAGATTTTTTGGGAAATTTTAATGACATCGCATTACTTAATAAAATTGTTCATGTAGTCATCTTAGCACGCACGCCAAGCAATAGAGAATACGCATAGCATTCTAAGAATGTCTACCAATATTTTGCAGACTTTGAAACTTAATCATGATTCATGAAACAATGCATATCTGTAATATACTAAAACAGTAAGCTGCAAACTCACATGCCCTTTTCGGTCAGTGCCCCCCCCCAAACCACTTTTGAGATACTTCCGCGGCCCCTGCGATGAAACATTTGCTCTTTGCGATAACTATACATCATTTTATCGCAGTCGCACAGAATCATCGGAAAAAAGGTTCTATCAAAATGTTATAAAGGAAATAATGGAAACAAAACTAAAGTTTTATCATATAGTCCGTTTCTACGTTTGTAAACATGCGTTCGATCGATCGTTTAAGTATCATACTTTTCATCAAAAAGCAATTTAAACACTCAAAAGAATCAAAACCATCAAGACATTTAAAAGAATCAAAAAATTGTTTTCGTTCGAAATGATAATGAATTTATCTTTAAATTATTTGAAACTTGAAATGAAATAAGATGTAAAGCACGGGAGCTATTTTTTGCCAGAAATCAACCGTCAACTTTCAGAACGCGTGCCTTTGTTTGCATATATACCAAATAAGGTATGGCACGTTTGAAAGGCTCGTTCACTCGATCTGATTTGTCGGATCTGACGTAACTTGAAAATCGAACCCAATTTTCGTTTTTTATTTCTCCAATTATAATTCATAAAAAAACGTTAGAGTATAACCCCACAGTTGTCTTTACTTTCAACAGAGCAATCAGGAGGGGAGAAAGCGTAAAATTAAGGCTGTGCATTAAGAAATAAAGAATCAGCAAATTGAATTATTATCAGTGGCGTAGCTTGGAAAAATAATTCCGCCAAACCTATGTCGCATCCGGAGGCATGCTAACCGGAAAATTTTGAAATCAAGAGCCTTGGGAACAGCATTTCCTGTGACTTGGACGGCGAATCATTTGTTGTACAAGAAGTTATAAAAACCAGTTTTTATTAGCTGCATTCTTAATGTGGCAATCGTCGAAACTGCAACTAGTTAAAAAGATACTAAAGGTGGCTCAGAGAAAAGTTACGCAGGAGACAATTGTCCCCTAAAACATAATGAATCAAACTCATCACTGCCCCTGAATAAACAGAAGAAATTTGGATTAACACAAAAAATAACATAGTATATTTGGTCCATTGGCTGCCATTTTGTTGGTGTAAGGTCCCTGTCCACTTAGCTGCTCCAGTTATTATAGAAATCAATGATTACCACCTCCCCCAATTTAAAATAGAGGGAGTTCGACTATAAAAACAGAAAATTTGATTCTGCGCCAAGTCCCTTAGCCAACCAGAATTCAAACCTTCTTATAGAAAATTGTGTTGTATGTTCCACCCTCCAAAAATAGGAGGAATTCGTGGAGAAATCGCGCGAGTAGCATTGAAATGTGCGAGAAAAAGTTGCTAGGTTACAAGAAAAATCTTGAGATTTTGCGGTATTACGATAACGAACCACCGAATAAAAGCGTGAAAATGAACGAATAAAACATAATATTGCAAATTGTTTGTGAAATAATATTTATCTCATCTCCAAATAGAATATTTACTATTTATTGGAAAATTTCTACTCATCTTCCGACCGAAAGCATGGCATAAAAGATACATCACTAGACGTAATGGTTGAACAAACACAAGCAGTGCATAAGGTATGAAAATTTGATGTTAAAAGTTTTATCCACAAAAAAGGTTGGAAATCTTACTCAACTGCTATTTCTCAAATGGACCTACATTTAATGAAGATTACCAAACGTGGTAGGATACTGCGTAAAATCCACTGTTTCTTTTGCTTTCTTTTAAAATGACGGTGAAATCTCATTAAGGAGCACTCAATTTCCAACGATAAAAAATGCAGTTCCGACTTATAATTTTTATTTGAGAAGTACATGATCATTTCTCATTGTTATGAAATAAAAAAACATATATCATTGGGGAGCAAAAGAGTACACTTTTTTGCTATACAAAATATAAACGTGAAACACAATATCAAATTACCTTGCTCAAATAAAAACATGCCTGTTTTTTGCTAAAAATCGCCACATATAAGTTAGATTTTTAACACTTTTCGTGGATGAAACTTTTAAGATCAAAATTTCATATCTTAATTTTTTGCTGATTCATTATTTCTTTGTACAAAAACTTAATTTTACTCTTACTCTCCCTCCTCTGATTGTTGTGTTAAAAGTAGACAACTGTGGTGTTATGTTTCGTCGTTTGTTTATGAACTATAACTGGAGAAACAAGAAACGAAAATTGATTCGATTTTCAAGTTTCGTGAAACACCAAAAAACAAAAACAAAATTACATTTCAATTTTTAATTTGAAAAACAAAAAACGAATTTCGGATTTTAATTTTCCTATTACGATTTTTTATTATCAGCGGAAAACGAATGCTTTTAAGAAATGAGTTTGAAGATTAAAGCCAGCTGGTTCACACGAGTGAAATAAGGATAAGCACAAGCGTAGACAAAAGGTAAAACAAAGATAATCAACGAAGCATGTGACATAAGCATCGACATAAGCGCAGGCATTATGAAAAAATTCAAGCATAAGCTAAGAGAAGAACAAAAAAAGAACAAAAAAAGATTTAAAGAAAATCACAATGTGTTTGTTTTTATAAACCTCTAGAGCAATAGCAACAAAAGTCTCGAGGTTCGTGCTTATTTTACTCGTGTGAACCAGGCTTAAATATTATTACTTCAGTAATGCAGAAAGTGATTGTGTTCGCGAATGAGAAGTTAATTACAAACTGATTGTCTTCACAAAATTTCAAATGTGTAGATAGTTAGTAGATTTTTGTAAATGTGGTGGATGGTAAACTGAGAAATAAAGTATTTTGCCACTACAAAAAATATTTTAAGTTAAGTAATTTTTACATGGAAAACTTGTATTTTATTGGTCAATAAGCTAAAATTGAACAAGGACAAGAAAAAGGGATAAACTATCCTCTAAAAACTTATTTAGATACAAAAGCCATTCACCTATTTCAGAAATTTATCAAAGTAGTTAATGATTATATGAACTTTTGAACTATACATTTTAAGTTTTACAAATTTATCATCCAATGTAGTCCAAACGAACATTGATGAGTTATAACGTTCCATAACTTAATGAAATTTCATGTCTTAGACATACTTTTGTCCAAAAGGTAAAACTTCAGCAATGGCTTCCAATCGTGATTTATTCATTGAAGGAAGATATGTCCATGAAGAACTACTTCCCATTTTGAAACACTCCACTGAATTAAGAGCTTCACGTTTATCATTTACACCTCCCATGACAACAATTGTATCACCAGTTATAACTGCACAACATCCCATCTCTTTTCCAACATGGATGGTAAGACTGTAATCTTACCTGTTTTGCTGTCATACATGATAACACTGTTCAACTCTTCTCCTCCATCATCATAACCTCCAAGAAGAACAACTTGATCTCTCCATTGAACTGTTGCCATTCTACACAATGGATGAGGTAATGGAGGCATTTCCTTAAATGTAAGAGTCCTTGGATCAAATTCCAAAACACTGGACAAATGTTTCCAATCTTTTCCCTGTCCTCCAAAAATAAGAACTTTATCATCAACAACAACAGCTCCATGGCCATCCCGTGGTTCAGGCATATGACACAACTCTTTTAAAACATAAGATGTTGTACCAGTAATCTTTATTTCACTGATCAAATCTGATATTTCACCATCAATATATCCTGCAATGAAAAGGATTTGTTGTTTATAAACAACAGTTTGATGACCATAACATCCATAAGGAAACTCTGGGAAAATTTTCCATGTCAAAGGAGACTGTTTTATATTCAATGTCTCCATTGACTTGCTGCCCACCTCCAACAAAAAATAAATTATCATTATAAATAAATGATGAAGCATTATTGTGTTCATTTTCCATTGATGCAATCTTAAACCACTTTTTCTCCTTCCATGAAAAAATTTCAGCACTCTTTGACAAGCCTCCAGCAACCAAAATATCACTTCTTAATACATCCATAACTAATTTAACTGGTGATGTCAATGTTGGAGCAAAATGTTCATTTATAGTCATCTTGTCCAAAAGTTCAAACATCATGATTTTCATTTTTTCCATTTCTTGGGAAGATTCAATCAAACTTTTATCCCAAGACTCGACAGCGAATTCCTTGCGCCAGTCCTGTATTGGATTAAACATTTTTCCGTCTCCAAGTTCAATACTTGGCCAAGTTGATAAATGATCATGATTGTTGTTGATCCTTGCAATGAACTGATATAAATGATGGTTGAGAAGAATGACAGTCTTCATAATTTCCATTCTTTGGGACTTTTGAACATCGCTCTCATGCCACCACCGATAAAACAGAGAACATTTTACGAACACCGTCCAATTCATGCAGCCTTTTTATATAAGATAAACATAAATCAACGACATTCTTTCGATGCTCCGGACATTCAAAAATTTGTGCCATGATCTTAACAATAATGGCAAATATTCTGTCATCCAAGCTTAAATTTTTGTTGTTGAAAACATCCGTTGCTTTCTCACGAGATTTTTTAAATCGATCCTTTGCCGATTCAAAATCCTTTGAATGTTGTATTGCACGGGAAAGATCATACCTGGTGGTGATGGTAGTACAAGTTGCCTGAGACTCATCATTATTACTTGCTTCTTCACATTCTCTATCACTTTCTACTTTGTCAATGCAATTAAAAGTAGAATAAATCCTTCCTCCAAGTAGTTTAAACTGGAGCAAAGGTCTATTTTCGAAAGATTATCTAGCTTTGTTTCGATTTCGTGTAAATCTCGCTTGATAAATTCCCGAAATCTTTCATTAGCAACGTCACCGTTTTCTAGCCTGTCTGCTGCAGCATCTCGGGCGTTGTTCGTAAAAATTGAAATATGGAGAGCAGTAAGTTATCAAGAGACATGGCTTTTGATGATTTGTACTCGTAGAGCTTGTGTATAAATCTATTGCGTCTCTGTCAAAAACAAAAACATTAGTAAAATTAGCTGTGTTTGTATGAATACTCGATTCAAATAAAATGCTTTATTTCTTTTAAAATTTCAACCAATCATAATAATATACATTAATATGTTTACAGCAACGATTTACAGCATTTTCCATAGATCAGATTTCTACCGTTGCAAAAAATTTTACAAATTACGAGGGAATAAGAAGAAATCGATGAGAGAAAAATAAAGGAATTTTAAAATACGAACAAAATCCAAATAAAACTTAATGCTCCTGCTATGTTGTTGATTTAATGATAGTTTACTGGCAAATATTCAAGAGTTACTTTACAACACTTTACATGACACTAAATGACTATTTTCTTGAGAAAACCGCTGAACGCGCGTACTGCATTTTGCGATTTAGCGATCATTTTGACAAGCGTGAAACTAAACAGACCGAACGAGATCTTATAAAACTAGAGCACCATTTCTACAAAATTATCCTAGATCTCTCTCTGCAGTAAGGTTTTACAAAGAGTAGACGATATTTATAGTAGACTATTTAGTCCCGCTATTTCATCGATTCTGTATCGTTTGTGTGTGTTTGAAGACATGAAAATTGATGTGTGTAGCGACTTGTAAAGTGTATTTATTAGTTAATATTAAAAATGGCTCAAAGTCTACATTGTCAAGTGACGAAAGTAAAAAAGCGACAACGAGGGAAATACATCGAAGTGAGAGCTTTTAAAAGAGAGGTGAAGTTTTTTCAAATTAGGTAAATAACATAATGAGGGAAATTCTGTGTGGAAACCGTAACCATTTTTCTGGCTAATTCTGCTCTAGTTTATTAATTTTGCATCTATATAATATATTGTATTTGTTGTTACAATAGTTTGTGTCGATCAGTACGTCGTGCTTTAATTTATAAGACTAAACTCACTTTGACCTTTTCAACAGAATTCATTCAATACATTTAGTGCAGCTAGTGCTTACGTTTTATTGATAACGTTGACAATCTTTAGTTTGTCGAATGACCTTTGCAACGTTAGGGAAATTTTCTATATTTTAAAAGCAATTTATTCAAAACAATCGAAGGCCCATCAAATGCTAGGGATGCGTGGAAAACCATTTGATAAAAATTGTCCCAAAAGAAAGAAAGGGAGAATAAGTATAGAAAGAAGCAGGAAATTTATTAAAGCATAAAGCACCTTCGGTTGATACTGAGGGAAACAAAAATGAAAATTCTGGAGGTTACGTATTTGTCGTAGGAATGACAGCAACAGAAGGAAGCAGTTGTTGGATATTTGATTTAGGAGCCTAGCAACATATGATAGCTAGTTGCGATATTTTGGTAAATTACTGGGAGTTCCCAAAGCCAGAACCTCTTACACTTGGAGATGGTAGTTATGTAAATGCATATGGGTATGGAAAAGTTGAAATCACCATGATACTTGGACGTAAAGAGAAAGATCAACAGAAATCAATTTTGACAAAGGTATTGTACGTCCCAAAGATAGCTATAAATTTTTTTAGCGCACGTGCAGCAGCATCTAAAGGCAAAGTTGTTCAATTTGGACACAGTCTCTGTTGGATGAAGAACTCCAATGGACAAGCTGTAGCACGCTGTCGAGAAATTCATGGAGTGGGGGGCAGCAGTCACAAACCAATCAGAGTGTAGGATAAAAACACTACGCACGGACAATGGGGGTGAATATACATCCACTGAGTTTGAAGATTTTTTAAAGGAGAGAGGAATTTGTCATGAGACAACAGTGCCACATTCACCCCAGCACACCGGGATAGCTGAGCGCACGAATCAGACAATCCAAGTAGCAGGTCTTTCTATGATTTTGCATGCTGGACTGTCCAAAGCTTTTTGGGCTGAAGCAGTGTGCAGTGCATCCTACATAAGAAATTGAGTCATTACGAGTGCAACTGCGGTAACTCCGTATGAAAGATGGTACGGAAAGAAGCCAAATGTGTCCCATTTTCGTGTCTTCGGTTTTACTGTTTATGCCCATGTTCCTGATGCGGTGCGCTAGAAATTTTAGCAAAAAGCAGTCAAGATGAGATTTGTTGGTTACAGCCTTAAACAGAAAGGATACAGGCTGTCATTGTTGATGAGAATCAACAAAAGTTTTATTCAGAGGGACGCTACATTTAATGAAACAGATTTTGGATCAACAAAAGCTCAAATGAAGTGTAGTGAATATATCACCGAGTGTGCTCAAGAAGAAACAGAAATAAAGGGACAAGATGGTGCAACCAGAAATGAACAACAAGATCCTTCAAATGAGCCTTGACGCCAAGAAAGAGAGAGAAATCCACCAATATCTTACCACGACGATTATGCGGATTTCGGATCACTACATCAAAGTATGCAACACTTTACCTATCTGAGATCACAAAAACAGAAACCATAAAAGATGCTGTTAATAGTGAATATGCAACGAAATGGAAAGCTGCTGCAGATGCAGAATACCAGTCTTTACTAGAGAATAAGACCTATAAATTGGGCATATTACCAGCTGGACGTAAGCCTATCAGTTGAACGTGGGTCTTTAAAGTTAAACACGAGGAATCAGGAAAGGTAGAGAGATTTAAAGGTCGTCTGGTGGCTAAGGGTTTTCTGCAAAAATATGGAATTGACTATGAAGAGACATTCTCTCCAGTGGTTCGTTTTTTTTCGATTCGCACTCTTCTGGCTTTTGGTGTATCTCGAGGAATGTTGATCCATCAAATGGATGTTGTAACGGCATTCCTCAATGGAACATTGGAAGAGGAAATATACATGCAACAACCCGAAGGTTACGTAAAACCAGGAAAAGAAAAGCTAGTGTATCGTCTCAAGAAATCGCTTTATGGTCTAAAGCAAAGTCCAAGTTGCTAGAATAAGGTTTTCAGAGAGTTTATGTTATCGTTAGGATTTGTTCAGAGTGAAGCAGACCATTGCCTATTTATTCGTTTTCTCAACGATAAGCTGTTCACGTTGATGACCTCATACTTTGACTGAAACTGAAGAAGAGATGAATGATCTAAAGGCCAACTTGGCATACCAATTCAAAATGAAAGATATGGGCGTACTCCACTACTGCCTAGGAGTTAGTATTACTATAAAGAACGGTGTGTTACACATCAATCAGGAACAATACGTCAACAGGATTCTGAAAAAGTATAAATTACAAGATTGTAAGACAGTGTCTACGCCAATGGATGTAAGCGTGAAATATGTTAAAGAAGATGGACATTACAAATCAGTCGATGCCTCTAACTATAAGTCAATGGTAGGAAGTTTGATATAAGTGGCAATTGCTACCCGTCCAGATATAGCTCAAACAGTAACAACATTGGCTAAATTCAACACAGCACCGAACGAAGCACATCTTACAGCTGTAAAACGTATCTTTGGTTACTTGAAAATAACTTGTAAACTAAGCCTGCTGTACCAAAAAACAGTATCGATTTAGAGGGAAAGTATGATGCAGACTGGGCCTCCGACACAGACGATCCACGGTCAACTTCCGGAAATGTGTTTATAATGTCAGGTGGTGCAATCAGTTGGGCAAGCAAGAAACAACCAACAGTGGCTCTTACAACGTCGGAATCGGAGTATATTGCGTTATGTTATGCAACCCAAGAATTAGTATGGCTGCGACAACTGTTTAAAGACCTACAAATGGATTGTACTGCGGCTAAGAACATACATTAAGATAATCAAGGTACAATCGCTATCTCAAAGAATCCAGTGCTACACAAGCGGACAAAGCACATTGATATTCAACACCATTTCGTGCGAGAGAAAGTTCAAGATGGGACACTCGAAATAAAGTACTGTCAACCAAGGAAATTATGGCAGATATTTTTACTAAACCATTACCAAGAGAACAATTTGAATAACTGCGATGCAAACTGGGACTTGCATAAACATTATGACATATTGAGTGAGTGGGAGTGTTGTAAATTATACTCAACATTCTTTATTACGTTGTTATGAAGTATTATATCTATGTTTAAGGTTATATCGTGGGCGCATGCGTCCGTTCGCACAACCTTCGTTGTTCTTTCCCTTTATCGTAATAAAATTTACTTTTATAATTAAAGCGTTTTCTCCGCTGAAATATGTCGTAATACGAACAAGTATGACATAGGGTAAGTGGGAGACTACAGTGTGACATGAAGTGAGTGGGGGACTAAAGTATGACATAGGGTGAGTGGGGGAGTACCGTGTAGCATAGAGTGAGTGTGTGACTACAGTGTGACATGAAGTGAGTGGGGGACTACAGAGTGACACATAGGATGAGTGGGGGACTTCAGTGTGACATAGAGTGAGTGGGTGACTACAGTGTGACATGTAGTGAATGGGGGACTACAGTATGACATAGAGTGAGTGGGTGATTAAAGGGTCACACAAGGGTGACATAATGAACGAATAAGGAAAAGAAACAACAATTTGCTCTGACCAAATGCGTTAAGTAATTTAAAATTGTTCAATTAAAGACAATTTCGTGTCACAAATTTGCTTTAGTATATACTTCTTTCATTGCATTTTGTCTTTATAATGTTGGCTTTTCACAATAAAGAAAAATAGCGAATCTATATTATTGATTGAAAATTTTTTTAAAAATAGTGAGTAAATTTTTACAAGATAGATGGTCATTGGTTTTTTAGTAACAAAATCATACGGTGCGAAGATTTCCAAACTAGAATATTACGATATACAAAAACCTTAAAATGGCTTTGTCAGTGAGTCATTAAAGTCATTGACTGTACAATAATTAAAATCACCATAAATTTGAATTTTCATGCCACGTCTAAGAATGTGCAATAAGTTCAATTTAATTCACTTGATGTATTAATTAGTCACATTTTAAAGCAGTATTCTGAAAAGACCACGACAGAACTATAAATGTTTAAACTTCCATAGCACATCATTCAAAGTTTAAAATATTCGTTCAATGTAACGTTATTTTCTTCACTAATTCGTTTGTATGCATATTGCCAAAATGTGAAGGTGTGTGTAGTGAGAAGGGGAGAAAAACTTACCAAAAATGTCTCTTCTTAAAGGAATCTTATTGCGTACAAATTATCATGTAAAACGAACAATTAAAATAAACATCAAAGTATTTGTGACATCAATCTTTTGCCATGGCTACTGTTCTTACTTTTTGTCCTTCTGATAAGTGATGACAATGGAAGAACGGCATAAGAACGCCTTAGGAAGAGAAACGAGAATTCATCAGACCGAATGCATGGAGGAACTAAGTCGCACTCAATCTAAGATAAGTTCCTGACACAAATTAGTCCAAAGAAGGTTGGAAGTGAGGGGGGAGCTTCTCACTCATACGGGCTCATCGAGTGTGAATCAAAAATTGTGCTCTTACGTATCAACGGCAGACTCGTTTATCGACGGTAAGATTTTTGCTACAATATTTCAAATCAAGTAGTGGAGTGAAAATATTGTCTTGGAATAGTCATGAGATGATTCTGAAGTCCCACTTAGCGAGTGTTCTTTTAGAATGGAGCTTTGTTTAGTCGAGAAACCTTGGCTGGGTATTCAGTATATCTCAAATCTGGAATGCCATTATTTACATATCATAAGATACAATGAAATAGAAATTGCGACATATTGACAACAATGCAAATTTCTAAAAATATTTAAATTCAAACAACCGCTGGGGGTAAATAATTTCTTGTTGTTTTTGCTGTTGTTTTAGCTGAACAAATTGAATCATACCAAAGATTGTCATAAATATTTTTTAAATATAGGAAGTTTATATTTGATATATCTCCGTATAAAACAGTGCTCGATGCCCGGGAGCAGAGCGTAAACAGTGGCGTAGCTAGCGAAAAACATTTGGTCGGGCTCACGAGGCGCCACCATGGTTGGCGCCAAGCGAGAAAATTTTCCGAATTTAGACTCCCTAGAACGTCGAAAACGGCTATCTTAAAAAGCAAATGCGTGATATTTATGCAGGAAATAGAACCATTTTGGTTAATTTAAATTGCCGAAGGATCTTATAGTAAAGCAGAGAAACAAATCAAATATAGTTGCAGATATGTGATTATTTTCTCAACACCACATACATAAATAGATACCTATGTACATCTTGTAAAGAAACTTTGACAAAAGAGCCGAAAAAGGCTTAGATTTGTCATCAACAACTATCAAAAGTACTGATGCCGTTCATTGTCGTGCTGAAATGACAATCATCATTGCCTGCATTAAAAAGTTCCCGGAAAAATTCTCACATGCCATGGACGTAAGACATCATCAGCTTGCTATCAGCCATATATGAATGCTTATTTCTATAAGAAAGCAAGTCTTCGTGGTTTTTCAATGAACTTCTTTACTACCTCATCATGCAATGTTTTGGTGTCTTCTTTCTCTGGCAGTATGTCTTTCTGAATGGAAATCCTGCAAAGAGAACTAAAACGTCCTTGGCTCATAGTATTTCTAAGATAATTTTTTACCCTCTTCAAGCAAGAAAATGACCTCTCAACTGAAGCACTTGTAATTGACAAAACCCCATTTATCTTAAACAGTTTTACAACTTTTGGAATACTAAATTGAAGATGGAACTGAAAAATATATTTCAATAGTTCATCGCATGAATCACGGTGAAAGTCTTTATCTCTGTAAATAAAACAAAGTTGGCTATCTAGCATTGGTATGTCAAACATATCACCATAAACCTCCCTTACAAGATTTATCTTTTCTGAGGCACTTCACCTTTGCACATCTTAAACACCCTAGGGTTAACAAGGTCTAAAAATCTAAAACGCTCCATATCCTGAAATCTTTCAGTCAGCATAGTCACAATTGTGTCAAGAATTTCAAAATACATTTGTTTGTAACTATGGTTACTGGTGGTCCCACTTTCTCAACAGCCAGGTCGTACACCTGACAATTTTCTGTATCATTTCTCAGAGAAGCAACAAAGGCCTTGAATCTCTCAACCCTACTCACCCCATAATGAAGGTCAGTGTCCTTATCTTGCAAGATAGAATAAAGTATGGATGACTGCTCAAGATTCTCTGAAAAACAAGTACCAAGAAACAAAACAAGAAGCCATTAAGGTAGCCATATAAACCAGTAGTCTTACTTAACGTTTCATTATCCAAACCTATTGGATTATCTGTAAGATTTTCAAATATGTCTATCAGTTTCTCATAGTTAGAATACAAGACATTGATGACATGAGCCCTATAATACCATCTTGTGTCACCAGGACTAGGAAACTCAAGCCTATGGGATGATAGTGAAGCTTTTCTTTTGGGGGAATTGCAAGTAAAGGTGCAGAAAGCACTAATATTAACAAAGAAAATCTTAACAGGTAAAATGGAGGATGCAGCTTGACATAATACTAGATTTAGTCTATGGGCAGCACAGTGAACAAATTGAGCATAGGGATTATCCTGCTGAACTTGAGCTTGAACACCATTGAGATGACCAGACATAACAGATGCATCATTATAAGTCTGTCCGATCAATTTCTCTTTCACATTATTGTATTGACTTAATTTACCCTTAACCACTGATGATATAGCAGTTGCAGTCCTATCACAACTAACATCAACAAACCCAAGCTGTCTTTCAATGACACTTTCCCCTTTGTCCATTCGAACAATTACACTCAATTGTTCTTTGGTAGAAACATCAGTTGCCTCATCAACCTGTATACTTAAGAAAGTGCAGCAATCTATTTCCTTTAAAATCTCATCCTCTATTATCTTATCAAGACAATCAATCAAATCATTCTGAACATCAGGAGAGACTCCAGTAAACCGCTCCCCAGCAAGGTGGGTTTCAGCAAGCCTGCCATGTAATCGCCTTTCAAAAACAGAATCCATTTTGGCAAAACTTTCAAGTAGCTCTCTATAATTTCCTCTATTCATGCTGCCACTAGATTCATCATGCCCCCTAAATGCAAGCTCTTGCCTAGACAAGAATAAAACAGCTTCTGTTATGGTTTCAACATTTCCCTGTTTTGCCTTACCTCCTCGTTATGACGCTGAATCTATTGACGTCTTGCTTGTGACATGAGACAGTAGACACAAGGCTGAAAATCGTAGGTCTTCCAGGTCTTGTAAGCACCCATGTGCGATTTTGCCTTCTCATGCTTCTTACAATCGGATAGGAAATTCTTCATGTTTTTGAATCCCGTCTGCGTCCATGAAGATGACGATCCAGGGCAAAACAAAGACAAGGCCAACAGAACAAGGCATTCTTTTCTGTGCTACCACAAAGCCAATCTTTCTTCGAGTACCAACTTTCCTGAAAGCTTCTATTGCCTGTTGTCGCTTGTAAATTTGGAATTGGCCGCTGCTTTACGAGTATATTTTGCTCGCCTGCGCCGAACAGAAAATGGTTTCTTTATTAGTTCACTTATTATATCGATCTCATTAGCCGAATCCATTGTAGTGTAAGTTATCACGATTTCCGAACGTATATTTCGAAAGCTCAAAATTCGCAGAATTTAAAATTTTCGCAAATCCAATTTTAAAGAAAACAAATTTTTCATTTTGGGGAAAATATTTGGTCGGGCTGGGCCCGACCAGCCAGACCGCTAGCTACGCCACTGAGCGTAAATATATGTAGTGATGTTGAAAAAATCACGAAAACTACAGATTCATCTCGACAAGACTGTTTTGTGATTGCTCACTCTTCAGGGGATTTAATGAATAAATACTTAAATGTTTGAAATATATGTACAAAATGACGGAAGTTAGTGTATTAACCAAGGTGTATAGTTACAAGTTATATGACGGAATTAGCGTATTAAGGTGTATAGTTACAAATTACATAGGAGTGTTTTGGATATACGGCGACAAGAGGAAACAAGTTCGTTGCGTTTATTGAGGAATGATTTGGATGGTTGGTAGAGGATGAAGAAGTTTTCTTTGAGTCAAAGGTTGCATTTTTTACTAGTGCTGTCGTGTATTTTTATCTATATGTGTATAATGTAAACATACTTCAAATGCCAATGTCTTATTGTGGATATATATTACCGCATTTCATTCATCGGAAACCGAGTTCTGAGCGGGGACTTAGTGTTTTCAATGAAAATATAGCGTGAACAAATTGAATTATACTAAAGATTGTCATAGATAGTTTTTATATATATGTGTATAATGTAAACATACTTTAAATGTCGATGCTAAAGTCGAGTTATTGTTATGAAAATTTCAACTATGTGCAATGTATTCACTACAAATGAAAATCTCACATTGAAAAGAACTTGAAGATTATAAAAACGATGAAAGTAGCCATTTCTAATCTACATTTTACAAAGTGTACCAGACCTATTAAAGCATCTCGTAGAGTTGTCTGATGAGCTGGTTTACGATGAGTATATTTATGCAACATTTGCATCATAAAATATATATTTGTTTTGGTCACGCGAGCATACTAAACATACTTCATTTTTATGGAAATGAAATCAGACAGCGTAAATTGTATAAATCATTGATACTTGAATGCATGAAAAGATTTTCAATGTCTACAAAATGTGGTTATAATAAAGTAATGATAATCTTATATAAAATCATGAATGTGTAAAAGGAAGAGAAACGACAATTTAGGCTGACCAAGTGTGTGGGAGTAATTAGGCTCAATCTAGATTCACAAGTTTCTTATAAGACAAGTTCCCGTCAAAATTTATCTAAAACTGTTAATATTTGCTTAGTTAACTATATTTTTTCTTAATAATGTTGGTTTTTTGGTATGGTGAACCGGGAATCTATTTTATTGATGAAAGGTTTCTATGACGACACAAGACTTAAAAATGCGAAAAGATTTCACTAACCTTTGTTTAAATCTTATTTTCTGGTATTTATATAGATGGCTTGCGTCTAAAGTCGTTCCCCAAAAGCAGGCTTCTTTTAGTGCTCTCTTTTTCAGCAAAATGATAAAAAATGAAGACACATGTATTCACCCTTCGTTGTTGTTTCGGTTTGAAGCATTGAAATGAATATGACATTTGTCGGAACTTATATAAATAAGTAATAGATAGTTGTTATTTGATACATTATTAGTTGTGACACGTTGAAAGTCAGGGTCTTCTGTCGCTGGCAATGAAGGTAAAAGCTTGAAATGTTTAAGGTTATCTGTGATGCGGAATAGTTATATTGAGTAAAATTGAGAATTGCATGTCGACTGCGCGTACAGTAGGATAGTATACAGCCCCAAAAAACGAATCGGCAGACGCATAACTGCTTTGTGCTAACGCGCAAAGGAGAAAATTGCTACAACAATGTTTTAGGGCGAAATAAAATTCTTTCTAAAATTCTTCTTCGCGCGGGAGTCACGAAAGGAAGAAACACGTGAACATGAAACCATTGCTTG